>NC_085990.1:52198686-52563686 GCF_030014385.1 Trichomycterus rosablanca | reverse complement strand
ATCATTAACTTATATATTTATTATTGTTTAAATATTTATTATTATTTTATGATATCATTATTTTATATTTTTATTATTATTTATATATTTATTATTTTTTATGATATAATTCTTTTACATTTGTATTGTTATTTAGATATTTATTATTATTTTATGATGCCATTATTTAAACATTTATTATTATTTAGATATTTATAATTATTTATACATTTATTATTATTTTATGATATCATTGTTATATATTTATTTTTATTTATATATAAATTTTTTATAATATCAATATTATATATGTTTGCTATATTTATATATTTATTATTATTTTATATAATTTTATAGTATATTAATTATATTCACATATTTATTATTATTTTATGATATCATTATTATACATCAGCTGTAATTTATAATTAATTTATTAATTTCTCAAATATTAAATGTTTTTCTTAATGCTAAAATATATTTTTTACCATAGTACTCAACTTTACCAGCCAGAAAATATTATTATTTGTTTTTTATGGTCTAGCACTGACATAAACAAGTTATTTTATTGTCAAGACACCCCTGTTAAAATATCCCTTGTTTAGAGCACCCAAAAATAGAATTTATAATTTGCATGATTTTTTATTTTTTATCTTTATATTCAGCCTATAAATCTACAATAGTAATACAAACTGTTAATATTAAAATATAATTTTATTAGACAGCTTTCTATTTTATTTAGCATCAATTAAACCATGTAGGGCAACTAAATATTTTATAGGCTTTCTATTTTTTTAATTACACCAAAGCAAAATAAAAGTCTGGTTATGACGATGTTGACAGTGATTATATTTTTAAATGACTAAAATAGTTCTAATGCTTTAAATGTCATGCATTTTAAAACTGCAAAAATTAGATCATGCTAAGCTATTTTAGTAAAAATGGCATTTTTAATAAAAAGGCATGAACTACTGTTATATTAACTCGGTTTATCTATCCATACATATAAATAGATTCAGCACTGGAGGGATAAAATAGAATCGGATTTAAAAATAAAAATAATAATAAAAGCACCTGAATCGTTGGGTGTAAATGTCAGCGCTGCTGTTACAGCAGGACCAGAAATGTTCTTTAGGGAATCAGTGAACTCTGCATTTATCCATTAGTCTATCGGTTTATCGATCCCAATAATGCAGCCCAGAGAGACCGAAACAAAAATTATTTTAAGGCTTTTTCCAGTTTATCAGCTGCACCAGTAATCTGTGAGCTTCCTGACCGGATCACAGCTATCGAGTATCGTCAGAATTATAAACTGAATAAGGATCAATATGAAGCTTTTACTGCTTACAGAAGGACGGATGCATCAATCTTCTAAATAATAAATAGATGTGTCCACAGAAGTCGTACATTCAGCTATATTCTGGGTTCGGTCTCTAAATCATGATAAATAAACTTAGTATATTGACCCTAACCAAGGTAGGTACTTGAATTAGTCTAGTAATACCAGATTATAATATATAATCATATAATAATGATTCTAATAAACTATACACCAGTCACCTAATTAACCACTTTGTTTTTCCTTATTTCTCAACTTCCACTGGTGTGTGAACAGGAAACCATTACATGACCATTTCTGACTATGTTTATCGTTCTTCATGTATTCAGATAAAAATAATCACGCAAACAAGATGAATATGAACAAATGTGGTGGTTTTACCCAATAACTGCTGTAAATGTGTAAAATCGAGGGTCACATTGTTGGGTGAACACAGAGTAACAGAATAATAGATAATAATAGAGACTGTGACAGACGTTCCACATATAGAATAATATTGTGTTTATTTGTTTGTTAGTTTACTCAAAATTAACACGTTTTGACAGTCAGAACTGCACAACATGGATGTGCACAGAGTGTAAAGTTGGGTGGCGCATCAACCAGACAGAACTGCTTTTATTTCACCCCTAATCTGTTACAAAATGGTTCATAACTGGTTCATATCATCGAATATGTCATTTAGAAAGCAATTCTGTGTGTGTCTGTAAGAGTTAAATGATACCGTAGTACTAAGGCGTGGTGTTTTGCTACATAAATACACACTTTACCATAACTTGCCAAAACAGAGGGTATTCTGTAATTGTAGAAAACATGCACTAGAGTGGGAATGTAGAATAATAATAATAATAAAAGTAAATAATATGTGTATTTTATATGGTTAAAATGGTTTAAATGTTAAAATGAATGTAGAAAATGAATTACTTGAAAAATAGAAGACAGAACACGTTTATCAGACTTTGTTCCTGTCGGTATCATGAAAACAAACATCAAAATGTCTAAATCTTTATGTGTTCAGATAAAAATAAGCATGTAAACAAGATGAATATGAACAAATGTGGTGCTTTTGCCCAGTAACTGCTGTAAATGTGTGAAATCGAGGGTCACATGACTCATAACACAGAATAACAGAATAATAGAGACTATGATAGACATACATTGTGTTTATTTGTTAGTTTACTCAAAATTAACACGTTTTGACAGTCAGGACTGCACAAAATTGATGTGCACAGAGTGTAAAGTTGGGTGGCGCATCAACCAGACAAAGAACTGCTTTTATTACAAAGAAATAATTAAACAAGACAATTCAATAATAAAATGAGCTAAGTATTCGATTAAAAATTTATTAAAAAAAAAAAAAAGGTCAGAAAGCACCTCAGAAATGAAATTTGACTACAAATATGTTACAAAATGGTTTTTAATTGTTCATATCATCAAATTTGTCATTTTGAAAGAAATTCTGTGTGTGTCTGTAAGGGTTAAATGATACTGTAGTGCTATATTTGAAGGCTGAAGGACTAACATCATCACTAGGAGACTGAGAGAGCTTGGTTACTAATCACATTATACACAGAAATAATAAAAAAACACTCAAACTATCCAGTTACTGTTTGAGAATTTAATTTAGCCTTTATTACTTCTTTAGTAAAACAGCTTATTGTGATAAAGCACTAAAACAATAAACTGTGGATGAATTTAGCCCCTCATGGAGGGTTTGTGTTCAGTCGTTGTTGTTTTTTTATTTAATTAGGTTTTGAATTAATGTATTTTTTATTATTGCCCACAAAAACAGCTTGGTAGAAACTCAACACAACTGAAATCAACACGAGTGAAAATGCGGCCGGCGAATCCGTCCGAGCTCTGGACTAGTGTCCAAGGAAACAGAGCACATCAGCATTAGCATTAGCATAATCCCTTGGTAATAGAGGTTATCAAAGGCACAATCCCAGAACCACAGCGGCCGCCCCTCGACAAACGCCCATTTGCATGACATTACAGCGGCCCAACAATGTGCATTATGCTCGTATTGGTTTAGGTTCTCACGAGGTCTTGTGCAGCTCGGGCAGCATTCAGTGAAAAAAACACACCATAATGTCAACGTGCTTGTTGTTGTTTTTGTCTTTTAAAAGACCGGACAAGGGCATTAAAGTGAGGACGGGGTTGTCGAGCTTTTTAGCCCCTCTTATGTGTACAGCTTAAGCACACAGACTGAATATATACAGATATTAATTAAAACAGACGTTTACTAGCTATTATAGAGTGAAAAAATGCATTTTACAATTTTACTGATTAAAAAAATGTGTATTCGAAAGCAAATACTGGTCTGGTCAGTGCTGTAAGCAATAAATAAAAATAGCCAGAGTAAGTTAGGACGGATTTAAATTACAATTTTTAAAACTTAGCTCTAATGCTTAAAAAAAATTGTAGAATTTAACTTTGCTTTTATAAGTGTCATGAAAACAACCATTAAAATATCTAAATCTTGGTGTATTCAGAAAAAATTAAGCCTGCAAACAATAAAATATGTGATGAGCCGTAGTTTACCTTTCTTTCTTTTTTAACTGTGAATTTTTTCTCTGGTTCAAAGACCATACTGTGCACAGTTGGGGGGCTTCAAAGCTCCAAGTCCACAGAATTAGGGAAAAGAAAAGCAGCTTCTTCAAGGCTCAGGGCTCAGAAATATCACACAGCAAGCCAGCAGAAAAGCGTACTTTCCATCCCCGAATCCCTCGCAAGAAGAAATTTGCTTTACCTGTCGCTACACGGTTCGGGCTGAAGATTTGGAGGCTCTTTTTTATGGACTGAGGCGGCGGCCTGTGTGCCGAGACTCAGACAACTCTAGGTAGGTCGACTGGAGAATGTGTAGTTTATTACATGTTAGTACTTGGTTCTCTGTGATCTTGCACTACAGACTAAGCAGCAGTTTTAAGGTTGGAGGATTTTAAGGTTTACGCTGGCTTTAAAGTTTGGGTTTGTGTTTAGTTTAGTGATCCATCACAGTAGAAATCTTGTCTGACGTGTTCAGTGTCCATGGTTCTAGTTTGGGAGATACTGTTTTTTGTCATTGTCCAAAAAATGATGCAGCATATTAAACTGCAATTATATCAACATCATAATAATGACCTGCCCAGGTACTTTGACTTTCTTCCTGCCCCCAAACTCCCTCATAGACTGTGTTTGGTAGTGTGGAGTAATGCACACTTGCTCTAGCTGTAGCCAAGAACTCTGGTCTGTCGTGTCCACGGTTTTAAATCCCTAGGCGGACAGTTTGGAATTGACTGTTTTGTGTCATTGCTCCCAAATGATCCACTCTTTTATACTGCAATTATACTCGATGCTAAGGTGACTCAGTGTTACTTCAGACTCTCTCATAGTCTTATTTTTAGTCCTAGACAGACTCCGTGTTAAATATGACGTGTTCAGGTATAAACTAGCAGTGGTCCAGGTTTTAATCATCATCAGGCTGTTTTGTGCTCCCAAAATGATGCAGTATTATATTGCAATTAAATCAATATTAATACTTAGCTGACTAAGTATTAGTTAGTTACTTAGTTTTAATCCCCAGACGAACTGTTTTGTGTCATTACTCTCAAAATGATGCAGTATATATTATATTGCAATTATTTCAATGTAGTTGTTTCTCTCTTTCTGCCCTCTAACTCTCACATAAACTTATTTTAGACCTAGACAGACTCTGCATTAAATAAAACATAATAAGGACCATTACAGTAAGAACAATGATAAACTGTGTTTGGTATTGCGTAGTAATGTGCATTTGCACTAGCTGTAGCCAACAACTCTTGTCTGTCATGTTCAGTGTCCATGGTTTTAATCCCCAGACGGACTGTTTTGTATCATTAATCCCAAAATGATGCAGTATATATTACAATGCTATTATTTTAATATAGTAATGGTCATTTGTTACTCTCTTTCTATACCCTCTTTCTCTCACATAGTCGTAATTTTATTCCTAGACAGACTCTGTGTTAAATAAGAATCATAGTGATGCTAACATTTTACAAAACAGCACACTTGCACTAGCTGTAGCCAAGAACTCTTGTCTGACGTGTTCAGTGTCCATGGTTTTAATCCCCAGACAGACTGTATATAATTATATTGCAATTATTTCAATATCCAAAAAATTACCTGCCCAGGTGACTCAGTAATGTTTAACAGTAATGGTTTTTTCTTACTCTCTTTCTCTCACATAGTCATATTTTTAGTCCTAGACAGACTCTGCATTAAAGAAGAATCATAATCAGGACCATCAGAGTAAGAACGGTGCTGATCTGTGTTTGGTAGTGTGAAGTAATGCTAACATTTTACAAAACAGCACACTTGCACTAGCTGTAGCCAAGAACTCTTGTCTGATGTGTTCAGTGTCCATGGTTTTAATCCCCAGACGGACTGTTTCATGTCACTAAATTTTGCACTACAATATACTGCAATTATATAAATATCATAATAATGACCTGCCCAGGTACTTTGTTTCTCTCTTTCTGCTCTCTTACTCTCACAGTCTTATTTTTAGTCCTAGACAGACTCTGTGTTAAATAAGGATCATAATCAGGACCATCACAGTAAGAACGATGCGGATCTGTGTTTGGTAGTGTGGAGTAATGCTAACATTTTACAAAGCAGCACACTTTAGAGCACTAGCTTTAGACTAAGATACAGAAATGATGCTTTATTCTGTCTGTTTACTGTCTTCTAAGCTCCCAGTATTTATGCCTCACTGGTCACATCTGTAGGAGGAAAAGCTGTGACGGATGTAAAATAATTAGCTCCTCGTGCATCAGGCTGCGCTTTGCCAGTATCAGATCCGTGCTGTTTAATGGGGTGTGAGTGGAGATTTCTACCTGTCTGTTTTTTTGTCATTGCTCCCAAAATTATGCAATACATGTGCATATGGTGTGATGAAGAATTCATAGAAGCTCATAAGCCTCATCACTGCCCAATTATTTTAACATCCTATAAAATATTACCTGCTCTGGTGATTCAGTGCTTAACAGTAAAGGTACTTTGGTACTCTCACATAGTCTTAATTCTACTCCAGATTAGACTCATTAAATAGAAATCATAATTAGGAGCAGGATGGACGGTTAATTGGTTGCTGTTGTTACATGTATTTTCCATGTCCAGTTCCCTTTTTTAAGCCTTCAGAATAATGCATTTTAATGTCAAGTGGTGCGACTGTTTTTAACTATTAAAAAACTAGAAATTAAATAGATGACTTTATGTCTGGAATATTTACAGTGCTGTCAGTTTTAAAAGTCCTCATATTATTTAAAAAATCTGTATATAGTCCAATGTCGTGCATGATTGCTAAATTTATTTTATTGAGGCAGTGTCCATTTTATTATATCATAAAAATGGTCTCATATGACTTTGTAGTGCAGTGACAAGGTTAGCAGTTCAGTCACAGATAGTTGAGTTACACTTACGTTTACAATTTTAACGTTAATAAAAGACACTTTTATACAAAGTGACTTACAATACTGTGACAGTGTACAGTCTAAGCAACTGAGGGTCAAGGGCCCAACAGTGGCAACCTGGCAGTGGTGGGGCTTGAACCAGCAACCTTCTGCTTATTAGTCCAATACCTCAACCGCTTGGCTACAACTGCCCTACTCAGTTTAGGTGAGATGACCCCAGATACCATAAAATCATCTTTATTTTAAAAAGTTTTATGCAGTGTAGGCACATTAACCTTTAACAATTAGTAGTTCATGCTTGTTCAGGGTCCCTGAGACCCCAGAGCCACTTTGACAGCTTACAAAATATCCTGAGCATGACGTATCAGCTCAATACTTCATGACTTTTACTGATTTAGCAGAAAATGCAATTAAGGAATATTTTCATAATGATATTGTGTTCTAAACACCCTAAACTGTATATACTTCTGTTTTGGCTCTCAGAGACTCACAGCTAGAACACATGATTATAGAGGCTCTGGGGTCTGAGGTTGGTATATATTGTAAGATTGGAGAGGGTTGGTATATATTGTAAACTTGTACATAGTTAGTTTACCTGTTAAACAGGTATTTGGACTAATCAGTAATCTCCGTTTTAAGAATTCCCAAGATCTTGTCACAAATATGCCAAGATTGTACTGAAAATCTCAAGTAACTGAAAACAACAAAATTGTGAAGATTTATCATAACATATTTTCACAATTACTGTGTTTCACAATTACTGTTACACTACGACGATTGAAGCAAATTTATTCCTGTGATCTATCACAACAATTACCATAAAACAGAAGTAAAATGTCCAAGAAAATGTAAATAAGTAAAGAAGTAAATGTACAGTAGGTGTAGAAATGACCAGCTTGTAACTTGTCATATTTTCCAGGGTAATATAAATTTCCTAGTCAGTAAATGAGTTTTACTAATAAAAAATGTATAAATATATATTCAAGTATGTTTAGGTGTCAGAAAATATTAGATATACCCCTGTTTGCCCTAATAATAAACAATTATTGTAATTTACTTATTTATTCACATTCCTGAAATCTAAAAGCTGAGTTTGTTGTTAAAAAGAGGTATTATTATTATTACTATTACTATTACTATTACTATTTATTATTATTACTATTATTATTACTATTATTTTTTTTTAATTATTATTATTATTATTATTATCATTATTATTACTATTATTATTATTATTTATTATTGTTATTATTATTATTATTACTATTACTATTATTATTATTACTATTATTATTATTTATTATTATTATTTATTATTATTATTAAAAATAAATTATTGTTGTTATTAATATTAAACTATTATTATTATTATTAATTATCATTATTATTATTATTATTAAATTATTATTATCATTATTGTTATTATTATTGTTATTATCATTATTGTCATTATTATTATTATTGTTATTATTATTATTATTAAATTATTATTATTATTATTATTGTAGTAGTAGTAGTAGTCGCTGTCATTATTATTATTATTTTCAGTGAAATTAGTTAAAATATAGTTGTTATACATATAAAATATACAAATAAATACCAATATTTGGAAGGACAAATGGTTAGTTTTGAACTCGATGTAATTTTATTTTACCCAAGCAACACGGGTCTCTGGGAACCCAAAGAACATGAATTAAAAATAAAGTTAACAGAACAAAAGTGTTAATGTACAATCTTTATTACTGATAGGGCCTCGACTCATATTTTCTTTATGACACAAGAATTCTTGTCTTTGAAAATTGATTCCATAAATTAATGTAAAAGCTATAAAACGAGTGTTCCTATAAATTATATTAGAAACAGAATTATTTTAGATGCATTTTAATAATGCATAATTATATTAAATATTATTTTTGCCTCAGTGACGTGTTTGATAGAAACAAATACATTTTTTTCATGAATATTTAAATCTAGAAGCCAAATTAAGTTGGCAAGTAAATGTCACAGCACAGAAGCTAGAAAAGGCTTCATGTTCTGACCTCATGTCCAGCGGTATGAATTATGAATAAACCACATTTCCAGTCATCATGGGGTTCGATTTCAGTATTTTGTTTGTATCTGTCTGTATTCAGTGTACGATTTGCTCGACATCTTGCTTATATTGTTCCTCCAGTCATGCATTTCCTGCATATTTTACACCGTTGAGAACAAAGCAGGCGTTGAAATCTCCTTAACGTGTGGCTTAGAGGGCCGTAACCGTATCACAGAAAACCCCAAACGCCCCAAACACCCTAAATGTGTGCTTATACGAAAATAATGTGCATAATAGCCAAGGCTCACATGTTAGAATTTGACTGGAATTAAAAGTACATCTACGCTTATGTGGATCATAAAAGATTGTGTTTTTTAATCCTTCTCAAACAACGTTAAACACAGTGAATCCATCAGCAAAACTGCACGAAGGTCTTTCATCAAATCATATAAAATAATAACATCAGATAATACGTTTAAATTCACAGCTCTGTGATGTATGTAATATTAATCCCACTGTAATGGTGCACGGACCTAATCCGTTCCTTCATTTAATATGCACAGCGAATACATTTGACCCCCATCAGCACCCTACAGCCATTAGCACTCGATGCTTGATGCTTTTGTCACACAAAATATGTGTTTACAATTTCTGTGATAACAGTAATAGCTGGTCAATGTCCACCAATTTTCAGGTAGTTAAAGTAGTATTAGCTTCATTTGTCACAGCAATCATGTGCTAATGCTGCTACAGTACGATGGACTCTATAAGAATAAATGACGCTGCTGTAATCAGCTGTGTGTCTTGAATAAAATGCAATTTAAAAATCCTGCTGTTTATAATTACAGTCTTACACAGCAGCTACAAAATGCACTTCTTGTTTTCATTATAATTATAATGGTTTATTTATTCAATCAAATGACATTATAGAGACGATCCAGATGTGAGCGTATACAGGAATATAATGGAATATGGGAAAAAAAAGGATTTGTTTTTTAAATGCTTTTTTAAATGCTTCTGCTCAGCTGATCTGTGGCTAGAACTGTCTGCAATCAAATAAAAGTCAAAGTGAATGTAAGGAACACTGCATTTTTGTTTTATTTGCATTTTCCATACTGTCCCATTTTTTTCTGATTTGGGGTTGTAGTTGAACTGCAGTTTCTACTACATTGGCATTTCTTTAAAATAGCACGTTTTTAATCAGAGTATATTACAGATTATGAAAAAGCTCACCTGCTTCTAGATCATCTGAAGGTTTGAAGCTATTTTTGTACAACCCCAAATCAGGAAAAGTTGGGACAGCATGGGAAATGCGAATAATAAAAATAATAAACACATTCCAAAAAATGTAGTATATACTATATAGTAGTTATATATAGTATGAGAACATATTATGATAAACATCATATACGTTATGAAAGCAATAATTACTGTCCTGATATGTACTTTACAACACATAATATAATATTTGCTTATTTTACTGTTTTTTTATGAACAACTATAACAAAAACATCTATGCCGAAACTATGAAAGGCTTGTTCAGGCACTGATGTTGGATGAGAGGGCCGCACTTGCAAACGACATTGTAATGAATTCCAAACTTATTCAGTGGGGCCGAGGTCATGGCTTTGTAAAGACAACTGTAGTTAGTCCACACCAAACTCACCTAACCATGTCTTTTTGGACCTTGATTATTGTGTAAAGGGCACAGTCATTATGAAACAAATGCTGCCACATAGTTAGAAGCATATACATATATATATTTATGTATATACTGCCATAAATTATATATATATATATATATATATATATATATATATATATATATATATATATATATATATATATATATATATTATTGATTTTATACTCCTCTTTGCAGTAAGTGTGGCCGAAAAACCTGAACTCAGTGATTAGGTAGGCTGTCCATATACTTTTAGTCCATATACTTTTGTGCCAACAATAAAATCATGACAATGGTGTTAAGGCATAAATTAACTTAATAATAATAATAATAATAATAATAATAGCAATAATAATTAGGGCAGTCGTAGCCTAGTGGTTAAGGTACTGGACTAGTAATCGAAAGGCTACTGGTTTAAGCCACAGCACTGCCAGGTTGCCACTGTTGGGCCCTTGAGCAAGGCCCTTAATCCTCAATTGCTCAGACTGTATACTGTACTGTAAGTCACTTTGGATAAAAGTGTCTGCTAAATGCTGAAAATGTAATAATAATAATAATGGTGATATTAGCACTAATATCGCTACTACTACTAATAATAATAAAATAATAATAATAATAATAATAATGGTGATAATAGCACTTAAACCACTGCTGCTCCTACTACTACTAATAATAATATTAATATAATAGCAATAGTAATAAAAATAATAGCACTTATACCACTGCTGCTGCTACTACTATTACTAATAACAATAATAATAATAATAATAATAATGGTGATAATAGCACTGATATTACTGCTACTACTACTACTACTGCTAATAACAATAATAATAATATTAATAATATTAATAATAATAATAATAATAATGGTGATAATAGCACTGATATTACTGCTACTGCTACTACTACTACTACTAATAATAATAATAATATTAATAATAATAATAATAATGGTGATAATAGCACTAATATTACTGCTACTGCTACTACTACTACTACTACTAATAATAATAATATTAATAATAATAATGATGGTGATAATAGTACTAATACCACTGCTGCTGCTACTACTACTATTACTACTACTACTAATAATAATAATATTAATAATAATAATGATGGTGATAATAGTACTAATACCACTGCTGCTGCTACTACTACTATTACTACTACTACTAATAATAATAATATTAATAATAATAATGATGGTGATAATAGTACTAATACCACTGCTGCTGCTACTACTACTATTACTACTAGTACTAATAATAATAATAATAATGGTGATAATAGCACAAATATTACTGATGGTGATATTACTAATGACAGCAGCAACAACAATAATAATAATAATAGTTTCTAATGAGAATTTGAACATTAATAAGAGTTAAAATGAATATTACATTTAATTATGTAAAAAGGTTTTATGCTTTTTCACAGTAACAATGACCAGCAGGTCAAGCAACTAAAACAATTCCAACATTTATTGCTTAGTTTGTGTCCCAACATGTCGTGTTTAAACTAATGTAGGATCTTAGACCAATTTCTTTTGTTGTACTTGTTCATTTTCACATATGTTTTACATCATGTCCCTGTAAAAATGATTAAAATGGACTTTCTAAGAAATAATCTATTGGAAAGGTGGCTTTGTTTTTATACATTTACATTTTCAGCATTTAGCAGATGCCTTTATCCAAAGCGACTTACAGTACAGTTACAGTATACAATCTGAGCAATTGAGGGTTAAGGGCCTTGCTCAAGGGCCCAACAGCAACAACCTGGCAGTTGTGAGGCTTGAACCAGCAACCTTCTGAGTACTAGTCCAGTACCCTAACCACTAGGCTACGGCTTGCCCATTTAACATTACAGGCTTATTGAGATGAATCACATTTTCTTATTCAGTGAAAACTTGGTATGAATGTGAATTCAAAAAAAGAACTGATTAGAAATGACATTTTACCTGTACATTAAAATGTAAGAGAATAAAGATACTTAATTAAAGTTTAATAATAAAATCAAATATATCTTACAAAGAAATGACCTACATATAATTCTCCTTGTTCAGAATCATTTTTGATGTTGAACCGTATCAAGCGAGCGCAGGATTTAGTTTCACTTGCTTTTAAATTGCAATTAATACAGATAGTGAAATCTTTAAGCTGTCTCAGACTGTTGTGCAGTGAAATCTGATTAAACTGCTGCTTCTTGTTTGATGTAGTAACATTTCTGCTGTATTAAGAACTGGAGTAGATGAGAGAACAGGCCGTGTGATACCAAAGGACATTTTTCTATTGTTTTACTATATGACTTTAAATCTTTTAAGGTATGATGAATAACCTTTAAGGGAATTTTCAAAAATATTAATAACAGCTTATAATGAATAAAAATATTAGTTCAAGGTCTCTTACACGTAGGTAGAAATGTCCCACATGCATTTCATTAAAAGAATTGGCATCCAAAGTGATTCCTGCTTCGTAAATCTGCTTTAGAAGGCAGAAGGATTCGTTTTTGAACAGGCACAAACAAACTGCAAGTTTGATTAGGCATTGACCAAAATAAAAAAAACCTTTTGCTCAGCTGATGCAATAATTGGACGCAATAGAAGCTGCGAAACTGCACCAAAACTGTGTTTACTCACACATTCAAGAACCACTTTTAGTGAAAATCCAATACATTTCTTCTCATGATTGGTAATTGCATAGTGGCTGAAAGTTAACAAACGTTAGACCTACAGGCCTATTTTCATTTCTGTTGTGGTGACTGTCCAAAGCTTTTAGAGCCTCGAGCCCTTTGATATTACAAACATGAATGTATTTGAGGGTTTATGATTGTTTAAAACTCTACAGTTTGTACATTTATATGATTTTGGATGCAGCTTGTTATGTCAACGCTACCTGGCTAACTAGTGAGCTGTATCTAATCTGCATGACGCTCCATAGCGCCTTTAGCGGTGAACAATATTATATGATTTGCTGCCTATTGAAGCTACAGCTGTTGTATCAGCTGCTACAGTACCATCCATACTGTATGAGAAATAAAAGACTGTATACCAAATGTACCGTCATATCACTCAGCTCTCATATACTGCTACTAATAATATTAATAATAATATTCATATAACAGCAATAATAATAATTATAATAGTATTAATATTACTACTACTAATAATAAAATAAATAATAAAAATAACAATAGAAATAACAATAATAATAATAATAGCTTTAATATTACTACTACTAATAATAAAATTCATAATTATAATGATAACAACAATAGAAATAACAATAATAATAATAGTATTAATATTACTACTATTAATAATAAAATTCATAATAATTATAATAAAAACAACAGAAATAATAATAATAATAGTATTATTATTATTACTACTTATAATAACATTTATAATAATAATAATAATAATAGAAATAATGATAGAAATTATAATAATAATTCATATTACTGCTACTAATAATAAAATTAATAATAATAGAAATAACTACAACAACAATAATAATAATAATAATAGAAATAACAACAACAATAATAATAATAATAATAATAGTATTAATATTACTACTAATAATAACATTAATAATAATATTAATGGCAACAGCATTAATAATAATCTAATGAGGATTTAATAGTTAAAAAGAGTTTAAGAATTTAAGCAGGTATAAAGGTTCCTGCTCTTTTACTGTGACAATGACAAGCAGGTGAAGCAACTAAAACAATTCCAACATTTATTGTTCAGTTTGTTTCTTAACATAAAGACAAGGCCAACGAGTATGTTTTTAAATAACCATCACCACTAGAGCAACCTGAACATGTTTCTCGTGTTTCTGATCACTTCAGGTAACACGTTTAGAAACAAATGATGTTTAATGTATGACAGATCAGGATAATATGTCTGCTGCATGAGTTCACATGACTAAATGAGTAGAACGTTACCCAACGATCACGGCTCAGGCAGCAGTCGCTATAAAGACGATTAGTGAGAAAGCAATCAGTCCATAAATCTCTAACGTATGAACACAGAGTACCCGAGGCACACGAGCGTGAGCTCTATTACTTCAGACTGGAGTGTAAAATGATTGCTTTAGGTTGAAGATGTTTCAGACAGATAAATGGATACGCAGCGAAAGCACTCAGTATAAAATTCTAATGCATATAAATGAGCACAGTTACAACGAGGGGTTACGTGGCCCTTTTGTAAGTGTGAAGTTAAAGTTCTGGGCTGCTGGTTTAACTCCTGATGAGCTGATAATTAATTCTGGATTCTGTTCTGCCCTTCTGGATCAGCTTAGAAATGAAACTGTCAGCTTACGTCTTTGTACATATTAAATATGGTGACTGACGGCATGTTCAGCGCTAGACTGTGTTGTTTCAGCTTTGAGGTTTATAATTGAGCTTTCAACGTGGCCTTGTTTGTTCATTTATATTCATTTATATTTAGCTACAGTTTTTACTCACTTTATTTCTGGGGATGAAACCTGATAGTGAAAAGAGAGTAATAATAATAGAAATAACAACAACAACAATAATAATAATAATAATAGAAATAACAACAACAACAACAATAATAATAATAATAATAATGGTATTAATATTACTACTAATAATAACATTAATAATAATATTAACAAGGAACAAGGAAACTAAACAGTGTGTGTAGTCAAAGAGTAGGATGTGGAAGACTAGTAGACTAGTGCTTGAGTAATAGTGTAATAGGTGATAGGTGTATGGTGTTGTGGAGTGTATATAGCAATGCAATAGCGTATATAGTGATGTAATAGTGTATATAGTGATGTAATAGTGTATATAGTGATGTAATAGTGTATATAGTGATATAATAGTGATGTAATCGTGTATATAGTGACGTAATAGTGATGTAATAATGTATATAGTAATGTAATAGTGATGTAATAGTGTATATAGTGATATAATAGTGATGTAATCGTGTATATAGTGACGTAATAGTGATGTAATAATGTACATAGTAATGTAATAGTGATGTAATCATGTATATAGTGATGCAATATTGTATATAGTGATGTAATAGGGATGTAATAGTGTATATAGTGATGTAATAGTGTATATAGTGATGTAATAGTGATGTAATCATGTGTATAGTGATGTAATAGTGTATATAGTAATGTGATGTAATCATGTATATAATGATGCAATAGTGTATATAGTGATGTAATAGTGATGTAATAGTGTATATAGTGATGTAATAGTATATATAGTGATTTAATAGTGTATATAGTGATGTAATAGTGATGTAATAGTGTATATAGTGATGTAATAGTGATGTAATCGTGTATATAGTGATGTAATTTGTATATAGTAATATAATAGTGTATATACTGATGTAATAGTGATGTAATAGTGTATATAGTAATGTAATAGTGTATATAGTGATGTAATAGTGATGTAATCGTGTATATAGTAATGTAATAGTGTATATACTGATGTAATAGTGATGTAATAGTGTATATAGTAATGTAATAGTGTATATAGTGATGTAATAGTGATGTAATCGTGTATATAGTAATGTAATAGTGTATATAGTGATGTAATAGTGATGTAATAGTGATGTAATAGTGATGTAATAGTGTATATAGTGATGTAATAGTGATGTAATTGTGTATATAGTGATGTAATTGTGTATATAGTAATGTAATAGCGTATATAGTAATGTAATAGTGTATATAGTGATGTAATAATTATGTAATCGCGTATATAGTGATGTAATAGTGTATACAGTGATGTAACAGTGATGTAATAGTGTACATAGTGATGTAATAGTGATGTAATACTGTAGATAGATCAGTAGACAGTCATGGGTGAACAGGGAGAAAAACAATGGACTTAACACACAGCCCTGTGGAACACCAGTGCTCAGAGTCAGGCTAGAGGACACCTGACTACCCAACCTAACTGTGAGAAAGTCCAGAACCCAGTTACAGTAGGGGGTGCTGATTCCCAGGTCACTGAGCTTGGCTACCAGCTTGTTGAAGGTGGAGCTGAAGTCAATAAACAGCATCCGAATGCAAGTGCTATTATTGTCCAGATGGGTAAGGGCAGAGTGAAGGGCAGTGGAGATCATCCTCTGTAGATCTGTTTGGGCGGTATGTGAACTGGTAGGGATCCAGTGCTGGTGGAAGTGCCGCTTTCAGGTTACAGAGAACCGGTTTCTCAGAGCACTTCGTCGGAATAGGGGTGAGCGCTACAGGACGGTAGTCGTACAGGCAAGCTGCAGTACACTCTGGCACCGGAATGATGATGTCTTCCAGCAAGTGGTAACTGTAGCCTGAGCCAGTGACAGGTTGTAGATGTCAATGAAGACCTGCCTTTTTTGCCCTTACTCTGCTCAGTACTGAAGTGTAAGGAGGTTGCAGTCTTTGGGTGGTCCACTTGAGCGTAGAACCTGTTAAGCTCATCTGGGAGGGAGGCACTGTTGAATGGGATGGTCTATAGCTAGTGAGGGTCTGGATGCCCTTCCACATACGGCAAGGGTCAGAGTTGTGGAAGTGCTCCTCAACAGACAGTTTGTAGTTGTGTTTGGCTCTTCTGATGCCCCTTTTCAGATTTGCCCTGGCTGCGCTGTAGGCCTCAGTGTCACCCGATCTAAACGCAGCGTCTCTTCATTCATCCAGGGCTTCTGATTGGGCAAGATTTTCACATGCTTGACAGAGGTGACATTGTCAATACGTGTTGAAACTGATGCTGCAGGGAGAAGATGGCTCGTCTGGCCACACTTTAAATGTCCTCGTTGCAGTTTTCACACATTTGGCACATACTTGGAGAGCAGGAACAACGAAAGGTGATCAGACAGGCCCAGATGAGATAGGGGAACCTCTCAGCAATGTTTGAATACACACTTTCCTCTAGTGGAAAAAGAGAAATTTTGATGAAATTTTGGTAGAACAGTCGTCAAGTTGGTGTGATTAAAATCCCTCGCAATGATAAAAATTCAGTCTGGGTGTGCAGTTTGTTGTTTGCTGACTGCTGTACTCAGATCTTCCATAGCTAACTTGGCATTAGCATCAGGAGGGATGTAAAGATTAGTAACAACAACAGCAGAGAGCTCTCTGGGTACATAAAAGGGTCTGCACATAATCATCAGATACTCCACATTCGCAGAGCAATGACTTTCAGTTACAATGGAGTCTGTACACCATGATTCGTTAACACAGACCTCCTCGTTTACTCATACTGCCACTCTGTACGCTCTGAACATGCTTCATCCCTCCAGCTCCACCGCGCTGTTGGAGATGTTACAATTCAGCCGAGTCTCCGTCAGAATCATGATATTACATTCCGTGATCCACATATGTGAGGAAAACCACCGTCGATTCAGCAGTCCACGGCGTCCCGTGGGGTTTTGATAGATACTGACCCGGGAACACCCCACAAGAGCTGCAGTTTTGGAGATGCTCTGACCCAGTCGTCTAGCCATCACAATCTGGCCCTCGTCAAACTCACTCAGATCCTCACGCTCGCCCATTTTTCCTACTTCTAACATAAACTTTGAGGATAAAATGTTCACTTGCTGCCTAATATATCCCCCCCACTAACAGGTGCCGTGATGAAGAGATCATCAGTGTTATTCACTTCACCTGTCAGTGCTCAGAATGTTATACCTGGTTGGTGTATATAGTGTTGTAATATTGTATACACTGATCAACCATAACATTAAAACCACCTCCTTGTTTCTACACTCACTGTCCATTTTATCAGCTCCACTTACCATATAGAAGCACTTTGTAGTTCTACAAATAATGACTGTAGTCCATCTGTTTCTCTGCATGCTTTGTTAGCCCCCTTTCACCCTGTTCTTCAATGGTCAGGACCCCCACAGAGCAGGTATTATTTAGGTGGTGGATCATTCTCAGCACTGCAGTGACACTGACATGGTGGTGGTGTGTTAGTGTGTGTTGTTCTGGTACGAGTGGATCAGACAGCAGCGCTGCTGGAGTTTTTAAACACCTCACTGTCACTGCTGGACTGAGAATAGTCCACCAACCAAAAATATATCCAGCCAACAGCGCCCCGTGGGCAGCGTCCTGTGACCACTGATGAAGGTCTAGAAGATGACCGACTCAAACATTTACATTTTCAGCATTGACGCTTTAATCCAAAGCGACTTACAGTACTGTGACAGTATACAGTCTAAGCAATTGAGGGTTAAGGGCCTTGCTCAAGGGCCCAACAGTGGTAACCTGGCAGTGGTGAGGCTTGAACCGGCAACCTTCTGATTACTGAACCAGTACCTTAACCACTATGCTACAACTACCCTCAGCAGCAGCAATAGATGAGCGATCGTCACATCTACAAGGTGGACCGACTAGGTAGGAGTGTCTAATAGAGTGGACAGTGAGTGGACACGGTATTTAAAAACTCCAGCAGCGCTGCTGTGTCTGATCCACTCATACCAGCACAACACACACTAACACACCACCACCATGTCAGTGTCACTGCAGTGATGAGAATGATCCACCACCTAAATAATACCTGCTCTGTGGTGGTCCTGTGAGAGTCCTGACTATTGAAGAACAGCGTGAAAGGGGGGTAACAAAGCATGTAGAGAAACAGATGGACTACAGTCAGTAATTGTAGAACTACAAAGTAGGTGGTTTTAATGTTATGGCTGATCAGTGTAGTTTTTGCTAGAATGTTTACAAATAAGATGTGATACAAACCTCTAATTTCTCCCGTTTTTACTGAGAAACGAACATTTCTGTGCATAGTTCTGCCGAATTATGTGTGCGTGAGGAAACTAGAGAAGAGAACAATATCAGACTCCCGGAGTGCCGGCTGGCCGGCTCACTTTGAGGCTCGCGCTCGGCCCAGCAGAACAGCGGGGAGTCCACTACAAAACCCAGGAACAAATGTCACCAGTACCACCCCCCATCTTTCCAGACTCCGCACCCCCCGGCCTGCCCTTCCTCCTCTCTTTCATACACACACACACACACACACACACAGAGACACACACTGCCTTCACAGGGAGGCTTATGAGGTCTGGGGACGGCACTACAGCCGGCAGCAAAAACAAATACGCTTGTGGAGAGGAGCGTGTGTGTGTACGTCTAAGCTGCTGTCTAGCAGATAAGTGTGAGATTCATCAAAAAAAAATTCATTCGCAGCTGATAAGAGATGACGCGTTCGCTGCGTTCGTCTAGAAAAGTGATTGACTGTCCTGCAGCCATGTCGTTATCTAACACAAGACACTGGCAACAGGTAGACAGAGCTGGCTGGTGTATCCGTCCCCAGCATGATGCTCCAGCACCTATGAAGAGACGCGGACTGGCGGATAGAAACAGTCTTCTTTTATTTGATCTTCAAAACTGGTTTCTATGTCAGTAGTGGAAAAAATACGCAGTTCTCTTCACCGAGCAGCCAATTAGGATTTTGCGCGTGAGAGTATCTTAATCAGTGGAATAATTGGGAGCCCTCCTGCTGAGACTGGGGACAGTGCAAGGTCCAAACCAACACGTTCAGTCATTCAGCCTGAGCTTCAAACAAACCCCTCACATCAACAATCAAACAAAAAAAAACTTTATAAAGCATTAAGTAAACCAACAATGAGAGTCGGAGGAACTCGGCATCATTACTGGCTAAGTAATGAGCTTCACAGCGTTTCTCACTGTTTAGCCAGATTTCATTAGTGCTCTTGGTTTTATTTTGGTAACTTTTGCACTAGAAGAGCCATTATGAGCGCTGAGCCGTGTCATGAACTTATTGATTGACAGGTCTGATTGTGTCCTTTCCGTCTCTAAGATTGAAAAATGCTTCCTGAAGTTGCATTACTTTGATAAAATGTGTTTGGTCATAAATATAACATTTTGTTCTAAGGTTGTAAAGTATTGGTTAAATAGAAATAAAACTATAAACTGCTATTAAGTCTGGAGCATATGCTCAGTCATGCTTAAAACATATAATCATAACAAAAAAGACTATTATAGTTCATAATGATACTTTAAAAAGAATGAATAAATGAATGCCTTTATTGTCACTTTATATTAAATACATCAACATTTTCTATGCAACTCCATGGAAACAAAACATACACAGTGGCATAATCATATACACTGAACAGTGAAACAGAAATACAACAGTTAAAAAGAAATACAACAGTTAAATAAACATAGAACAGTGAAATAGAAATAGAACAGTGAAATAGAAATAGAACAGTTAAATAGATATAGAAAAGTTAAAAAGACATAGAACAGTTACATAGACATAACACAGTTAAACAGACATAAAACAGTTAAATAGAAATAGAACAGTTACATAGACATTGAACAGTTAAATAGAAAAAGAACAGTTACATAGAAATAGAACAATAAATAGAAATACAACAGTTAAATGGAAACAGAACAGTTAAATAGAAATAGCACAGTTAAATAGACATAGTACAGCTAAATAGACGGAACAGTTGAATAGAAATAGAACAGTTATATAGAAATACAACAGATTAATAGACATAGAACAGTTACATTGATATAGAACAGTTAAATAGATATATAACAGTTAAATAGAAATAGAACAGTTACATAGAAATGAAACAGTTAAATAGATATAGAACAGTTAAATAGAAAAAGAATAGTTACATAGAAATAGGACAGATTAATAGAAATAGAACAGTTAAATAGAAATACAACAGTTACATAGAAATAGAACAGTTAAATAAAATAGAACGGTTAAATAGACATAGAACAGTTAAATAGACATACAACAGTTAAATAGAAATACAAAAGTTAAATAAACATAGAACAGTTAAATAGAAATACAACAGTTAAATAGAAAAAGAATAGTTACTTAGAAATAGAACAGATACATATAAATACAACAGTTAAATAAAAATAGAACAGTTACATAGAAATAGAAGTTACATAGAAACAGAACAGATAAATAGAAATAGAACAGTTATATAGACATTTAGACAAATAGAAATAGTACATTTATATATCTATATCTATATCTATATCTATCTATCTATCTATCTATCTATCTATCTATCTATCTATCTATCTATCTATCTATCTATCTATCTATCTATCTATCTATCTATCTATCTATCTATCTATATTTATATATATATATACTGTATATAAATATACATACCAATCAGCCATAACATTAAAACCACCTCAGTGTTTCTACACTCACTGTCCATTCTATCAGCTCCACTCATTTAATTTCATTTGATTCATTGACTGCAAAGTAACAATACAAAATTTTAACAATTGAGCACTTTTATTGCAAGAAAATGCTTAACAATAAAAAATTCTATTAAAATGATATTTAAAAAATTTAATCTAAATTTCCTTTGGAAAGCCAGCCAATGTCTATACAGTTACGGGGCGGCATGAAGGTAGCACTGTCACCTCACAGCAACAATGTCCTGGGTTCGATCGTTGCATGTTCTCCCAGTGTCTGCGTGGGTTTACTCAGGGAGCTCCAGTTTCCTACCATGACTGTGTTTGATATAACCTTGTGAAATGAAGAATCTTGTGTAATGAGTAACTAGAACGTTATGAGAATGTAATCAAAAAGATAACATTACAATCCTAACAAACAAACAAACAATACAGTCATTCATCTTTCAGCCAATTATTCAAACTAACAAGTCTGTTCACATTATCTGGCGAAAGTGAGAATCTTTTCTTGTCAACTATGAACCCTGCAACTGAAAACAGGCGCTCACAGGGTACTGTAGTGGCAGGTGAACAGAGGAACTGTTTGGCTAAATGTTGAAGTTTCGGGTATGAGGTGGAGTGAGTAGATCACCATTCAAGCACTGATGTAGAATGATCAGTGACAGGTTCACACTTGTATCTCATTAGCTCACAAGAGATAAGATCAACTTCAGGCATTTCATCATCATCAGAATCCAGAGGCAAGTTCAGCTGAGAGCTTAATGGCTTCCCAGTGGTGTTTTGATTATGTTCAGGTGACTGTGCTGTGTCAGAAGAAGAGGCATCTGTCAGTCGTTTTTTAATGGCATCCCAAACAGACTGTCGTTCTTCTGGAGAAATAACTGACAGTTTCTTAATTCTGGGATCGAGTGCCGTGGCTATCTGCAGCCATTGAATGTTGTAGTTGTTTCTACGCCGTAGCAGATCAACACACATTGTTTTCTTAAAATGAGAAATCATCATCAGAAACTGCTAACTCACGTTGCAGGTGACAAAACATGGGTAAAATTATAGAACATGATACATAATTCTCACCTCCCAGCACTACAGAAAGTTGCTTAAGCTTTTTCCACTCAGCTTCTGTGATGTTGGCCAATTTGTGATCATGCTTTACCAAAACTGCAGTAACAGCATCTTTGTTCTTCAGTAATCTTTCAATCATGTCATATGTAGAGTTCCAGCGTGTAGAAACATCTTGAATTAGACTTTGCTCATCCAAATCAAGCTCTGCCTGTTGTGTCTTAAGGTCAACAAAATTAGCAGCACTGTGCTTGAAATGACCAACAATCTTGCGACACTTCGCCAACAGATTCTTCAAGCCAGCAGACTGTATGGCAATGTTAACAGACAACTGAACTGTATGGCCTGCACAAGGAATGTGCTCAAAAGGTAGAGATGACATGGCTTTAACCATATTTCTAGCATTGTCAGTTCCAATGCTGCAGACCTTTGCAAAACAATTCCACTCCATTGCAACCTGTCTGAAATGATCAGCCACATTCTCAGCCACGTGTCTATCAGTGAAGTTATAAACGCCCAGTGACACTGACCGTAGTTTCCACTGCTGGTCGATGATGTGCGCTGTCATGCCCATATAGTTAGCATTGGCACAAGATCACCAGTCAATGCCACCCATGTAGCTTCATCAATCCATTTCTGAGCTTGTTGTGTTTCATAAAGATCCGAAATTTTCTCTGTGACACTCGTTCGAGAAGGCAATTCATATGAACTATTTCCAGATGCAACACGTATGACGTCACGTAGACCCACATCGTTAACTATGTTAATGGGTCGACAGTCCGCTGTGATCCATTTCACAACAGCTTTTGTAATGTTCTCACGACGTTTTAAGTCCATGGGCTTTCCATCCAGATTCCTCTCAAATAAAGTTGTCTGCGTTAATTTTGGTCCAGAATTTTCTAACGATCTAGTTGCCTGTAACGTATCTCCATGCGCGCACACACCTGACGAGACGAAGACATGCTTTGACCGAAGGTGGTATTTGAGCGTTGAAGAACTGTGATGATATTTAAATTGCTTCTTGCAGTGAACACAGATAACTGTAGTTTTGTCTAGTGATGAATCCTTGCGTTTTTTAAAAACAAAATTTTTTTTTAAAACGCCCTCCATTTTGCAATGTTTAGCAGTAGCAGCAGCTAGAGTAATTTGTAAACAAACTCACAAATGCAAAAAAGACCCGTATTATCCCTACAGTATAAATACAGTATGTTTTTATATGAAAGCAGCACAAAGTACGACAGTGACGCACGTTTAAAGTGGTACAAAAGTAGCCCAATAACAAAAAAATTGTTCGATTAAAATTTTTTATTCTCGATTACAATTTTTAATTTTTAATTAACGACAGCCCTAATATAGTATATACAGTGGGGCCAAAAGGTATTTAGTCAGCCACTGATTGTGCAGGTTCTCCTACTTAGAAAGATGAGAGAGGTCTGTCATTTTCATCATAGGTACACTTCAACTATGAGAGACAAAATGAGAAAAAAAAATCCAGGAAATCACATTGTAGAATTTTTAAAGAATTTATTTGTAAATTATGGTGGAAAATAATTTGGTCAATAACAAAAGTTCAACTCAATACTTTGTAACATAACCTTTGTTGGCAATGACAGAGGTGAAACGTTTCCTGTAAGTCTTCACCAGGTTTGCACACACTGTAGCTGCTATTTTGGCCCATTCCTCCATGCAGATCTCCTCTAGAGCAGTGATGTTTTGGGGCTGTCGCTGGGCAACACGGACTCCACAAATTTTCTATGGGGTTGAGGTCTGGAGACTGGCTAGGCCACTCCAGGACCTTGAAATGCTTTTTACGGAGCCACTCCTTCATTGCCCGAGCGGTGTGTTTGGGATCATTGTCATGCTGGAAGACCCAGCCACGTTCCATCTTCAATGCTCTCACTGATGGAAGGAGGTTTTGGCTTAAAATCTCACGATACATGGCCCCGTTCATTCTTCCCTTAACACGGATCAGTCGTCCTGTCCCCTTTGCAGAAAAACAGCCCCAAAGCATGATGTTTCCACCCCCATGCTTCACAGTAGCTATGGTGTTCTTGGGATGCAACTCAGCATTCTTCTTCCTCCAAACACGACGAGTTGAGTTTTTACCAAAAGTTCCATTTTGGTTTCATCTGACCACATGATATTCTCCCAATCCTCTTCTGGATCATCCATAAGCTCTCTGGCAAACTTCAGACGGGCCTGGACATGTACTGGCTTAAGCAGGGGGACACGCCTGGCACTGCAGGATTTGAGTCCCGCTCGGCGTAGTGTGTTACTGATGGTAGGATTTGTTACTTTGGTCCCAGCTCTCTGCAGGTCATTCATCAGGTCCCTCCGTGATGAGATGAGAACGGGATGAGATCTTGCGTGGGGCCCCAGATCGAGGGAGATTATCAATGGTCTTGTATGTTTTCCATTTTCTTACAATTGCTCCCACAGTTGATTTATTCACACCAACCTGCTTGCCTATTGTAGATTCACTCTTCCCAGCCTGGTGCAGGTCTACAATTTTCTTCCTGGTGTCCTTCGACCGCTCTTTGGTCTTGGCCATGGTTGAGTTTGGAGTCTGACTGTTTGAGGCTGTGGACAGGTGTCTTTTATACAGAAAACGAAGTCAAACAGGTGCCATTAATACAGGTAACGAGTGGAGGACAGAAGAGCTTCTTAAAGAAGAAGTTACAGGTCTGTGAGAGCCAGAAATCTTGCTTGTTTGTTATTGACCAAATACTTATTTTCCACCATCATTTACAAATAAATTCTTTAAAAATCCTACAATGTGATTTCCTGGATTTTCAGACTGAGCTTCAGAATCAGACTGAGTTTTAGAATTAGACTGAGCTTTAGAATCAGACTGAGCTTTATAAATAAAAACGAGGGTATTGCACCACCTTTGTTTAATATTTCCAGCCCCATCACTGCACAGCCATCTAGCAACAAAAGCAATAAAGCATGTAAAGCAGTTTGTGTCTTTGATAAATAAAGAAGTAAATAAATAAAAGCTCCACTCTGTACTTATAATAAATCACACTGCAATAACATCTAATGAGATCAAGAGTCATGAGGGTTTCTTTGCTGATTTAGCTCTTAAATCAGTGTTGAGCTTTACACAGGTAATTAAATGAAACAGCCTCTGTTTAACAGGACGGCTTGATATGATTTACATAAATAAAAAGCTCCGGTGTGAAGAAGCTTGATGATTATTTTATACACACTCACAGATCTCATTCACAGCTACCTGAAATTATTTACCCAGAAAGCCATCGCGATCATATTTATAAAAAAAAGCTACACAATCTGAATATTTACACCATTTATATATACTGTATGTGTTGACATTTACTAGTGACAATAGAATTAATTATTATTTTATTACCTTTTTAACATTAAACTGAATGTGCTTGGAGCGAATGTTTCTTTTATTACAGAGATTAAGCTCAGGATATTATTACTGAGAGAGAGAGAGAGAGAGACAGGTATGACAGCTGAATACAGTACATACACCGATCAGCCATAACATTAAAACCACCTCCTTGTTTCTACACTCACTGTTCATTTTATCAGCTCCACTTACCATATAGAAGCACTTTGTAGTTCTACAATTACTGACTGTAGTCCATCTGTTTCTCTACATGCTTTGTTAACCCCTTTCATTCTGTTCTTCAATGGTCAGGACCCCCACAGTACAGGTATTTTTTAGGTGGTGGATCATTCTCAGCACTGCAGTGACACTGACATGGTGGTGGTGTGTTAGTGTGTGTTGTGCTGGTATTAGTTTTTAAATACTGTTTCTACTCACTGTCCACTCTATTAGACACTCCTACCTAGTCAGTCCACCTTGTAGATGTAAAGTCAGAGACGATCGCTCATCTATTGCTGCTGTTTGAGTTGGTCATCTTCTAGACCTTCATCAGTGGTCACAGGACGCTGCCCATGGGGCGCTGTTGGCTGGATATTTTTGGTTGGTGGACTATTCTCAGTCCAGCAGTGACAGTGAGGTGTTTAAAAACTCCAGCAGCGCTGCTGTGTCTGATCCACTCGTACCAGCACAACACACACTAACAGACCACCACCATGTCAGTGTCACTGCAGAGCTGTGAATGATCCACCACCTAAATAATACCTGCTCTGTGGTGGTCATGTAGAGAAACAGATGGACTACAGTCAGTAATTGTAGAACTACAAAGTGCTTCTATATGGTAAGTGGAGCTGATAAAATGGACAGTGAGTGTAGAAACAAGGAGGTGGTTTTAATGTTATGGCTGATCGGTGTATACTGACTGTTAGACTCTTTAAGTATGTCAGTGTATTAGTCTGAGTCTAGCTTTGGTTGAACTGCTAATAATTAAGAACAGGACAGAATAAATAATATTCAGTATCACAAAACTAATTGACCTGGGTGGGCAGCGAGAAATCAAAAACATAAAAGTTTATTTTGATGTGCAGGGTAACTTTAATTAAGGCAAATCAAATAAACAATTTCTCAAAGATTTTTAATATTATCTCAGTACAAAAGATCTCCAGTCGTTCTGTCATATTTATTTGTATTTCATTGGGAAATTTAATGCTGAAAACTAAACAATGAAAGGGTTTACTAAGCCTTACCATCTAATCTAATCATGTGGCATTAAGCTTGGAGGAATGTGCATTTAAGTATCAATTAAACATGCACTATATGGCCAAAAGTATATGGACACCTGACCGTGAGCTTGTTGGACGTCCCAATTATTAAAAAAAAAAAATACAGTGGACCCTTGACTTACGAATGTAATTGGTTCTGAAGGGCTGTTCTTAAGTCAAAATGTTCGTTAGTTAAACCTGTTTTTCCCATTAGAAATCATGTAAATAGAATTAATCCGTGCCAGACCTCCCAAACCCCCCCCTTACCCCCTTACCTAACCTCTCTAATTTCTTAAATGCTCTTTTTTGTTATAAATACAAGTATGTTTTCCCTTGAATTATAGAATAGTTACATTCCTGTAATAAATAATAATAAACAACAATACACAGAAGTACTGTACATAAACACACAACACATTTCAGTACAGTACATGTGCTGCACCATACACCATAATACATTTCCTTCTTTTTATATCAAATGTATCTACCAGAAACAACAATAACTCTCATATTTCTCTATTATTTCCTTCTTTATTTCAGTAGTGTTGTATTTTGTAGGTGTAATTGCACGAAAGAAAGAATACTTTACTGAGCCGAGTTCCTTCTTCTCTCTTACTCACTGTCCCCTCTGTCTGATACACAGTGACACCTACTGGCAGGAGTAATTATACAACAACAAATGTAATAGATTTTCTCACCACTGCACTTTCTCTGCACATTCTTTGAGGCCATTTTAATATTGAATTTTACAAAATATAAAGAAAACACCGAAAAAAACACTGTCCGCTGTCCGAATGTTCTCTCACTGTATATATATATACTGTGTATATATATATATATATATATATAGAGAGAGAGAGAGAGAGAGAGAGAGAGAGAGAGAGAGAGATGGTTTCCTCATTTTTTATTGTATTCTGCTCTATTTTATTTACTCTATTTACTGTACTTACACTGTACTGAAGCTGCTGTAACACTCGAATTTCCCCCATGGGGATCAATAAAGGAATCTTATCTTATCTTACAATTAAAACAGAACGACCTCTGTGTTACCTTCTCAGTTACGACAACAACCACGTTTGAATTATGTCTGTGGCAATTTGTGCCCATTCAGTTACAAGACTGATGTTGATGTTCCGGTTCATTCCAGAGCTGTTGAGTGGGGCTGAAGTCAAAGCTCTGTGCAAGACACTGGATCTTTACTTCATGTCTTTGTAGAGGCACAATCATGCTGGAACAGGAAAGGGTCTTCCCTAAACTGTTGCTGCAAAGTTGGAGGCATATAACTCCTTTATATGATTGATTTATTACCCCTGTTAGCAACTGTTGTGGCTGGAAGAGGCAATGTCCTATTACTTACAGTATTGTCCTTATAGTGTATAGTGTTTTAATGGCAACTGCACAATTTAATAGTGCTTAAAACACCTGTTTTGATGCTGGTATTGACAAAAAGATAGACCGTAACTAACTGAAAACAAGGTATTTATTTAAATAGTGCTTCAAAATCCAACAAGATGGCCTGGATTACAGGGGTGAGAGTCAGAGTCATATGTCTTGTGATTCTTTGTGAAATGTAATAATGAGATTCATAGTTTTTAGTTCAAGGTTCACTAAATTATAGGAGAAACAAGACGAGATCAAATCCTTGATGTGTGTTCATTAGTTCATTAATTCATACAAGAAGATTAATTCCATTTTCATGAATCAATTCCATTTGTTCCATTAATTCCACTCAGGATTACAGTTGGACCTTAACATCATCATTTTCATATTTTCCAATTTTCTCATTTTATTTGCACAACTATTGCCACAATTGTAGAGTTCCTGAGCCTCATAACACACATTTCAATGTATACTTACTGCTGACGTTTGTACAAATTACTACATACTGTACATCTCCAATGCATATAACTACTTAGTGACTGTATCACCTGCATCTTTGCACAATCCTGCAATTTACTCCTTTATATCTCTGCTGCTACATAAACTCTACGCTGCTAACTGTATATCAGAATTTGTTTTTATTTTACTTATCATATATTCAGTACCATGTACTGACCAACACTACTTTTGAATTTGGTCCCGCCCCCCTCAGTTTCTTTTAGATTACAAATGTCTCTTGTATTTATTTTAGGTCCTCTGATTTATTGTACTGTTGCTTATCTGCACTGTGTGTATGGTACTGTCTTGCACTTGTGTTCTGAAGGTCCTGAGTTTGATTCCCAGGTGGATTGGTCCAGGTCCGTTCTGTATGGAGTTTGCATGTTCTCCCGGTGTCTGTGTGGGTTTCCTCTGGGAGGTCCGGTTTCCTCCCACAGTACCAAAACATTCAAGTGAGGTGAATTGGAGACACAAAATTGTCCATGACTGTGTTGGATATTAAAACTTGAACTGATGAATCTTGTGTAAGCAGTAACTACCTGTCGCATCATGAATGTAACCAAAGAGTGTAAAAACATCACGTTAAAATCCTAATAAATAAATATATATATATATATATATATATATATATATATATATATATACAGTGTATCACAAAAGTGAGTACACCCCTCACATTTCTGCAAATATTTCATTATATCTTTTCATGGGACAACACTATAGACATGAAACTTGGATATAACTTAGAGTAGTCAGTGTACAACTTGTATAGCAGTGTAGATTTACTGTCTTCTGAAAATAACTCAACACACAGCCATTAATGTCTAAATAGCTGCAACATAAGTGAGTACACCCCACAGTGAACATGTCCAAATTGTGCCCAAATGTGTCGTTGTCCCTCCCTGGTGTCATGTGTCAAGGTCCCAGGTGTAAATGGGGAGCAGGGCTGTTAAATTTGGTGTTTTGAGTACAATTCTCTCATACTGGCCACTGGATATTCAACATGGCACCTCATGGCAAAGAACTCTCTGAGGATGTGAGAAATAGAATTGTTGCTCTCCACAAAGATTGCCTGGGCTATAAGAAGATTGCTAACACCCTGAAACTGAGCTACAGCATGGTGGCCAAGGTCATACAGCGGTTTTCCAGGACAGGTTCCACTCGGAACAGGCTTCGCCAGGGTCGACCAAAGAAGTCGAGTCCACGTGTTCGGCGTCATATCCAGAGGTTGGCTTTAAAAAATAGACACATGAGTGCTGCCAGCATTGCTGCAGAGGTTGAAGACGTGGGAGGTCAGCCTGTCAGTGCTCAGACCATACGCCGCACACTGCATCAACTCGGTCTGCATGGTCGTCATCCCAGAAGGAAGCTGACGCACAAGAAAGCCAGCAAACAGTTTGCTGAAGACAAGCAGTCCAAGAACATGGATTACTGGAATGCCCTGTGGTCTGACGAGACCAAGATAAACTTGTTTGGCTCAGATGGTGTCCGGCATGTGTGGCGGCGCCCTGGTGAGAAGTACCAAGACAACTGTATCTTGCCTACAGTCAAGCATGGTGGTGGTAGCATCATGGTCTTGGGCTGCATGAGTGTTGCTGGCACTGGGGAGCTGCAGTTCATTGAGGGAAACATGAATTCCAACATGTACTGTGACATTCTGAAACAGAGCAAGATCCCCTCCCTTCGAAAACTGGGCCTCATGGCAGTTTTCCAACACGATAACGACCCCAAACACAACCTCCAAGATGACAACTGCCTTGCTGAGGAAGCTGAAGGTAAAGGTGATGGACTAAACCCAATTGAGCACCTGTGGTGCATCCTCAAGTGGAAGGTGGAGGAGTTCAAGGTGTCTAACATCCACCAGCTCCGTGATGTCATCATGGAGGAGTGGAAGAGGATTCCAGTAGCAACCTGTGCAGCTCTGGTGAATTCCATGCCCAGGAGGGTTAAGGCAGTGCTGGATAATAATGGTGGTCACACAAAATATTGACACATTTGGGCACAATTTGGACATGTTCACTGTGGGGTGTACTCACTTATGTTGCAGCTATTTAGACATTAATGGCTGTGTGTTGAGTTATTTTCAGAAGACTAAATCTACACTGCTATACAAGCTGTACACTGACTACTCTAAGTTATATCCAAGTTTTAGTTCTATAATGTTGTCCCATGAAAAGATATAGTAAAATATTTGCAGAAATGTGAGGGGTGTACTCACTTTTGTGATACACTGTATATATATATATGTAGAGAGAGAGAGAGACGCTCAGAGTCAACTTGTTCGTGACGTCACGTGTTTCGTGAATTTCGGTTTGTAACCCAAAATGTTTGTATGGTAAATCGTTCATAACTCATATGAACTTGTATACAACTGAAATGACTCTAAAGCTTCTCTTAAACTCTAAAACATGAATATATATAATAATTAAAGTGCGTTTACTACAGGCTTTTAAATAAGCTAACATTAGGTAACATTCAGCAATGCTGTATGTAGTATCTAATATCTAATGACTGATCCTAAAGTTTTTGGACATTAATTTGTATTTAAAGTACTTCCAGTGTCAGTCTAGTATGCTCATTAAACTTCTAGGATTGTGTTACTTGACCCTGTCCAGTGTGTACCCCTGACTCCAGGGTGTATTCAGTACAATAGTGACCAAGATGAAGTGTTTGCTAAAAATACAAGCTAGTGATGCTTTGAGATTTTTCCCAAGATTTTGGGATTTGAACATTTTGCCGAGTAATCTTGGGATTTTTAATTTGCACTCAAGCAATTTCATGGTCTACAGTCATAAATAAGGAATGACAAAGTGTACTAGTACTAAATAATAACCTTTGGTTGTCGCTGGTCATTTCCTTAGATGCGAGATCATGACATGACGTTTTATGGTAACTGTAGTGATAGATTACAGGAATAAATCTGCCTCAATTGTCAGACTTCCAGAGTTCGTAAGTGAGAGCGAATCAGATCAGACACTCTCAGGTTTTGAAAGACATTAATATATATATTTTATTATTGCAATTTGTGAATAGAACCCCAAATCAGATAAATAATAAAAAACACAGAGTTTCTTACATTGACTTTGACTTTTATTTGATGTCAGACAGGATGAACCTGAGATATTTCATGTTTTATCTGCTCAACTTCATTTCATTTATTAATAAACATCCATTCCTGCATTTCAGGCCTGCAACACATTCCAAAAAAAGTTGGGACAGTAAAGCATTTACCACTTTGTAATGATGCCGTTCCTTTTCACCACTTAAAAGAGGTTTTGGCACCGAGGAGACCAAGTGATTTAGTGTTTCAGCTTTTATTTTGTCTCGTTCTTCCTGCAAACACGTCTTAAGATGTGTAACAGTACGGGGGGTCGTCATTGTCACATTTTTCGTTTTTAAATGCTCCACACATTCTCTATTGGTGACAGGTCAGGAATGCAGGCGGTCCTACAATCACCTGTTGACATCACCTGCCCCTGTCCCAACTTTTTTTGGAATGTGTTGCAGGCCTGAAATGCAGGAAAGGATGTTTATTAATAAATGAAATGAAGCTAAGCAGATAAAACATGAAATATCTGAGGTTCATCCTGTCTGACATCAAATAAAAGTCAAAGTAAATGTAAGGGACACTGCATTATTTTATTTGCATTTTCCATACTGTCCCAATTTGATCTTGATCTTTTTGTTTGTCGGTTAACTCAGAATTTTTGGGGTTTTTTTGTGAATAATTGTGAAAATACATTATATAAACCTTTACATTTTGTCGTTTTAAGTTACTTGTGATTTTTTGGACAATCTTGGATCTTTAATTCTTAAAATGGAGAGCAGCAGCACCACAGTTATCATATATAAGATCATAGTCATCACCAAAAGCAGCATCAGCAGCGGCGGAGGTGAACGTCTCGGGCCCCGTCTCCCCTCCCCTCTCATCGGGAGAGCTCTTGAACCCGTTTTAAGTCGGCCACCGCACCATGTCTAATGGCCCCCGCTGAGTCCGCAGTCCCGCTCCCACCGCTCCTTGGCATCAAGCTCATCTGCCCAGAATCAAACCATAGAAAATTGGGCTTAAAATATTAGGGAACAGCCCCCCAGAAAAGAGAAAAAAAAAAACCTAAAGAAGCATCTGTCACCGGCTTACATAAAAGTTGAACTCACGAGGGATAGTATGCGCATCAGCGTCACGTATATACACACAGTTTGTAACGAGCTTGTGTTTGTGTCTTTAGGTTCGGCCGAGTATCTTTGTGTTAATGATGGAAAGGAGCAGCGTGGCTGTACGTACAGCTTCCAATATTTTGATGTAAAGGCCCAGGCTGAGCGAGGTAAGCAGCATATATTCTATAACGAGTATAATTATGTTGGTACAGCAGGTTGCTAGACAGGCTAATCCATATTCTAGTGAGCTTGTATATATTGTGTATATTCAAATCTGTGCTAGTATGTGGAAGGTTTATGAAGATTGCAGATTGATTCATAATCACCTTCTTAATATAAACATTTATGATACGTATATTATCAAATGCACGACGTTAAGGTGTTCCAATTCAAACTGTACACTTTAAAGTGCACAGAGCTGGGAACTGTACAGCTAGCGATAAGATGAGGACCTGCTTTCACTCCATACACACTCTATTATTCTATCTAGGCTCCTAAACACACACTCTCACACACACACACATACATGGAAGAATGAGCATCCACCAGTCGCATACGCTCTACACTGTGTCTGAAATATGCATGTGATGCTCAGTACACAGCCCCTGCTGATAAAATATGCTGTAGAATTAACACTTTAGTGTCGATTTGGGAATGAAAATTTAAGATAAAAAATAAAAAAGGGGAACGTATGTCGTCTAGGGGGAGGGGAGACGTGGAGACAGTGGATGCCAGTCCTCCTCAGTCCTCGGTCTGTCTGCAGTCGATCAGCACGTATTGTTCAATCAGCTTAAGCTTTCCTTTTCTTTTTCCTGAAGCAGACAGTAAAGCAGACAGAACGACAGACAGAACATTTTAAAGCACTAAGTAGTATAATAAATGTGATTTTTATGCAAGATGTGAGCTGCGTCCGCTCCACCTTAAACACCTGTACGTTAAATCGAATGTAAAACACATATAATAACCTGCAATGGTGCTCAGATATGAACCGTCCCAAATATTTAGTAATTCGTAGGAGGGAAGGGAGGGTTCGAATGTGTGTATACGAGGGCGTCTACATTTTTCCAACAATCCTAAAGAAATAGGAGGGGTGACGGCGTAGAAACAGAGAAGCTCTCCTTATTGTGTTGACACATAAACACAGATGAGCTGTATCTTTGATTTGTTCATGCTTTTCACTCCGCACAGCAGGGATGTTCACCAGGACGCAGCCCCCTTCGCATTCCATGTAAATAGGAACCGTGGACGCTGTGTGATGAGATTATATTCCAGCCGTTCCTGCTCCCTCTTCCCGCTCCCTTTTCTTTCTCCTTCATAAAGAAAACTCGCTGTTTTTTTTATTCACTACTATTACCATCTTTTTGGTAGCTTCGATTGATCCATTTTCAATTCACACACACACAGCTGCACAATAGATGCACAATGTGGTTCGGATATTACGCCGCAGATGCAGGATATGAATTGGTCGAAGACAATCTCGGTGCCTGTCAGTCAGGGTTTTACTCCTATCTTGTTATTACATGTATAAAACAATCATCACAGAAGCAAGCTCAATATTAAGACAATTAAAAAACTATTTTAATTAGCTGTTTTGTGCATTCTAAAACAAAAACACAATTTAAAACTATGCATTTAGATTTTTTTGGGAGGTTATTTTCTAACCCACAGCTATACAACAACCCTCCAGAAATAAAACCCCCAGAAATGTAATATTATGGGGATTAAATAATTGATAACCAAATATAATTCTTAGCTTTTTGTCTTCTGTGGGTCGACATTTTTTTAAATAAAAGAATGAATCCATAATAAAATTAATTATTTTATGTGTATTTTAATATCACTGTTACATATTATTATCTACTGGACCATTCTTATTATTTTAAATAAAATTATTCTGATTCTGATATTAAAATGCCAACAATCTAAATTGTATTTTTGCATTTTTGTAAATTTTTTTCCTTCAGCTTTAAATGTAAAATAATAATAATAATAATAATAATAATAATAGTAGTAATAATAATAATTCTAATAATTGTAATAATAATAATAGTAATAACTGTAATTATAATAATAATAATAGTGATAACAACAGTAATAATAATAATAGTAGTAGTAATAATAATAATTCTGATAATAATTGTAATAATAATAATAGTAATAACTGTAAAAATAATAATAGTAATAACTGTAATAACAATAATAATAATAATAATAATAATAATAATAGTGATAACAACAGTAATAACAATAATAGTAACAATAATAATAGTGATAACAATAATAATAATAATAATAATGATAATAAAAATTATAATAATAGTGATACAACAGTAATAATAATAATAATAATAATAATAATAAAAGTAGTAGTAATAATAATAATTCTGATAATAATTGTAATAATAATAATAGTAATAACTGTAATAATAATAATAATAATAGTGATAACAACAGTAATAATAATAATGATAAAAATAATAATAGTAACAATAATAAAAATAATAGTAACAATAATAGTAGTAATAATGATAATAATAATAGTAACAATAATAATAATAATAATAATAATAATAATAGTAATAATAATAATAGTAACAATAATAATAATAATAATATCAGTAATAATAGTAGTGAAAATAGTAACAATAATAATAACAACAATAATAATAATAATAGTAATAATAATAACAGTAATAATAGTAATAATAATAGTAACAATAAAAATAATAATAACAGTAATAATAATAATAAAAGCAAAATGGAACAGTCTGTATGGAGTGGATATTTAAATAAAAAATACTAATAAAAACATCAAAATGTGGTGATTCTGTGTGCTTTAATAAAGAAAAATAAATACTGTTTTGAATAATTATGTCCTCTAATGGCTTATTTAAGCAGAGCGTCCAGAACAATTGTGAACGTCCTAATCTTTTCATGCCCAGCGTGACAATAGGCAGCGCGGCGTTGAGACGGAAAGCCCAAACTTTTATTCGGTATTAAGGATTTGTATGGCATCAATCGGGATAACAGCAGAGCCGATGAATTTGAAGGGGCTGGCTGACCGAGTCTTTAATCTGAGTCTTTTTGAAGCCCACAATGAAGTGGAACACAAAAGGAGGCTGACCTGCGCTCGGACATTGTTGCCTGCATGCGCGGCCTTTTACAAAGTAGAGGAACTTTGGAGGGGATTTTGAAAGCGGGCACTCGGTGGAGGGTTTCGTATCGGTTTATGCAAGCTAGGTGATAATGTGTACAATAAAAGAGAAATAAAATAAGAAAATTACAACATATGCACTGTTTTAATGTTATTTTAAATGCACATTATATATTGATTTATAACCATATTGCTATACTGCTGTAATTACGATATTATTATAACGTTATAACATATGGAAGTTTGATTATTTTTAATTTCTATATATATTTAACTATGATTTGCACATTTATTTTTATTATTTATTGTTGTGCATGTTTCTGCTAAGCATTAAAAGATGAACCCGGTAGACAAAGCCCAAGCAAGACTTCTAAATTACATATTGGAATTGGCCGGTACACATTGCAGCTCCTTTCAGCTGGAACACATAGAAATAATAATATTCAAATCAAACTTCTCATGTCTGTACATTACACTAATGTTATGCTAATGTTATTATCACTACAGAGTACAGCGAGATTAAATCGCACAGATAAGAACATTAATCAACATGTTTCCTCTGCCTCCATATGGCGCTTCTGCCTTTTGTGTGCGAGTATACATCGCCGCATGGAAGAGCATCAATCGTCTCCCTATACCGTGCTGCGACATCAAACGCGCGCTATATTAGCACGATCAATCTGTCCAAATCAAATTTAATTTAAAGATGCACTAACGCGACCCGCCTTTCCGGCTCGGCCGTGACCGCTTCTAGATTCGCTGTGCTTTGTAGCTGTTTACTCTGAGCGCCCTCATCCACAGTAATGTCAGGCAGGACCTTGGATCTTCAAGGAAGACTTTCGAGTCTTGCTTGACATTATTGTGGATGCCGGGATATAGGTTTGGATCCCGCAGCCGAGTTGGGGTCAGGATACACAATCGTGTGAGCACACAAGTGGGTTTAAGCTCGCCCCCTCCTTTCACATCCAGAGAAAGGTGCCCCTCCTCTCTATACACTGCATCAATTCTGCTCGCTTCCCAAGGGAAAGGTCTGCTTTTCACACAAATAAAATCCCACAACCGGCACCACCTCTCTCCCTCTACATCCCTTTTTGCTCAAATGCGAGCGAGGAACTCGGTGCATCCCATAACAGCCTTGTGGGACGTGACCTCGCGTTTTCTTTAGCTAAACTAGCACTCCTGGCTATGCACACGACCTGTGCCTTTTAGACTCATCCTGAACCCATTGGGAGAGAGCAAGCTATGCATGTGTAATCCTGTTTTTGTGAGTGGATGTGTGTGCATGCGTCTCTGAGCTCGCATTCGTTCTTTCTTTGTCTTTACCTCGTCTTCCTTCCATTATGTGGGTTAAATTGACTATGAAGCTTTTGCAGGTCTTCCTCAAATTCCTCAACCATAAATATGCCCTTTGGGTTTGAGAACTGTGAACTGACCAGCAGCCCAAACAACCAACCCACAATATCTCAAAAATCTTCTCCCCCACCTTTTTCCTTTACCTTTTCCCTGCATTTGACTTTACATTATATACTATACACATATAAATAGATTGTATATATAGTGTTTTCCTGTATAGTTAAAGTAAATTGTCATACTACTGTATAATAATAATAATAATTGCCACTACATAGTCAAAAAAGTGCTGGAGCTGCTGGAACACTCGAATTTCCTCCGTTGGGATCAATAAAGGAATCTTATCTTACCTTAAATGACTTTTAAATATGGATGGACAACCTACAGAAATACATAATGTACAAACTCAGCCTCGTATAAATACAGCCATTGTTCACTGTCTGATTTACCATCGTTTTATCCTATTCAGGGTCATGGTGGGTACGTTTCATTGAACGAAAGGTACTAAACAGGTCGCCAGTCCATCACGGGGCAAATATATCCAATCAATCAATTTTTTTTTTTATTGATTATGAAGCATTTATTATTAAACTGTCAATCTATTTAAAATAAACACCCACTGACATTCACAACCAAATGAAAAGTGAACAAACTATCACCATATCATGATATTTGTTTAATGTTTAATAAAATTTATGTGTCTGCACATTTAATGTATTACAATAATATGGGCTATTAGTAAAATGTATTGATTACATTATTATATATTAATATTATATAGAAGTGTACTGATTGTATCATTACATACATGACTGATTGTCATTATATGTATTATATATATAAATACATAGTCTGCTAGTTATATTCTAAATGATCACACACACACACACATATATAATATATATATATATATATATATATATATATATATATATATATAATACATATAATGGCAATCAGTCATGTATATACATATATATATATATATATATATATACACATATATATATCACAGTCTGCTGATTATATTCTAATATATATATATATATATGTGAGTGTGTGTGTGTGTGTGTGTGTGTATATAGATATATTGTGATGTATTTTAATTATACATATCTAACAGTCTGCTGATCGTATTATGAATGCTTATATATGTTTATATATAAAATATATACATAAGCAGAGTGTATTGATTACACAGATGATTATATATATATATATATATAACATCTACTGATGTTAATTTAACTCTAAAACAGCCAGTACATGTTAGCTAGCTCTCTAAGCTAAATTGTACATATTATTGCATTCTTTAAAATAATGGCAAACTACCTATTTTTGTGTTTTTATGTTTGTGTTATTACTGTTCTTGCACACGCTGTGTCCTGTTGGTATGAAGGTGCATGTGTTCAGTTATTGAACAATCATATTACAGGATGATGTGATGAGCGTAGTGCCAATGTGCTTCTCACACCCCTGATATAATGAGCTAGGAAGAAATTAAAGATAGTGACGTTTAGTTAAAGGTATAAATATTAATCAGTCTCTGCTTTGTAGAGGTTTTGTAAAGCTGCAACAATAAACAAATGAACACAATTCTAACGACGAGTTCATGTTATTTTATATAGAGCTTCAGAGTTCTGTATGTAAGTGATATACAAAAACTATTTAATGTTAACTAATTAAACTGTTTAATGTTTGGAATGTGAAGGTACCCACTGATAAAGGATTTACATGTCAATTTTAACCTTTGCAATTTTTAAGCTAGTATGTTATTTTCTGAACACGTATATACTGTGTAGATAAATAGATAGACAGACATATGTTTGCATATTAATTATTATGAACTGATAAATCATTATTAATAAATATTATTAGTAGTATTTATTTTATTATTTTGCTGAAAAATAATCAGGTTTTCAGTACAATTCTAAATAGCACTAAAGATTGTATTCATATAAAGCATTTGCTGAAACAGTTTTAAATATATCAAACAATAATAATCACAATAATGTAGTAGAAATGATTTGTAAAATATTGAGGCTGTCGTTTATTAAGAATATGTAGGTGAGACACGTTCATGTTTAGGTTTATTAATAAGGCAGAATATAAAAGTAAATGTATGTGTCTGTACATTTAGTGTTTTACAACAATATGGGCTGTTAGTAAAATGTATTGATTACATTATTATATATGATTTTATTGTATTGTTACATAAATGACTGATATGTGTTATTATATATATAATATTATCATAAATGCTTATATATGCATTGATGGTTTATGTAAATTGCACATGTTTATAGGTATGAATGTGTGAATGTGTGTGTTAGAGAGAGAGAGTGAGCTGTTGTGTGTATATTTTTGTGCACTGCAAGCATCCTATAGCCAAAAACAAATTCCTTGTATGTGTGAGCATACTTGGGCCTGATTCTGATTTTGATATAGATGGATGGATGGATGGATGGGTGGATGGATGGATGGATGGATGGATGGATGGATAGATGGATAGATAGATAGATAGATAGATAGATAGATAGATAGATAGATAGATAGATAGATAGATAGATAGATAGATAGATAGATAGATAGATAGATAGATAGATAGATAGATAGATAGATAGATAGATAGATAGATAGATAGATAGACTTGGTTAAAAAAAATATGTATAGAATTTATCAGATGCCCTTTAAATTAATTAATTTATTCCTTTATTCAGGTAAGTCAATTTAACACAATTATTGCATTGTAATATTTATCTTTATTTTATATTTAAATGAAACATGAATACTCTGCAGATATTCCACATGTTAGATTTGTAAAATGTATTGCATTTAGTATTACATTTTAGTTAAATATGATAGCCATAATTTCATATTCAGCATTTTTAAATTTTTTAATATTTAGAATATATTTATTTGTAGAAATGGAGGGTTGTAGTATTCATGAAATATTGTTTTATTTACATTAATATAAATTAATATTGTTTTATTTATTCATATAAACATATTTAATGTTGAATTATATATGTACTGAATGATTATTTACCAAATGTACTCATCATAATTTCAAATTCAACCTAAAAAAATCTGAATTTTAGGTAGACCAGTATTTTTACACAGTGTAAGTGTGATTAAAAAGTATAACATGTATTTCATGAACATTTATATGATTGTCTTAGACTCCCGTGTCCTCATCATTATTACCTTTGGGTGTCACCAGGGTCTGTAATGACTGCACTTGTATTTAATATAACATCCAGAGACGTCTGTGTCCTTTAACCACTGACCTTAATTCTATTATTGACTGAATTGTTTTTATTGAAGCTGACTAGCATCTTTAATTGTACCGGACATAATTACACATTATAAAACAATATTCATTTCTTCTATAGTTAACCATGGACCAGAATACTTGAAAATATTTAGTTAAATAAACTCCTTACAATTTGGGTGTTTGTCCAATCAGGTTTTTCCCTGCCACTGTAAACACATTTTCTATTGGACAGTTGTTATGCTGCAGTAAAACATGAGGCCTCCTTATGATGAGAGTGACCTTTTATAGATTATTTTTGATACATATTATTTATAACACTTGTCTATATTTAAAATAAAAATAATAATTAGGTTTAAAAGCAGGCAAACACAAGGCATGTTTATTTAATGCCTGTCTTTCGAACAATGGTTAGCCACTGGTTTACCTAATGGTTTTATAGCTGGAACAATGCATTTTTATTCAACCACCACAGGCGCTGTGTGGGAGCCGCTCAGCTCCAGGGTCATGGGGAGCTAGGATCAAACCTTGCCTTGGGTCACTGTCTACGAGAGGATGTTTCAGTGTGGGTTTAGCTTTCTTTGACCACCTAAAACATGTTAGTAGATGGATTGGCTTCTCTAAAGGTGAAGGTGAGAGTGATTAGGTGTGTGTTGTCCTGAGATAGACCATGGTCCTGATCAGATAAATGAATATAAGATCATGGAAGTGTATGTGTCAGTGTTCCATACATGTAAAACTGATTACATTGATCATTTTAGATTTATTATATCATGTTTAATAAAACAATCTTCAAAATGTGTTTCTTCTCATTTGTTCTGCACTACTAAAAAAGACTCCATGTACAAATGTGCTGCTGAAATACAGACAATGAATGAATAAATGAATGTAGGTAAATACTGAAGAAGCAGGGGAGGCATCTGAAGATGAAATGTTCATGTAGAGGAGCCTGGTCAAGACTGTTTTTACAGAATTACTGGTAATAGTCTCTAAGCTTAAACATTTCATAAACTGGTCATTTCTTATTTATTGACTTCTGATGATGGTGGGCAGTGTTGCCACTCCTTGGGATCTGGGGATATCTTACCATTTATCTTATGCTATTTTTGTATTTTATGCAAATTCTGCCAAGCATGAAAATGTATACATTGTCTACATATAGTTTTGTCTGTATATTGTGTTGTTTGTAAATTGTAGAGAGCTAACAACAGCCGGAAACAAATTCTTCGTGTGTGTAAACATACTTGGCGAATAAAGACGATTCTGATTTTGTCGAGTAATCTTGGGATTTTAATTTGAACTCAAGCAATTTCATGGTCTACAGTCATAAATAAGGAATAACAAAGCGTACTACTACTAAATAATAACCTTTGGTTGTCGCTGGTCATTTCTGTGGCTACTGTACATTTACTTCTTTACTTACTTACATTTTCTTGGATGCGAGATCATGACGGACGTCACGTCTGTCATCATCCGTGCATTTCACCTTTGTTTTATGTTCATTGTTGTGATAGATTGCAGGAATAACAACAATTAATGTTGTTACTGGATTAATATGGCATCTTGTATATATTAATACTGATTATGATCCTGCTTTTTCTTTGTCAGTTAACTCTGGATTTTTGTTTTTGTGAACAATTGTGAATATATGAATCTTTACTTGGGATTTTTAGTACAATCTTGGGAATTCTTAAAATGGAAAGTGGCATCTCTGATGATGGGTGAAAGTCAGTTCCAAAGATTCCCAGTTTGTACAGCCATGCATGTCCATATAATTAATTAATAAGAAGCTGGAAAAGCTTGAATATGTTATTACTTATTTGTAATTATTATTTGTAATTATTAAAACACACACAAAATAATGTCTGGATTTTATTGGCACATACTTACCTGGCTGTTTATTAGTCCCTCCAGTCAGCTGCATTGGTTTAGACTCTTATAAAACTTAATGAGGTGACACACCGCAGCCATGTACCACATGGACTCTTACGACGGTGTAACACATTTCTCAGCGATTCTATAAGAAATCTATACTATAAAATATATATTTATTTGATTTTTAATCCGTCATTTTAAAGAAAGATTGTATTATTCTTGATTTTCTTCTCCAAAGCCAAACACCGACTGTCAATCTGGTGTATTCTTGCGCACGTGTCAAGCAAGAAATTCCCTTTAAAATCGTGATTTCAGTCAAACACATCGCCCATACAATCCTAAAATCATTTTATTAGTTTTAAATATCCGTCTTCAATCTTTATCTCTTTACATTTTGATCGTTTGTAACAAAGATTACGGGTCTAGTTGAATCAGTGCGGCAGGATACCGTGCACACCAAAGGTTATATAAAGCCTGGCTGTAATGGTTCGACGCCATTTTACATTGCGCGCAGCTGGGGGAGCTTGAGGAGGTGGAGTGTACCGCTGCTGGTTTACCTTTTTATCTCGGATTTTAGTCTATATTGTTGGCACAAACTGCAGACTTAAAAAGGAATAAGCATCTTTGACTCAGGTATGTATCGATACTAAGTAAAAGTGGTTATTTTGATGCGATTTTCGTTCTCCTGTCCCGTGTGTATTCCTGCGGTAGCTAGGTGGCTAGTTGACTCGGTCTGTAACTGAATACGTGTTTTTCACAACCTGGTTCTTATTGTTGTTATTTATTTCATTATAAAGTGTTTTGCTTATTAATTTTAGGTGTATATTCTCAGTCTTGGTTAGCTAGTTAGCTGTTGTGGAGCGAGTATACGAGGTTTGCTGGTAATGCACAATAGTGTGGTAGGAATGTGCAAGTTTGGCTAACGATGTTTAGCTTTTATCCTTTTATTAGTTTTTTATTTTTTTTTATTTTTAATGTTAGAGAACATTGTAAGTATTCCATGTGTGACTTGTTTTGCCAGTCCATTACAGTAGGATTGTGTGTTTTATGGTAGGTAGATTTATATTTGTAATTTATATTACATCAACACACGTTCAATTGTTTGCTTGGACTTTAAATAGTTTGTTTAACGTTTACTATAATATAGCCTTACAAATAATATAACAAATAACATGTCTATTTTAAGGTTTTTAAATAAATAGCACTATGTTAAACCTTGTTACGAAGTTGAATTTCTAATATTTATCACTATTATTAAGGTTTGTATGGGTTAAAGTCCGTACATTTGTATTTATTGTAAACATTAATGTAAACAAACATCAGTTTGAGGAGTTAAATAAATGTCTGAATTGTTTATAAGCACATTTTGTTAAGTTTAGTCCAGTCATATTCATGTTTAGTGTTGTTTACTAAATACTGTGTGTGGAACTGGAGTTAACACATTTATTATTGTTTTTACTATTTATACACTAGCTTTTAATATTTGTATTATATTAAGTTGAAAAAGCATGAAGAAAGAAGCAGAGATGTGTTTTTTATTATTATTAATTCTTGTACAACATATCAAACTCCCAAAAAATACTTTCTACTGCATAGTTCTCTTATATAAACTCTATAATACAGGTTAGTTTATTCCAAACTCACCCTTGCAGACTGGTGTGTAAAAATAAGCTCAATGTTGGTGCAAAATGTACAAAAAAAACTTCCAGACTTTCAGCCCTCCCACAGTTTCCAAACAAAAGAGGTTTAAAAGTGGAGTTTTGTTGGGGTTGGAAGGCGAGGTGGAGCCTGGGTGAAATCTGACCCCAGGGCTCTGGTGTTCGGGTGGGAGGTGAAGGATCTGCCCAGATATCCCATCTACAGCGGTCACTGTCTGTGCTATCGACCCGACCTTTGAGTCAAAACAAAAGCCGATCTGATTGAAATTGTAATTGTTTGGTTTCTACGCCTCTGCACATTTTACTGGTGAGTTCGTTTCGTATTCAGATGTTTCATATTTAATTGAATGTAATTTATTAGACGTGCTGAGCTGAATTATGTGCATGTTGTTCCATCCAACCTATTTCATTTGCATTCTAGTATTAGCAATATAGACGAAACCCTCTGTGGCAGATCTGGTAATGTTATGACATGTTTTTGGCCACAATAGTCGTGTATTTTGTATTTTATGAATTAAACTAAACAGCACACCATCTGAGAAGCTGATCTTCAATTTGTTTATAGATAGACAGATACTTTATTCATCCCGAAGGAAATTATTGACCTCCAGTAGTTTAACAAGCAAAAAAAGATAAACTAATACAAATAAAGTAAATAAGGTGCATTTATACAGCATATGGTATGCAACAGAAAAACAGTATGTGCAAATTGTGCGTCTGGTTCATGTAATAGAAGCAGTAGTGTATCTATTCTTATAAACAATATATACAGATATATAAGAATAAATATAGAGATAAGGATATTGTTATAGTTATAAATATGTACAATGTAAATATATATATATAATAGAATTTGACTATAGACTGTGTATCAGACATAGGTATGGATGAGTATAATAGTGATAATATACGGATGATGATAATAATAGCAATACATGTAGATAAAACAATGTCGATTATAACCGATATATACATACAGGTATGAATACAAGAATTTAAATATCGAGAATTGCCTTACACAAGAGCTTACGTCGGTTTACGCTTGTCGTCCACTAAAATAATGCAGTTGACTGGACCCTGTCTTTACTGCGAGGTCGTTTTCTTTACTTCATTCGAGTCAAGACTTTCAGAGATGAGCTGGAAACACCTTTTTGTGTTCGTGGGGTTAATTGCCATATAATCATGTTATTTACTCACCGAGACATAGCTGTAGTCCCAGAGCCTTTTGTTTTCAGAAACCCTGCCGTGCCGAAACCTTAAACCCTTGGAATCCCGACACCAGGATTTATGGCCGCGTTTTGCTGGCGTGGTCGTGAGTCTCGGTCTCTCGCCTGCAGCTGGTCGTGTTAAATTAAGAAGCTGCGAGAAAGTATTAGTTGTGTCTTTAACCCGTCCTTGTCTTTCGGACCGACGGGTCGCTCATGAAGGCTGCTGCGTTTCGTCTTTTTTTTTGCCTGCGACTGCATATCGCGTGCGAACGGGGGCAGTTGTGCCAGCGTGTAAGGCCTCTGTGTAATGCAGACGACCGCCACAATCGGTTCCAGATGCTGAAACCTGTGCGTGTAGCCAGTCGTGGTCTGCTGTGCTTTAAAAAAAGATCTGGACACGCAGTACTGGTGTTTATACTGTGACTGTGCTCGGCAAAAACCAAGAAAAGATTAGGAATAGTGATCGACCGATATGGGTTTTTTAATGGCCGATGCCGATACCGATATTTAGACGAAAGAAGTGGCCGATGGCCGATATATAAAGCCGATAATAAAAAAATTTTACAACTAAAAAATACAATAATAATAATAATACAACAAAACAGAATTAATGATCTTAAATAAACATTTATTTATCACTGTATATTCTTGTTTGCTCTTTTGGCCGTTCAAAAAATTAAATAAAAAAAATAAAAACTTTAAATAAAATACAAATTATTTCAAAGGTTTCAGTGCACTTAACATACACAAGCAGATAGCAGTATCTTTTTGTTTTTAAGAATGAACAAACATGCTTAAACCTCCAGGCTGGAGGATTACAATCCTTGTTCTTGTGCATTCACTGATGTCTGCCTGGAGAGTGGCAAAATGGACACACGGGGCGCTCTAACAACAGCCAGACCAATGACTGTATACAGTCACTGAGCTGACGGAGGCAACGTTTAAATATCGGCCTTGTGCGCACATATATCGGCCGATGCCGATTATCTAAAAAAATGCCAAAAATCGGCCCGATTAATCGGCCGGCTGATTAATCGGTCGATCACTAATTAGGAATTAATACCTTTGCTTTGGTGTAGCTTTATTATTTTTGGACTGATAGAGACAATTTGTCAATGCATTAGTTATGTAAGAATTATAAAGATTAAATTTAGATTTGGGAACACGTCTTTCTGGAATGCACGGCTTGATATTTGTCAGAGTAATTAAATAAAATAAGCATTTAGGAGGATGTCCTACTACGGTTATTGTGTCTTGTCAGAGAGGCGAACACGATTCGGCCCCTGTTGAGCAGGTTACCGAATTCCTTTGTCCTTAAATACGTGTAAACTGCTGCACATGAATAAAACCCATCGACACTTAGGACAAGGGTTCAACGTTTTAACAGGAACATTTGCCTAAACGCTCACCGCTTTCCTAGTTTGCATGTTCCCGTCTCCTACTGTGCAGCGTTACGGCTCAGAATATTTAAATCCTGGTTTATTTATTACGTATTTAAATTGTTTTATTTGCATGTGCAGGCGGAACATGGTTAACACGGTGAATGCAATTTTTGGAACCTGTTTATCAGACACACATACACACATTCCTCACACATGCCAGCGGTGCACGATAAATACAATAAGGACAGTCTTATACACACACACACTCTCACATTCATACCTGTAAACAATAAGCATGTGTAATTTACATTATGGGTTAAAGGGGCAATATAGAAACTATAGAACAAAAAGAAAAATATATAAATAAGAAATTATATAAGTTAAATAGGTCATTTGTAGATGTACGAGAGTCCCAAAGATGAACAGTTCTGTAGTGTTTAATTGTTCATGAGCATATACATATACATATTTATAATGAATCTTATCATCTAAAAATCAGCTCCCGGTTGCTGTGTGTATTTTAAGTCCGTGTACGTGTGCGAACATGCCAGTATTTGGAATGACACATTGACGTACTGCCCAGCACTAAACACACAGGCTGAAATTCTTTACTAAAAACAATATCAAAACCTGCTTAAGATTACACATTCAAATCTGAATCATCTTGCACCCTATGCAGCGCCGTATAAATAGCCTCAACGTGCTGATATGGAGTTAAACTCAAACAAACAAATAAACAAACAAACAAGACCAGGGAATACTACTGATCTAATGTGTTGGGTGCATGCCGTAGCCTAGTTGTTAAGGTACTGGACTAGTAACTAGAAGGTCGCTGCTGTTGGGCCCTTGAGCAAGGCCCTTAACCCTCAGTTGTATACTGTAACTGTATTGTAAGTCGCTTTGGATAAAGGCGTCTGCTCAATGCCGAAAATGTAAATGTAAAAGTTGGAACGGAGTGTGGAATAAACGAACCGTGTCTGTCTGTGTCAGTTTAGGAAGCTGTGCTGACAGCAGGCTGAGTGAGGATTACAGACATGGCAACCCAACGTAAGTAGTTTGACCTAACCGTACCGTCCAATGCATGTTTTTATACGTCTGTTAACGTTTAGAGATTTGATCTGCACTCATTTATACTGTTTTAGACTATATGCGTCATTATTATAGCATGCTCATGAGTTAATTTGACCTGAAGCCCTTTAGTCTGGAGATTATTGCTTACCACGTGTTATGTAATGACCTCAAAGCGGAGCGTTACGTATTTCTCAAACGGTTTGTGCTTCTTCTTTTTTTCCCTACGCGCAGCTGATCTGATGGAGCTCGACATGGCGATGGAGCCGGACCGTAAGGCCGCAGTCAGTAGCTGGCAGCAGCAGTCCTACCTGGACTCGGGTATCCACTCCGGCGCCACCACCACCGCTCCCTCTCTCAGCGGCAAAGGCAACCCGGAGGACGACGACGTGGACAACCAGGTTCTGTATGAGTGGGAGCATGGGTTCAGCCAGAACTTCAGCCAGGATCAAGTGGCAGGTTTGTGTGTTTTGACTCGTATCCCTCCCAATACCAGGATGTTATTATTCGACGTTCATTTGAATGATTTTGCCATTTTTCCTAGACATCGACGGCCAGTACGCCATGACGAGAGCCCAGAGGGTGCGTGCAGCCATGTTTCCGGAGACGCTGGACGAAGGCATGCAGATCCCGTCCACGCAGTTCGACAGCGCCACGCCCACGAACGTGCAGCGCCTGGCCGAACCCTCGCAGATGCTCAAACACGCCGTGGTCAATCTCATCAATTACCAGGACGACGCGGAGCTGGCGACCCGGGCCATCCCGGAACTCACGAAGCTACTCAACGACGAGGACCAGGTACCGATGCTTCAGATATCGGGGGGGGGGGGGGGGGTCTGTCCGAGAACCTAGTGAGAAGAGGGCGTGTCTAAATTCTTAGATACGTTCAAATGCGCCTTAATTCTGAGCGATGATCTGACCGAATGATGAGGGAGCGTCCGACGCCTCCTCGGCGCCGAGGGCAATCCCAGCATTCGGTGCGGCACGACTCTTCTCACTAGGAATGACACATATCAATGCGGACTAATCAGTGCGGAGCAACCAACGGAGTTCTTTTCAAATGTAAATAAGTTCTAATTGATTTTGATCTGTATAGAGGTGCACGAGTGTCGTTTACTTGTAAATTCGGGCTCGTCGGGGAGACGGTACACGGTTTGAGCGGCCTGATGCTAACCGTGTTTGCTTAGTAAGCTAAAACTGCGCCGGCGTAACTAGTGCGTCTAAATAATCTGCCTCATGAGCTCCATGTCTTATTAGAATCCTCTCTACTGAGGCAGCTGATCAGGTAGGCAGCAAGGCAGCTCACCAGGTTATCAGACAGACCCCTTGTCTCTTAGATCGACATGTTTTATTTTTGCCAGTAGGGGTGTAACGATGCACCACAAGACAGTTAAAAATCGATTCACATGTGTAACGATTCAAATCGGTTTACATGTGGAATGAATCGATATTCACTTTAAACAGCAGATGGCACTGGCGCTATTCACCTCGCCTGGTTGACGTCACTACAGGGTTGCCAGGTTCATTGAAGTTTTTTTTCTTCTTTTTTTTTTTACACAAAAAGGGAAATGTGCAGCATTGTTTTGCATGGCTTGTACCTACCTCAAAAATAAAAGGACATTCGTTATTTAGATAAATAAAAGATAAGCACAAATACAGTGTTTTATTTTAAAGAGAAATAAGAAAAGGCCGCTCAGGTGGCGCAGCGGTAAGAACACACGCTGGAACCAGAGCTGGGATCTCGAATACATCGTATCGAATCTCGGCTCTGCCTGCCGGCTGAGGCTGAGCGGCCACATGAACGACGATCGGCCTGTTGTTCAGATAGGGGCGGGACTAAGCCGGATGGGGTCTCGCTCTCATGACTGGTGCGGTTACGACCTCTGCTGGCTGATTGGTGGCGCCTGCACAGAGATGAGAAAAGAGTGCTGTCAGGGTGTGTCTCTCCGTACACAACGCTGAGCTGCACTGCACTCGTCAAAGTGTGGGTGATGAGATGCATACGGCCGCTGCACACGTGTCGGAGGGGGCGTGGGTCAGCTTCGTTCTCCTCAATCAGAGCGGGGATCGGCATTGGTGGAGAGGAAGCGTGACGCAATCGGGCGATTGGACGAGCCAAACGTTGTAATAATTTGTCTTCAATTTAATTTTGTTTAAAAAATCGTATCGTGAACCGTATCGCATCGTGGGTGGAGTGTATCGTTACATCCCTATTAGCCAGAATCAGACCTCTGGTTTGGTACCTGGTACTTAAATATTTCCTCTGCCGTAGGTCGTGGTGAATAAAGCGGCGGTCATGGTGCACCAGCTCTCCAAGAAAGAAGCTTCTCGCCACGCCATCATGCGCTCGCCTCAGATGGTCTCTGCCATCGTCAGGACCATGCAGAACACCAGCGACGTGGAGACGGCCCGGTGCACGGCCGGGACCCTTCACAACCTCTCCCACCACAGGGAGGGTCTGCTGGCCATCTTCAAATCGGGAGGCATCCCCGCTCTCGTCAAGATGCTGGGGTCAGTGCTGGATAAGCGTTAATGCTCTAGTCACACGCACACTTCACTACTCGGAATGCAGAATGCGTTTTGGTCGAATCTCAGGCAGCTTTGTTTCATTTCTACAAGGTTTCTAAGTGGAAGATGGTTGTACATGAGTAACAGGACTGGACAGCATGGAGAACATGCTAAAAGCACCAAAACACTGAGCACAGTCTAGTGATTTATCACAAAATGTTCATTTTATTTTAAGAATAAATGTAGGTAAGAGGAATGAACGTGGAGATAAATCTACTCAGTCAGAGTTACAATATTCTATCTGTTTCTCTGCATGCTTTGTTAGCCCCCTTTCATGCTGTTCTTCAGTAGTCAGGACCCCCACAGGACCACCACAGAGCAGGTATTATTTAGGTGGTGGATCATTCTCAGCACTGCAGTGACACTGACATGGTGGTGGTGTGTTAGTGTGTGTTGTGCTGGTATGAGTGGATCAGACACAGCAGCGCTGCTGGAGTTTTTAAACACCTCACTGTCACTGCTGGACTGAGAATAGTCCACCAACCAAAAATATCCAGCCGACAGCGCCCCGTGGGCAGCGTCCTGTGACCACTGATGAAGGTCTAGAAGATGACCGACTCAAACAGCAGCAATAGATGAGCGATCGTCTCTGACTTTACATCTACAAGGTGGACCAACTAGGTAGGAGTGTCTAATAGAGTGGACGGTGAGTGGACACGGGGTTTATAAACTCCAGCAGCGCTGCTGTGTCTGATCCACTCATACCAGCACAACACACACTAACACACCAGCACCATGTCAGTGTCACTGCAGTGCTGAGAATCATCCAGCACCTAAATAATACCTGCTCTGTGGTGGTCCTGTGGGGGTCCTGATTATTGAAGAACAGGGTGAAACAGATGGACTACAGTCAGTAATTGTAGAACTACGAAGTGCTTTTATAAGGTAAGTGGAGCTGATAAAATGGACAGTGAGTGTAGAAACCAGGAGGTGGTTTTAATCTTATGGCTGATCGGTGTGTATATATATATATCACGTATAATGTTTTGGGGACGGAAGCCTCTTTCCTTGGAGGTGGTGCATCAACCAGTAAGTCATCATATATTGCTCTGTTCTTTCAGCTCTCCGGTGGATTCGGTACTTTTCTACGCCATCACGACTCTCCACAACCTGCTTCTGCATCAGGAGGGAGCCAAGATGGCCGTGCGCCTGGCCGGAGGCCTGCAGAAGATGGTCGCGCTGCTGAACAAGACCAACGTGAAATTCCTCGCCATCACGACAGACTGCCTGCAGATTCTGGCCTACGGCAACCAAGAGAGCAAAGTAAGATGAACGCGCAGTAGAATAAAAGCACGGTGGATTGATCTGTTTAGGTTAGATGTTAGATCTCAGAGATGTGCTTCGTCTGTTTCAGCTCATCATCCTGGCCAGCGGTGGACCTCAGGCTCTGGTCAACATCATGAGGACGTACACGTACGAGAAGCTGCTGTGGACCACCAGTCGTGTGCTGAAAGTGCTGTCTGTGTGTTCCAGTAACAAGCCTGCTATAGTTGAAGCTGGTGAGTTAACAGGAGGAGGGACTAGTTCTCTTATTCTGGTGAATAAAGAAGCTTATGGATGGATAGAGAGAGAGAGAGAGAGAGGAGGAGGAGGATGGAGGTCCCTGCTGAGTCTGGTTCCTCTCAAGGTTTCTTCCTTTTAAGAATTTTTCCTTGCATCTGTCGCCTTCAGCTGCTGGTAGATAAACAGATAGAGAGATAGACAGGTAGATGGATGGATTGATTGATGAATAGTTAAATAGGTAGACAGTCAGACAGAGAGATGGACTGAAAGACAGACAGACAGGTAGATAAATGGATAGATGGATGGATATATAGACAGAGACCGGTAGATGGAGAGATAGATAGACAGATGGATAGAGAGAATGATGGAGAGATAGATGGACAGACAGGTAGATAGATAGAGAGAAGGATGAAGAGATAGATAGACAGACAGACAGATAGAGAGAAGGATGGGAGAGATAGACAGGTACATAGATAGGCAGATAGATGGAGAGATAGAGAGGTAGATAGATAAGCAGATAGACATCGATAAATAGGCAGATAGGTAGACATAGGTAGACAGACAGGTAGGCAGATTTACAGACAGATAAATAGACAGATAGATAATCGGGCAGACCGATATATAGACAGCTAGAGGGATAGACAGATAGATATAGAGAAGGATGGCTAGACAGACAGGTAGATGGATAGTGAGAATGATGGATAGATAGAGAGCTAGATAGACAGACAGATGGATAGACGGGTAGATAAATGGATGGGCAGACAGATATATAGACAGATAGATAGGTAGCTAGATAGACAGACAGATAGACTGGTAGATATATAGGTATATAGACAGGTACTTTGAGATATGGACAGATGGACAGATAGGTATAGGTAGCTAGACAGATAGACAGACAGGTAGATATATGGACAGATAAATAGAGATATGCACAGATGGATGGATGGATGGATGGATGGATAGATAGGTAGGTAGGTAGGTAGGTAGGTAGGTAGGTAGGTAGATAGATAAATATTATAGATAGATAGGTAGATAGATAAATATTATAGATAGATAGATAGATAGATAGATAGGTAGGTAGGTAGGTAGGTAGGTAGGTAGGTAGATAGATAAATAAATATTATAGATAGATAGGTAGATAGATAAATATTATAGATAGACAGACAGACAGACAGGTAGCTAACTAGCTAGATAGATACACAGACAGACAGGTAGAGATATGGACAGACAGACACACATTTCCATTCATCCTAAAGGAAATGACTGACCTCTGATGATCCTCTGATTGTGTTCAGGTGGTATGCAGGCGCTGGGCCTCCACCTCACAGACCCCAGTCAGAGACTGGTTCAGAACTGCCTGTGGACCCTCAGGAACCTGTCGGACGCCGCCACCAAGCAGGTGAGTGTGGACTTCTCTCTGTCCTCCAGCTCGTTTCCGCTTTGCTCCGTTCTTCCTACATGAGCGCTCTCTTTTTGTCTCCCCACTTTCCCCCCCTCACGGAGAAGACATCCTTAGCTGAAGTAGATGTGATGCAGGTAACGGTCATTCCTGCCTTTATCTGTGACAGGGCGGGGAGCTGCAGTCAGCACCCGGCCCAGCCTATCAGCCGTTAGGGTGTTAAATGAAAGGAAACGCATGGTGAAGTGATGATGATAATGCCTGCCACACACACACACACACACTCAGGCTGGCGAGTAGAATGTTGTGGAGTAAATGTCCTTGATTTGTGGTGTTGATCGGTTGTGATTGGATTAAACCCCAGGCTGACATTATTTTTGGGGAATGACCTTATCTCGCATGCTTTTCCCACCGACAGGAGGGCATGGAGGGCTTGCTGGGCACCTTGGTCCAGCTCCTAGGCTCGGACGACATCAACGTGGTCACCTGTGCCGCCGGCATCCTGTCCAACCTCACCTGTAACAACTACAAGAACAAGATGATGGTGTGCCAGGTCGGCGGCATCGAGGCGCTGGTGCGCACGGTCCTGCGCGCCGGGGACCGCGAGGACATCACCGAGCCTGCCATCTGTGCCCTGCGCCACCTCACCTCCAGGCACCAGGACGCCGAGATGGCCCAGAATGCCGTGCGGCTGCACTACGGCCTGCCCGTGGTGGTGAAACTGCTCCACCCTCCTTCACACTGGCCTCTTATCAAGGTAAATCAGAGTTCAACAGTCAGTTCTTGTTCTTTTACTGTGTTCAGACTGTTTTGGATTATATATATATATTTATATTTCTTTCCCCCTAGGCGACAGTCGGGCTGATCCGTAATCTGGCCCTGTGCCCTGCCAACCACGCCCCTCTCAGAGAACAAGGGGCGATCCCTCGATTGGTCCAGCTGCTGGTCAGGGCCCACCAAGACACCCAAAGACGCACTTCTATGGGAGGAACACAGCAGCAGTTCGTGGTCAGTCCTGTTCATTGTTTGTAACGCCCTCACTGTATGTGGAATAGTAATCAAAAGGTTGCTGGTTCTCACAGGTTGACACTGTTGGGCCCTTCAGGAAGGCCCTTAACTCTCAATTGCTTAGACACTATACTGTCACAGTGCTGTAAGTCGCCTTAGATAAAAGCATCTGCTAAATGCTCTGAAAATTGACGTTATTCTCAAACATAACACCCTGTTCTTTTGTTTTAATAGAATATATTTACCATCCGGGAAAAATAAGGCAAAGAAACTCCAGCATTGTTTAAAAATGTTCTAATCTGGATTGTTAAGTCTATGAGAGATGATGTTCTACATTTGGAAATTGGTATTTTGGTCATTTTTACTCATCAACGCTTTAATGGTCAGCTCAGTCATTTAGTAGATTTTAATTTGAGTCTAAATACTTGGGTAAAAATAAGCCGTACGGTTGACGGGTGTTAAACTCAAATAACTGGCAGCTTTTCTAACCTTTATGTCAACTTGAAAAATCATCCATGAAAAGCTGCATCATTTTTGTGATCATCCCAACTGTTTGGTAGAGACTTATTAAAACTACTGTGAGCACTGGTCCAAAAACATGAATTGTTTGTTGTTGATATAGTCCTTAGAATAAAAAAAATGCAAAGGAATAATGTTTTTTAAACATTATTTTCTGGGTGAGACCATTAAAGATTTAAGTGCTTGTTAGCTTGAACTTGCACAACAGCAGTTTAAAGTGCTAAAGCAGCATGCAGCTTTTATATCAATACAATTCTTAATGTTTGTTATATTTACTTACCGAGACAAAGTAGAAACACTCCTCAAATTCTTGAAAACAATCGGTTTAAAAGAACACACATAAAACAACAGACTGTTATAAAAATTGTCTACTGTTTCCTGCCACGACTAACCATTGTGTAAATACAGCATTAGGGCTGTGTGATATGACTAAAAAAAACGTATATCTCCATATGCTTTTGAGAAGTGATGATATACGACATGATATCATGTAAACTTAAAGTACATTGGCAGGCCACCGCCCGTATTTTAGCTTATATTATTCATAAGTTCTCTTAAAAACACAAAACATTGTAGTTCTGATCAATTCTGACTAATTACAGTGTTTATATTTTGTATTATTACAGGCTGTATTTGTATTAATATTGACAACATTTATATTAAACAAACCAGCAGAATCTCACAATCACATTTCTGCTCCGTTTTACTTCAAATTAATGAGCATCGAGAAAATCCCCTAAACGTTTAATATTTGATCATGCTTTGCTATCATTGCAAAATAAAAGCGCACGGTGAACGGCATAGAATCAACACCGCTGCTTACCTGAGCTTCTCTTCTTCAAATCTATATCTGTGTGTTATTCCATTAGGGATATAATCCACAACAACAACCAATGAAGAAAGAGATTGAAATTCTGCCCAAAATATGAATTCGGAAGCTCTGATTGGTTTATACAGCTGAAGCTCTTGAACAAATGAACTGAAGCAGAGTGAGCAAATCAAATTAATCTTTACCGTAGATAAGAGAGAGAGCAGCTCCCTGATTCCATTCCAATGAATAATTTGTCTGAAAAGAGTCGTTTCTGATTCGTTGACTCAGTGATTCAGTTTCCCTGTGTGTGCGTTGCCACTGTTGGGCCCTTGAACAAGGCCCTTAACCCTCAACTGCTTAGACAGTATACCGTCACAGTACTGTGAGTCACTTTGGATAAAAGCGTCTGCTAAATGTAGTAACGTAAATGTATTTGTGGGCAGAAGTAGCTCAGCGGATGAAATACAGGACTAGCAACCCCACCAAATTGCCACTGTTGGGCCCTTGAGCAAGGCCCTCAACACTTGGAATGTATACGGTCACGATAATAAGTCGCTTCGGATAGAAGTGTACGCTAAATGCAGAAAATGTAAATGTGGCAGGAGTTCTGATCTTGGCTTTACTTTTATTTACTTTAAACTGTATAATAACTAATATAGTAAACATAGTAATATAGGAAGCTAAGTGAGAAGTTCATACAGTAAATCTCACGTCAGGTTCATGCTGGAAGCTTTACAGCATTAATAATCTATTTATAAAGCAGTATAACCGGTCGGGCTGATTCTCTCTGTATCTGTGGGGATTTGTGTTCACGGTCCGCTCTGTGTCGTGCAGGAGGGAGTTCGGATGGAGGAGATCGTGGAGGGTTGCACCGGAGCGCTTCACATCCTCGCCAGAGACATTCACAACCGGATCGTCATCAGAGGACTCAACACCATCCCGCTGTTCGTCCAGGTCGGTCCAGCTCCACAGCGAGACTCTCTCTGAGCTGTTTTTCCTCTCAGAATGAGTATCTGCAGCATCGATCCTAACCCCACCTTTTCCCTTTCCCTAGCTGCTGTACTCCCCCATTGAGAACATCCAGCGCGTAGCTGCAGGCGTCCTGTGCGAGCTAGCTCAGGATAAGGAGGCGGCCGAGGCCATCGAGGCGGAGGGAGCAACCGCTCCCCTCACGGAGCTGCTTCATTCCAGAAACGAAGGCGTTGGTGAGGGTCAAAGCTTTAAAAAAAAAAATATCAGATTGTGCTGCTTGTTCAGCGCTCTGGTGCTTTTTCATGGCTCGAAACTAAAAGATTAGGAGTAAATACTTCACACTTTTTAATAAATCTAACCAGAATACATACGTTCACTATCCCAGGGCTTTTGCACGTGTTTATAACGTGTGCTATTTAAGCTCTTTATTTTTCCACCTGGAAAGTAAGGTGGAGGTTGTACACAGGAGGTTTCAAAGTAATCGGCACGAGAGATTAAATTCTGTCCACCTTAAACGTCCACCTTTTTTTCACATTTACGCTTAAATCAACTTACAGTACTGTGACAGTATATTGTCTAAACAATTGAGTGTTAAGGGCCTTGTTTAAGGGTGGCAATCTGACCGTGATGGGGCTTGAACCAGCGACCTTCTAATTACTGGTCCAGTACCTTAACCACTAGGCTACAGCTGCCTCAAATCTCAAAACAATACAACAAACGTTATGCATATTAGCGCCCAGGTGGCACAGCGGGATATTCCACTAGCACACCAGCACCGAGGTTCTGAACTCCCCGGTTCGAAGCTCGGTGTTGCCACCGGTCAGCTGGGCATAATCGACAGTGCCTGCAGCAGATACTAATTAGCCACCGTATCTGCAGGGTGGGGGCCGGACTATCTGTGTGTGGGCGGGTCTTCATACGCTGTGTGAGGACCCTGATCGGTGGAAGAGACGCCTGTGCAGAACGCAGGGGCGAGAAGAGGAGGGCTGTACACGTGTCGGGAGAGGCGTGTACAGCGGCGTGCTCTCCTCGGATGCAGTCGGGTATCCATCAGCAGCGGAAGACAAGATTGAGTCACTAAATCGGGAGGAAAATGAGGAGAAAATGCAGAAAAAAGTGTACAATAAAGTACAAAAATAATAATAATACAAATAAAATCTTATGTGAGAGAGAGTGACTTTAGTAAAGAGAAAAACTAAGAATAAAGTTAAATAAGTAGTGCAATTCAAGTACAGCTCATTTTCCGTTAATGATTATCAACAGCCGACGTTTAGAAAAAGAAATCGTGAAATCGGAGATCGTGAATTTTCCTCTAGCACACCAGCGCCAAGATTCTGAACTTCTCTGTTTAAAACTGAGTTGCCGCCGGGCGCCATCTAGCGGGCGTAAGTGGCAGTGCCTGCAGGGCGGGGATGACCGGACTATGTGGGCGGGGTCTTCAAACGCTGTGTAAGGACCCTGATTAGCAGATAGAGAGGAGTCTGTGCAGAGTGCATGGGTGAAAACGGGTTTCGCTAAGGGCTGTGCGCGGTAGTATACCCACCTCGACTGCACTCAGGGATCCACCAGCAGAGGAAGACAAACTGACTACACTAGACTGCGGAAAAATGCATCAATAAATATAAAAAAACTCGCTTTAATGCTAGATAAATCTTCTATGCTCTAAGTGGACTACATATATTTTAATGGAACTAGAAATAAGCAGTAGGTCCTGAAGGTTGATCAAATTAAACGTTTTTTGCCAATTAGGAGCAAAATGATGTGGCGGTTACTAATAAGAATTAAGCATAACGACCGACAATAACAATCTCACAGGGATGAGATTTATAGACGAGCGATTTCCCTCCAGGATTTTATTTGTAGGAACACGTCTGGTTAGTGGTACGCTGTACTGTAACGCCACCTCCCTCGGCATCAGTTAAACCATGGCAACCGAACGCCCACCGGCGATGGCGGCGCCGACGGTGTGAACGCAGGGTTACGGCTGATAGTGGGATGATGCAGATCTGCATGAAATCTCTTTCCATTAAGTAACATACACAAGGCAAATCTTAGTATGTAAAAAAAACTATTACATAAATATGTATTACATAAACACTAAAAGTCGTTTTGTGCACTGCAGGTAGAAAGAGCTACAATGATACTCAAATTCCTTATAATTACCGTTCTGAGAATAGAAAATGGCGGCCGCCAAAAAATCTGACTTATTTTGGTCTGTAACTAAAGTATTAGTGATTTTTAAGATGAAAACGCTGCACAGAATGAAATTATAGTGCAGTTAGACTTTGCAGTGAGCGTCATATCGTTCGCGCTGCAACAGAAACAAAGATATTTATATCCGTTAGCTTCAAGGCTAACGGATGCATTGAAATCAATGGGAATTGCTAAATGCTAAAAGAGGGACCGAAGTCTGAGTGCACTATGCCTGAAAGCTGTAAATGAGACACAGCCGATCATAGATTGCGCAATACCATGGCCCCTGCAGTGATAATCACATGTAAATGAATGAGTACTGATTTGTAAGCAGTACAAACGTGCAGAAATGCATTTTTTTACAGGTTTGGCTTTTCAAACACACCCAGAGTGAACTTGTGCTCACACCACAGCTTGTGCACAGATACAGTGGCCTGTCTGGGAGAAAGTATTCACACCCCACGCACCGCACCACTTATAAACGCATGCGCGCCCCCGACCTGCGCACGCCCGCCGACCGGCACACGGCAATCACACTCGCATTTTCTCCGGAAATGCACATCTCTAGTTACTATTGAAAACGCACATCTGAAGACCTACCTAACATAACGACGACGATGTGAGATGATAGGAGCGAAAACTTAACCTGTCCTGGTGTTAGTAATGTAGTTAAATAAATACATAGTGCAATTTAAGTACAGGTCATTTTCCATTAACTATTAACAGCCGACGTTTAGACATCAGAATGCGACTTCTTTTACTGCTTGATAAATCTGCTATGCCTATAGTGGGCTACATCAAATTTACAGGGAATTTCAGGGCCGTTTAGAACATAATTATGTAATAATTCCAGTTCCATGAAAATATAAGTTAGATATTATGAATAAGATTGGTGCACGTCTAGATTTATTGTGTTCATTTTGTACAGTAATTAGTTTGAGCTGTTTTACATTTACATATGCAGCATTTAGCGGACGCTTTTATTCAAAGCGACTTACAACTATGACTAAATACAGTTCAGGCGTATTCATTGAGATTTAAGGGCCTTGCTTAGGGACCCAACATCGGAAACTCGGTGGTGGTCGAATTGGACCAGCTACTTTCTGATTACTAGTAATTTAGTTTAGTTTTAGTTCGTCTTACTTATTTTTAGTGTGGTTGCCTAAAGGCAATCATACTATTGTTATCCGAAAGTCATATTATTATTATTCCGCCCGTTTTTTGTCCGGCTTTCTTCGTCCGCAGTTTTCGAGATATCGACCCCGTTCCAGCGCCAAATCGTCCGGCCCATACGGGAATAGATCGCTTGTATACAGGTTTTCGATCCGCCCGCCCGGTCGCCCACCACGCCCGTTTTTCCGGCAAATTTTTCCCATAGACTTCCATTTATTTTTGAAAAAATGTTGAGATATCGACGCGGTTCCAGCTCTAAATCGTCCGGCCCGTTATTGACGTAACTTCTTGTTTTTTGCTTTTCGATCCGCCTTTCCGTTCGCCCGCCACGCCCGCTTTTTTACCGTTTTTTGGTCCCATTGACTTCCATTCATTTTTTCTGAATGGTTGTTGAATGGTTATTTCTACAACCTTTATTTAACCTATAAAAGTCCCATTCACTTCCATTCATTTTTTCTGAATGGTTGTTGAATGGTTATTTCTACAACCTTTATTTAACCTATAAAAGTCCCATTCACTTCCATTCATTTTTTCTGAATGGTTGTTGAATGGTTATTTCTACAACCTTTATTTAACCTATAAAAGTCCCATTCACTTCCATTCATTTTTTGAAAGTTCGAGATATCGACGCCGTTCCAACTCTAAATCGTAAAGCCCACTGATGTTACCCCGACTCAGATACAGCATGGGGATTCGAACCCACACCCACCTGCCACGCCCGTTTTTTGGCTCCATTCACTTTTATTCATTTTTTGAAAGTTCGAGATATCGACGCCCTTCCAACTCTAAATCGACCGGCCCGTCGATGACGCTCCCGAATTACATACAGCGTTTGGATATGAGCGCACGCCCGCCGTCCACACTCGCATTTTCTCCGGAGATGCACTCTCTAGTTCTAATTGCTGCCTTAGTGTGTGTGTATATATATAATATTATATACACCGAACAGGCATAACATTATGACCACTGACAGGTGAAGTGAATAACACTGATTATCTCTTCATCACGGCACCTGTTAGTGGGGGGGGATATATCACGCAGCAAGTGACATTTTATCCTCAAAGTTGATGTTAGAGCGTGAGGATCTGAGTGAGTTTGACGAGGGTCAGATTGTGATGGCTAGACTACCGGGTCAGAGCATCTCCAAAACTGCAGCTCTTGTGGGGTGTGTCCCGGTCTGCAGTGGTCAGTATCTATCAAAAGTGCTCCAAGGAAGGAACAGTGGTAAACCGGCGACAGGGTCATGGGCAACCAAGGCTCATTGGTGCACGTGTGGTCCGATCCAACAGACGAGCTACTGTAGCTCAAACTGCTGAAGGAGTTCATGCTGGTTCTGATAGAAAGGTGTCAGAATACACAGTGCAAAAGGGGGACCAACACAATATTAGCAGGGTGGTCATAATGATCTGCCTGATTGGTGTGTGTGTATATATATATATATCTGTATTATGTTTAATCCTGACGTACTATTTACATTCAGAGGACAAGGTATGAGTTTCATTGTACAGTGTAACTGTAGTGGTTCAAGCCCCACCACTACCAGGTTGCTGCTGTTGGGCCCTTGAGCAAGGCCCTTAACCCTTAATTGCTCAGGCGGTGTACTGTCACACTACTGTAAGTCGCTTTGGATAAAAGCGTCCGCTAAATGGCCAAAATGTAACTGCCGTTTCTGCTCTTCACGTGAATATAAACCTCTTATATTCCGTCTCCTTCACACAGCCACGTACGCTGCAGCAGTGCTGTTCCGCATGTCCGAAGATAAACCCCAGGACTACAAGAAGAGGCTGTCTGTGGAGCTCACCAGCTCTCTGTTCAGGACGGAGCCCATGGCCTGGAACGAGGTACTTCAGCCCACATCCTGTCTTCAGATCCTGTCTGAATTAAAAGCCGACGTGAGCCGTGAATGATTTAAATCTAATTTCTCTGCAGACCGGAGACCTGGGGCTGGATATCGGCGCTCAGGGGGAGCCTCTTGGCTACAGGCCGGACGGTGAGTTATCTAGCTATATATATATGTAGGCAGTGTTCAGCAGAGGCGTGTGCATGCTCTAACTCACTGCGCTGATCTGATCCACTGATGCACGCCCTCCGCCGGCCGTGTGAAGTAGCTCGCGTCGCTCGTTTATGCTTCTTCTAACCTGTGTGCACCCTTCCCTCCACTCCCACTCCTCAACCCTCCCGTCCACAGACCCCGGCTACCGCGCCTACCACCCCGGAGGCTACGGCCCGGACGCCATGGGACTGGACCCCATGATGGAGCACGACATGGGCGGGCACGGGCACCACCCCGGCTCCGACTACCCGGTGGACGGCCTGCCCGACCTCGGACACACCCAGGACCTGATGGACGGGCTTCCCCCGGGCGACAGCAATCAGCTGGCCTGGTTCGATACCGATCTGTAAATTGTACATTTTTTTTTTTAGGTGAGGCACTGAGGCTCTGGCATGCTCTTATGATGAGTGGCGGTGTGTGATGCTCATGCTGCGTGTGTTTAGTGCAACTCTGATCCTGACGCTTGCTTCTCTCCCGCAGCTGTATCGATGGATGGGAATGAACCCGCGTTGTGATTCGGCCTGTAGAGTTGCTGAGCGATCTCACGAGAGTGGACTGGTTTCTCTGGAAGTGCCTGACACTAATACGAGTTTCCTGTGGGAACACGAGCACGTTAAACTTTTCGTCCTGTCCTCGGCGGCCCCAGTTCTACCCGCAGAGGAGCGTCGGTGGGCGAGTTACCCGAAGAAAGCTCGAGAAATGCGTCCCAGGAAGGAATTCTCACCCATAACCTTGTCTGTGACTTTCTTTCCACGTCTTTTTTTTAAGGATACGGCGGTTCAGTACCTACAGCTAGCTTGCTTTGATACTCATCTCTTATTTTTGCAGTCGTCTGAATTCTTTCCGGGTCTCTCAGTGTTAAATTATATAGTGGTAATTCTCCATCGATTGAGATTCTATCGATTTTATGTAGAACACTAATATGGGTTGACTTGTATTTCTGATCAAGTGTAACATTGTGTAGCTTTTGTATAAAAAAAAAAAATGAGAATTAAAAAAGAAACGGTCCAAATACCAATAATCTTCTTCTTCTTCTATCAGGTCTTTGTTTCCAGTGTCACAAAAAAGGTCTGCAATCAGAGGGGACCAGTTCAGTTCAGTCCTTTTATTTGTATTAAGTTCTGTTTTTATTTGATCGTAGCTTTAGGTCGTTTTTAAAAGAACCCCTTGTTATTGTAGCCTGTTGTGTTTACTGCAGACATGGAAATGACACGGCTCAATAAAATAATGGACAAACTTTACTTTTCGCTTGTCTGATTGTGACGTCTCGCTGCGGCGAGGGTCGCCGGCTTTGTTCGACTCGCGACTCGTTATTTGGAAACGCTGACAATCAAACGGTTCATAAATAAAAAGCTTATTGAATAAAGAAAACGAACAACAACTTGGAAGAGTGCGTCGTTTATAAGAGCCTTGAATGTGTGATCGGTTTGTACTTGGCTACCTGTGTCGCAGCTGCCAGAGGTGAGTTCACAATCTGGCCGTCCCTTCCTCGGACACGGTTTGGTCCAACAAGATTCAAGTGTCCAAAAAGGTGGAAATCAGATGGAGCTGAATCCGGACTATAAGCGTCTCTTCGGCTCGGTGGGGGGTAGCACTGTCGCCTCACAGCACGAAGGTCCTGGGTTCGATCCCCAGGTGGAGCAGTCCTGTGTGGAGTTTTGCATGTTTTCCCCGTGTCTGTTTTTTCCAGGAGCTCCCCCTACCTGTCAAAACTGCAACGAGACCCTGACAATTAAACACATACTGATCGAATGCCCTAGCCTGCAGCCACGAAGACAGCAACACTTCCGTGCAGACATCATCAAAGATCTCTTCGACAAGACCTCACCAGGGAAAATACATAACTACTTAACACACGTCAAACAGTTTGATGTGTGTTAAGTAGTAAAAAGGAAATTATGGGAGTACCAAGCCGCGCCCCGCCCTCTAAAAACATTATCACCATTATATGAACCAGAAACTTGACGTGCCACGTATATAGCCGCAATCGTGCTGACGTGGCAATAAATCCCAGCTATCATCATCTTCCGGGAGCTCTGGTTTCCTCTCCCAGTCCAAAGACGTGCAAGTGAGGTCAATTGGAGATACTAAATTGTCCATGACTGTGTTTGATATTAAACTTGTGAACTGATGAATCTTGTGTAATGAGTAACTACCGTTCCTGTCATGAATGTAACCAAAGTGTAAAACGTGACGTTAAAATCCTAATAAACAAACAAGCTACACTGGGAGGCACATTTACGCTCTCAGTATTCCTCCACCATGTGTTCCAGCTGCCAAAGGTGAGTTCCCAATCTGGCCTTTCCTTACTCAAACATGGTTCTCTGTCAAGATTGTGTCTTAGCAATGCAGTGGTGGCATTTTTTTTATTTTAATTCAGATTTTAATAAAAATAATAATGAACAAACATAACTATGACGTCCTGATGACTGAATGGAACACACTACTTGAAATTGGCGGTATACAGGGTGAGAGAACCCCTGTAAAAAGTCTCCACACGTTTTTAACTCCATTTATTAAGAATTTTACTTCTCTACATGTTCACCTTCTGATACTTTTTAATGTCGTCAGCAAAACATGTTTTTGGTTGAGCTGGTAGCCACTGATGCAGCGCTGCTTTCACATCATCACATGAAGCTTTAAGGGGAATAAGATTTTCAAGTTCCAAAAAGGTGGGAATCGGATGGAGCTAAATCCGGACTAAAAGCGTCTCTACGGCACGGTGGCTAAGTGGGTAGCACTGTCGCCTCACAGCAAGAAGGTCCTGGGTTCGTGGAGTTTGCATGTTCTCCCCTTGTCTGCGTGGGTTTCCTCCCACAGTCCAAAGACGTGCAAGTGAGGTGAACTGAAGATACTAAATTGTCCATGACTGTGTTCGATATAACCTTGAGAAGTGATGAACCGGTCATGAATGTAACCAAAGTGTAAAACATGACGTTAAAATCCTAATAAACAAGCAAGCTACACTGGGAGGCACATTACGCTCTCAGTATTCCTCCACCATGTGTTCCAGCTGCCAAAGGTGAGTTCCCAATCTGGCCTTTCCTTACTCAAACTGTCGTCAAGATTGTGTCTTAGCAGTGTAGTGGTTAATAAACAATAATAATGAACAAATGTAACTATGATGTACCGATGACTGAATGGAACACACTATTTGAAATTGGGGGTTTACGGGGTGAGAGAACTTCTGTAAAAAGTCTCCGCACTTTAACAACAAATTCCATCACTTTTCTACAGTCACCTTCTGAGGTATTTTTCCAGCGTCCCAACTTTTTAATGCCGTCAGCAACAAATGCTTTTAGTTGAGCGTGTAGCCACTGATGCAGCGCTGCTCTCACACCATCATCACATGAAAATCTTCTTCCCCTTAAAGCTTCTTTAATCTCCGCTGGAGCTAATTCCAGACTACAGTAGACCCTCGAACCGTTTACCATACGAACATTTTGGGTTATGAGCGATTTTTTTTCAATTTAACATACGAACCAAATTTCAGATTACGAACCAAATTTCGCATGTGAACGAAACCCGACTGTGTCTCTCTCTCTCTCTCTATATATATACATATATATATATATATATATATATATACAGTATATATACAGTGAGTGAACATTCGGACAGCGGACGGTGTTTTTCAGATGTTTTCTTGATATTTTGTAAAATTCAATATTAAAACGGCCCCAAAGAAAAAATCTATTATTATTGTAAAAAAACGAAGGAAATCAGCCAATCAGATTTTAGGACCGGAACTATCCGTTTTATAATATGGTGTATAGTACAGCACACGTACTGTACTGAAATGTGATGTGTGTTTATGTACAGTACTACTGTGTATTGTTTATTATTGTTTATTACAGGAATGTAACTATTCTATAATTTAAGATTTAAGGGAAAATATACTTAATATACTTAATAAAAATGAGCATTTAAGACATTAGAAAGGTTAGGTAAGGGGGTAAGGGGGGGTTTGGGAGGTCTGGCATGGATTAATTCTATTTACATGATTTCTTATGGGAAAAATAGGTTTAACTAACGAACATTTTGACTTAAGAGCAGCCCTTCAGAACCAATTACATTCGTAAGTCAAGGTTTAGAATTACCACAAGCATCTCAGTATCTCAGACATGCCCGATTACTACTCCTCCCACCCTCACCGCTTATAACCAAAATATAAAAGTGCAGACGCTTTTCAAAGATCCCACATAGTTTCTATTAAATTTTACAGTATTTGTGATCTTTCATCCACATCAAACCATAATACCAACTTTGCATTGCAAAAAAATATTTATTAACCTCCGACACTGCAGAACAGAACAGACGATCCCTGCTGGCTGCGTAGCCAAACCCACCCAGCACATCAGCACACAACTGTTAACTGTTAACCCACACAGCTGCTGGATCATTAACACAGTCAAGCAAGCTTCACTTCACCATGAGCTTAATCTCGTACATTTGTTCTAGTGCTCCGTAATGAAATTAGGCAGTGTTTTACTTTTAATTAAACAATATTCCTGACCAAGATAAAACATCGTTTCATTAAATCAGTGTGACCCACGTGGTTTTGTTTATTGTTTTATTTTGGAAGTCCAGAAGTAGGTAAATAAATAGATAGATGGGTGTTTATGGGTAGTTAGAAATTTAAATTTTGACTTTTTAATCATTGAAGTCATCCAGCGATGAGGAAACTTAGAATTAAACTTGTTAACGCCAGCAGTGGAGTCATGCTAATACTCACATAAGCACAGTGGAGTTCAAATCTCAGTTGGCCAGGTTTGAAAAAAAAGTGTGTGTGTGTAGGGGGGTGGGGGGGGGGTGGAGTAACATAGAGTATAGCATGGCTCTTCATACGAGAACCCCACACTGACAGATGAGGATAAGTGGCTGGTAAATGGGCGTGAGCCAGCTTACAGAACTAGTTGGTCAGAATGGAGGTAGTGCATGCAACACAATAGGGAACTGGAAATGACTAAATTTGGAGGGGGGGCAATTTTTTTGTTATTCAGCAGTATAAATGTTCTAATCTTTTTCCACCCAGTTGCAGAAAACTGATTATTGTCCAGGTATGTGGAAGTAGGCTACCAATTGAAAAGCTTTGGGCTATCAACTAAAAGGTTGTGGGTTTACATCCCAGCTCTGCCATGCAGCCACTGTCGGGCCCTTGAGCAAGGCCCTTAACGCTCTCTGCTCCAGGTGTGCCGTACAATGGAATAATTTTGTTGTACTGCGCACGTGTATCTGTATACAGTATATCACAATGTCATTCTGTCTGTCTATTCTGTGGGTTACCAACTGAAAGGTCGGGGGTTTACATCCCAGCTCTGCCATGGAGCCACTGTTGGACCCTTGAGCAAGGCCCTTAACCCTCCAGAGGAACAGTACAATGGTTGACCTTTCATCAGATGAAGGTAATTTGCTGTCTACATAATGATTAGAATAATTAACGTGAATATAAACACTCCATGTGTTCCACCAGCTTCTAATTCATGCCGATTCAAGATATCATTTTAATACCAGAGTTAAAATAATGTATTTTTATTTTATTAGTGCAAGGTTACAGCATCTGAATAGTTAAACAAATAACAATGATGTTAACATGTCCTTCCCTAGTCTGATAATTACTGGGCTGCTGAAATGAGGGGATCAGGACCAACCTACTGTAACTCATTATATAACGTCTCTATAGTCACTTTCACTCTGCACCTTTTAGGTCAAATGAAGGTTTATAAGGAAACGTAAAATGTTCTATTTACATTCAGAACTAAACACTTTACATTCTTCTAGTTTATGACATGAAATTCAGACCTCGTTACATTTACTGCAGGTCTGAGTGTGAAGCTTCAGCGGCTTCATCTCAGCATCCGACGCCCTTCAGAATCTCAGCAGCTAATGTCGTCACTGTAGGATCAGACTGGGACCTGAAATATAACCATAAATGATTAGAATTCCTTCATTTAGCGTCTGTTTTATCACTGCTTCATCCTGGTCAGGGTCGCTGTGGGTACGATTCATTGGGCAAAACATCCTGGACAGGTCACCAGTCCATCACACTCACAATAAGGGTGTTTTTAGTAGCTCAGATTGGTCAGACTGTGTGTATTTGGACTCGTAGGGGGAAATCGAAGCAGGTAAACCCACAGGGACACGGGGAGAACATGCAAACTCCACACAGAAACGACCCCAGGGCCTTCTTGCCACTGTGCCACCATAATCAATATAAGTAAATAATGTTAATATAGTAACTGCACTTAATTATTTGTGCAGGTACATTTTCAGCATTAGCAGACGCTTTCATCCCATGTGACAGTATACAGTCTAAGAAATTGAGGGTTACAGGCCTCGCTTAAGGGCCCAACAGTGGCAGCGTGGCAGTGGAGGGGCTTGAACCAGCGACCTTTCAATTACTAGTTCAAGTATTTTACTTATGAATATAATAAATCACTGCCAAGTGCAGACTGATGTACCGATGCCTCTAACTCTCATGTACTGGTGCTCAATACAGGATTATAACAGCACTCGGGGTTTATGTGCACGAGAAATCTGACATTACGCATCTGTCTAGGTGAAAAAATGTGGAGAAAGGAGTGAAAATGTGAACTAAATAAAGTTACGTCTGTAAACGTTCTCTGAAATCTGCTTGTAGGCTTCTAAGGGAGCTTTGAAGACCTTTGAAGAGGGTCTTTGAATTGTAATAGTTATTTCTAGGGACAATTTAGAGCTTAGACAATTCACCCACTCCCCAGGCGGGGCGGTCCGGGTCCTTTCTGTGTGGAGTTTGCATGTTCTTCCCGCGTCTGTGTGGGTTTCCTTCCGGGAGCTCCGGTTTCCTCCCACAGTCCAAAAACATGCAGCCAGGTTAACTGTAGACACTGAATTGCCCTATAAGTGAATGGTTGTGTGTGTATGTGTCTGCCCTGCTACCCTGCCACCCTGCCAGAGTGTTACGGTGTGCCTTGCGCCCATTGAAAAGCTGGAATAGGCTCCAGCACTCCCCACAATCCTAACTGGATAAGCGGATAAGAAAATGAATAAATGAATAAATTCACCCACTGGCATGTTATGGGAGCAAACCTTATCAGTAGGGAAAATGTGTTTGATTTCACGGACCTGGTTTCTCAAACATTACAGATTTTTAAAGAAAAGAGCCACATTTCCACGTCAGTCATTAAATGACACTCATAAACTGAATGATAGAATAAATAGAAGCTACGATACACAGCACAGCTTCCTTAATAGTTAAATGTGAACCTAGAACATCCAGCGACGGGGCGAGGCTTCATGTTCTGTCTCAAATACCAAAATACTCGTCCGTGTTTTCAAGCATCCAGAGAATTGGTAGGGAGCTCTCCCAAACTCAGTTACCCGAGTCGTGTTTTTAGCTGCTTTACACTTCCACATCTTGGACAAGCGATTGCTAACTGAATTGCTGTAGGATTGCTAGGACGCCTCATAGTGCAGATTAACCAGTAAATGTGAGGCACGAATAAAAATTTTTATTAAATCGCTGAACACAAACCTTAAATATTAAATATTGAATTTCACAGTAAATTGCATATTACACGAGACGTGACGTGATTTTCACAGGCGTGAATTAGGTAGGGACAGAGGACAGAGAGGAACCCAGATTCTCAGTAATCTCGTGGATACAGTCTGAAACAGGATCAGGCAGCAGGAGTATAAACATGACGTAACGGAGCGGTGAAGCGGTTTACATATGGACTTGAGGCTGGATGTTTACTGAGGTGACTAACTCCTCGTGTACTAAACCATCAGGGAAACCAGTTCTAATTCTGGAAACATGCATTTTTGAAGCTGGGGAAAGCATATATTGGAGGCTCAGCGTGTTTTGGAAAATACACCCACATCACAGAGGAAAGCATGAAAACTTAAACACAAGAGAACTTATAACTAAAGAGAGATTCTGTTCTTCTGTCATACACAAGGCCAAAAACAGAAATCAACCAAATTAGCAGCCAGAACTAAATGTATGTATACAGTATATATATATACAGTATATAAATATGTATATATAGATACGGTAGATATGTATGTGTACCAGATGCACAATGTGCACAAACTTTGTTTGCATACCATCCACCGACCAGGTATAACATCATGAGCACTGACAGGTGAAGTGAATAACACTGATTATCTCTTCATCACGGCACCTGTTAGTGGGGGGGATATATTAGGCAGCAAGTGACATTTTATCCTCAAAGTTGATGTTAGAAGCAGGAAAAATGGATGAGCGTGAGGATCTGAGCGAGTTTGATGAGGACCAGATTGTGATGGCTAGACGACTGGGTCAGAGCATCTCCAAAACTGCAGCTCTTGTGGGGCGTGTCCCGGTCTGCAGTGGTCAGTATCTATCAAAAGTGCTCCAAGGTAGGAACGGTGGGAAACCGGCGACAGGGTCATTGATGCACGTGGGGAGAGAAGGATGCAACAGATGATCTACTGTAGCTCAAACTGCTGAAGAAGTTCATGCTGGTTCTGATAGAAATGTGTCAGGATACACAGGGCGTCACAGTTACAGGGCTGTTTTGGCAGCAAAAGGAGGACCAACACAATATTAGGAAGGTGGTCATAATGTTAGGCCTCAATTTGGTAAAGAACTCTCTGAGGATGTGAGAAATAGAATTGTTGCTCTCCACAAAGATGGCCTGGGCTATAAGAAGATTGCTAACACCCTGAAACTGAGCTACAGCATGGTGGCCAAAAAATAAACACATGAGTGCTGCCAGCATTGCTGCAGAGGTTGAAGACGTGGGAGGTCAGCCTGTCAGTGCTCAGACCATACGCCGCACACTGCATCAACTCGGTCTGCATGGTCGTCATCCCAGAAGGAAGCTGACGCACAAGAAAGCCCGCAAACAGTTTGCTGAAGACAAGCAGTCCAAGAACATGGATTACTGGAATGCCCTGTGGTCTGACGAGACCAAGATAAACTCGTTTGGCTCAGATGGTGTCCAGCATGTGTGGCGGCGCCCTGGTGAGAAGTACCAAGACAACTGTATCTTGCCTACAGTCAAGCATGGTGGTGGTAGCATCATGGTCTTGGGCTGCATGAGTGTTGCTGGCACTGGGGAGCTGCAGTTCATTGAGGGAAACATGAATTCCAACATGTACTGTGACATTCTGAAACAGAGCATGATCCCCTCCCTTCGGAAACTGGGCCTCATGGCAGTTTTCCAACAGGATAACGACCCCAAACACAACCTCCAAGATGACAACTGCCTTGCTGAGGAAGCTGAAGGTAAAGGTGATGGACTAAACCCAATTGAGCACCTGTGGCACATCCTCAAGTGGAAGGTGGAGGAGTTCAAGGTGTCTAACATCCACCAGCTCCGTGATGTCATCATGGAGGAGTGGAAGAGGATTCCAGTAGCAACCTGTGCAGCTCTGGTGAATTCCATGCCCAGGAGGGTTAAGGCAGTGCTGGATAATAATGGTGGTCACACAAAATATTGACACTTTGGGCACAATTTGGACATGTTCACTGTGGGGTGTACTCACTTATGTTGCCAGCTATTTAGACATTAATGGCTGTGTGTTGAGTTATTTTCAGAAGACAGTAAATCTACACTGCTATACAAGCTGTACACTGACTACTCTAAGTTATATCCAAGTTTCATGTCTATAGTGTTGTCCCATGAAAAGATATAATAAAATATCTGCAGAAATGTGAGGGGTGTACTCACTTTTGTGATACACTGTATATATATATATTTGTATATAATAATCATAATTCTCATAGCATTAAGTTTATATTTTTAATTTTACATTGTGTGATATATTTTGTCCATTTTTATATAATCACTTATGTGGCCGAGCAGTCACAACAGCACTTCACTGCCAGTTGTACCGTGTATGACGCTGTATGTGACAAATAAACTTTGATTTGAGAAAGGCAGCGAGCCGTGCTGTCGGTCGGCCAGTCGTCTACACGGACATGATTGGCTGTGCCTGGGGGAGGAAGGGAGGGTGGTTAAAGTCCTACAATGAACTGGTGTCCTGTCCAGGGTGTTCCTACCTTGCACCCAGTGTTTCAGGTGGAACTGGACCCATCGCCACATTGAAATGACTTGACCGCACTGTCACGGTGGTGCATTTAATGCTGCTTTAATATTTCATTTGCAGTCATGTAGCGAACGTTCGTTTAAAGGATTCTTCACTCTAGAAGGTTCCTGTTCACTTTATTACATGATGAAAATCTTCAGCTCGACCAGATCCTAAACGTCTACTGGATTCAGATTGAGATCTGGTGACTGTGGAGGCACGGAGGTACGCAGAGCCACGTAGGAACCACTTAAAGATGACTTGTGATTTATGACACGGAGCTTTTAGGTATCGTGTGTTCGGATGCTTTGCTTCTGAAGTGTGAAATCTATCTTTATGGTGTGAGTCTGGCTTCAGGTCTGCAGGTTCCACACAGCTGCTGTGTGTTCTGGTTAACGTCTAGTTTATTTAGTTCAGATACGCGTGGTAAACTATATATATATAGTGTTTTTAATATTCTTCCTGATGAGAGGAGAGGCTGGGGGTGACGACTCGATGGTAACGTCTCCCTGCGGCGCAGATTACGGCCACTTTGCTTCCGAAGCCCGGCTGGACGACTTCAAAGGCTCGGCCTCTCATTTCAGCCGAGGAGCTGAGAGCCTCCCAAACAATAAGCCTGCATCAATCTCGGGGAGAAGCAACGGCTCGAGGAGGCTCTCATCACGCCACCGTGCCGCGGCCTCTGACGGAGACGGATCAAAGCGCGGGGGTCGCTCCGAGAAACGAAAGCGCCGGCCGTACACACCCGGCTCCAGGAAGGGCTGAATAAGAGAGCTTGTTTTTGTGCACCGGCTCACCTGCTGTCGTGCGCCAGTTTCCTCAGCACGTGAAGCAGGTTCTGACCCTCGTCTGAACCCCAGCTGGAGCTCTCCGCTGCACCCATCTGTGTGAGGACAGAGGAAATGAGAGAACCTTGTAAATCCAGACCGGTAAACGTCAGTGCAGACACATGGGTGGATAACAAACAATAAATTCAACAGCTAATACTCCAGGAGGACGAGGATGGTGCAAATGATACCATCCTCGTGATGTCATTAAACTGTAACACTCCACCAGCATTTTATACCGATCAGCCATAACATTAAAACCACCTCACTGTCCATGTTATCAGCTCCACTTACATACAGAAGCACTTTGTAGTTCTACAATTACTGACTGTAGTCCATCTGTTTCTCTACATGCTTTGTTAGCCCCCTTTCACCCTGTTCTTCAATGGTCAGGACCCCCACAGCACCACCACAGAGCAGGTATTATTTAGGTGGTGGATGATTCTCAGCACTGCAGTGACACTGACATGGTGGTGGTGTGTTAGTGTGTGTTGTGCTGGTATGAGTGGATCAGACACAGCAGCGCTGCTGGAGTTTTTAAACACCTCACTGTCACTGCTGGACTGAGAATAGTCCACCAACCAAAAATATCCAGCCAACAGCGCTCCGTGGGCAGCGTCCTGTGACCACTGATGAAGGTCTAGAAGACGACCGACTCAAACAGCAGCAATAGATGAGCGATCGTCTCTGACTTTACATCTACAAGGTGGACCGACTAGGTAGGAGTGTCTAATAGAGTGGACAGTGAGTGGACACGGTATTTAAAAACTCCAGCAGCGCTGCTGTGTCTGATCCACTCATACCAGCACAACACACACTAACACACCACCACCATGTCAGTGTCACTGCAGGGCTGAGAATGAGCTTTGTCATCTCTGGAATTCATTATTTGTCTGTTTTACCAGCGCTTTATCCTATTCAGGGTCGCAGTGGGTCTGATTCACTGGGCGAAAGGTAGGAAACACCCTGGACAGGTCACCAGTCCATCTCACACTTAGGGCAAATTAGTATCTCGAATTAAACTGATTGCATGTCTTTGTACTGTGGGAGGAAACCCACTTGGATTCAGGGAGAACATGCAAACTCCACACACCCCGGTTCGAATCTCGGCTCTGCTATCGGTCGGCTGGGCACCGGTCAGCTCCTGCAGCAGACACAAATTGGCTACTGAGTCTGCTGGGTGGGAAAAAGCCTGGACTAAGTGGGTGTCTATACAGAAGTGGATGAGCCTCATGTGCAAAAAAGAAGGGGCGAGGAGCAGGCGTATATGCCCTCCTCGAACGCAAATGGACCCCCAGCAGCGGAAAATGCATAAATAAATAAAAAAAAAGAAAGGACCCGGACCGCTCCACCCGGGAATCGAACCCAGGACCTTCTGGCTGTGAGGCGACAGTGCTACCCTTGCAAAATGTCCCCAAGTAATAATAAAGATTAAACAGAACGGCTAATCAGATTACAGACTCGCGTGTGAAGCTGGTTTTGCACCATCATAAAACCCTGGTGTGTGGGTGTGGAGGAAATAAGTGAGGATAGTAAATTCAGCAGCAATTAGTGGCTAATTAGAGCTTATGAGAGAGCCGAGGCTCGGCGGCTTTGATCTCCGCCGTCATCGGCCGAGCGTGCCTCAAAAAGCAGCGGTTACTAGGCAACAGTGGTACAAACCTGGGGAGATGCTCGGCTTCGCCCGCATCCCACCCCGAACAGCACTCGGGAAGGTTTTCTAATACGGTATATAGGACTCGGTGGATTCCCTGAGCGCCGGCGTGATTCACCACACACACACACACACACACACACACACACACACACACACACACACACACACACACACACACACACACACACACCTTCATTTCCTCCCACTCTTTCTAATTACAGCGCACTTGCAATTTGATAGATTTGGCTAAAGTGCTCGCTTTTTTTTCCTTATCACGCACCACTGGAGTATCAATCTTATCAATCCCGAATTTACAAAAGTGGTCCGGCGGCACTTTAAAACGACCCTCAATTTGTGAAAAGTGTTTTTCTTTTTATAAAAATCTCCACACAGGCTTTCAATTCTGTCATATCATTATTTATATATTTTTTTCTTATGTGTATTATGTGCAGCCAATTAGACCAGAGCTTTACAGAAGGAAAATAAGCTCTTGGATTTGTCCAAACAACAAACCCAAACACACTTTACTGATGGCAGTTGTAGCCTAGCGGTTACGGTACTGGACTAGTAATCGAAAAGTTGCTGGTTCAAGCCCCACCACTGCCAGGTTGCCACTGTTGGGCCCTTAACAAAGCTTCAAATTCATCGTACAACCTAAAAACATGAAAGGATTAAGCTGCCTTCAATCTGACTGAACAGTTCAGTAAAAATCTCATCAAACCCCATGTGCATTTCAGGTGACTGACCCCCAAATTGGGTCCTGACCCCAAGTTTAGGAACCGTCTTACAATAATTAGTATGCAGGCTGGTTAAAGAGCAAACGTTTTGTGGTTCACCGAGTTCTTTTAAGCAAAGTGATGAGCTGGAAAAGCTGGTTCTGCATCATTAACTATCTGTCATGTTGCAACATGCAAAACAGGCCCTGCAACACCAGGTTACCAGCGCTGTTGGTGGTGGATAGGTGTGTGTAAGCTCCGGGGCCCACAAGAGGGCCTCAAATTCTTTCAGCTTTTCACTGGTTGTTACTTTTGTGTTATACGTATACAGTACGTCTGCTTTCTTTAATCTAATTCAAGTTCTAGTCCTCCCAGAGCGGATGGAGGTCCCTAAATTTGTGATCTGCCCTACTGCCAAGCTGATCAGCTGCCTCAGTGGAGAGGATTCTAATCATGGAACTCATGAGGCAGATTATTTAGACGTGCTACTTAGACAGAGATTACGCTGGTTACGTCACCGTGTACCGAAGACGGTTAAACCGTCCCTGATGAGCCTGAATTTACAAATAAACGACACTCACGTCGCACTGAATGCTGAGATTGCCTTCAGCGCTGAGGAAGTGTCGGACGCTCCCTCGTCATTCAGTCAGATCATCACTCAGAATTAAGGCGCCTCAGTAGGAGCATTTTAAGGAATCTAAGTATTTAGACACGCCCTCTTCTCGGGAGTGTAGGATGATGTAAAATGTGTCAGTGTAGAGAGATTGATAGGTTTCTAGTCGTGCTGGTGTTGCACAGCAACATGGGTCCCGAGGAACTTGCTTGCGTTCCTTCAGGTACTTGGATTCCTTCCATTTCTCAAAAACATACAAATGGCTCCTCTACAACGCCTAGAAGTAAAAAGTGATCTAAAGCCTTGAGGCTTGTGTTTCAGCGTGTATTCCAGACCTGCGCCCAGTGTTTCTGGGTGGCAGCGGACCCACCACGACCGCCAGCAGGTTGTAGGTGGTGATTTCTATTTCCGAACACTTGCTCATGTCTTAGTCAGGGTTATATCAAATGTTGGGCTGATGGTAGTCACTCTTAGTTCATGTGTTGAATGCAGCAGATATGATCAAGTGATTAAGACACCCGAATTACTTTGATAAAGGCCAAACAGATGTGGACAGACGACTGGATTGAAATATCTTCAAAACGGCAAGACGTATAACTAACTATAACTCAGCGATTAAAGTAATGCAGCATCAACTCCATTTCTAACAGAACATCATCACTGGATCACTATCAGGTATCTGTGGATTTTAATATGTGTGTATTAAAACAATTAAGAAATAAACACTCAGGATTAGCTATTTTTATAGATGAGACACTGCTATTCTCGCTGTGCCATTCGTTCCACCCCAAGAACATCTTCAAATGTGTGTAGGTTATGGTACATCCATGTACTTTTCCACCTGATTTAATGTCTATTAGCATTGTATTAGAATACAGTATATTCTCAGAGACCTTTTTATACAGCAGCTAAATACTTGTTGCTGTATGAATCTTGTTGTCCAAACACGTGTGTGGAAAAAATAAACAATTGGACACAAAGACGAACCAACAATTTGGGCAGTGCATGAAATATAAAAAAAGGTAATAAATAAATAAATAAAATGATGTGTCGTATTTTAAAGCGGCAGTATTTCATGAATAATTAGGTTTAACTGCAAATGATGACACATTTACATGCTTTGTTTTTGTATAATGTGAGTATGATATCAATGCCAGTAGTTTTGGGATTTCATTAATGATCTCTCATGTATTTAAGCTACAGTGGAACCTCAGTTCTCGGATTGAATCCGTTCCAGAAGACTCAATCAGTACTTCCGACAGGAATGAATGTCAGTTGGATGAATGCATATTAAAGCATTTTAATCAGTTTAATAATAAATATGTGCATAAAATAATAAAAAAAACATTAAAAGCAATAAATAGTCGAGATGAATGAAAATGAACTCCACTCTACGTATATTTTAATGGTTCAAGTGGAAGGTGGTGAGGAAGGTGAAGAGGAGGAGAGGAGTTATTGTTTGGACGGGGAGTCACCATCAATAAAAACATCAGGTAACTCTGCTTCTAGTGATTTTCTCTTTCACACCTTTTGCAACATCAACATATTTCGAGTTATTTTTTCACCTCTATTGTGGTTCTTACAACTTTTCTTTTTGTTTGGCTGCTTTTGCTTCCTTTCTTTGTTCCCACAGTGGCTTATTTAATACAAATATAATATAATATAATATAATATAATATAATGTAATATAATATCATATATACACTGATCAGCCATAACATTAAAACCACCTCCTGGTTTCTACACTCACTGTCCATTTCATCAGCTCCACTTACCATATAGAAGCACTTTGTAGTTCTACAATTACTGACTGTAGTCCATCTGTTTCTCTGCATGCTTTGTTGCCCCCCTTTCATGCTGTTCTTCAATGGTCAGGACCCCCACAGAGCAGGTATTATTTAGGTGGTGGATCATTCTCAGCACTGCACTGACACTGACATGGTGGTGGTGTGTTAGTGTGTGTTGTGCTGGTATGAGTGGATCACACACAGCAGCGCTGCTGGAGTTTTTAAACACCTCACTGTCACTGCTGGACTGAGAATAGTCCACCAACCAAAAACATCCAGCCGACAGCGCCCCGTGGGCAGCGTCCTGTGACCACTGATGAAGGTCTAGAAGATGACCGACTCAAACAGCAGCAATAGATGAGCGATCGTCTCTGACTTTACATCTACACGGTGTTTAAAAACTCCAGCAGCACTGCTGAGTCTGATCCACTCATACCAGCACAACACACACTAACACACCACCACCATGTCAGTGTCACTGCAGTGCTGAGAATCCTCCACCACCTAAATAATACCTGCTCTGTGGTGGTCCTGTGGGGGTCCTGACCATTGAAGAACAGAGTGAAAGCAGGTTACAAAGTATGTAGAGAAACAGATGGACTACAGTCAGTAATTGTAGAACTACAAAGTGCTTCTATATGGTAAGTGGAGCTGATAAAATGGACAGTGAGTGTAGAAACAAGGAGGTGGTTTTAATGTTATGGCTGATCAGTGTATAATAAGAATAAATAAAATAAAAATTCAGTGAAAGTGTGCACTGACTGACAGACACAGGCAAACTGGCCAACTGAAACTGGTTGGTTGAGAACCAAGAATACTGTCGACAACCGAGACATTTATTTGCTTAAAAAAATATGGTCGAGAACCAAATTGGTCGATATGGGAGACGTTTGAGAACCGAGGTTCCTCTGTAATTAAGAAGAGAAATGACTGTGGTTACTATCCATACAGGGTTTTACCCACTGTCCTGCACAGCTTTTACACTGTGGGTGGTGGTAGCTCAGTGGGTAAGATCCTGGACTAGTAATCAGATGGTTGCCAGTTCAATCTTCACCACCGTCAATGTTGCCGATGTTGGGTCCCCGAGCAAGGCCCTTAAGTTCTACGTCTAAAGGTTTTAATCTTGTTTCCACCCAAGCAGAAAACATAGCAAAGAGAGCTTGGTCCATCACTGGTTGTTTAAGAGACGCTTCTATTAACATACTGTATATCATTATTAAATTGAGGAACACTTAACCCCCTCGGTCCTCCACACGCCCCCTCTTAATGTGAAGTATTTCTAATAAGAGGATGAACAGCACGATTCTCTTGTCTGACCGTTGACGACCTCTCTGATTTGACGGACTGTTTCGAGACGGAATCGGAGAGAAGACGGCGCGGCGATCAGACGATAACACGTCTGTACGGAGGGCTGGATGACATTTAATTAAGTCGTTGGCATTTGTCCCTCGTGGACGCTTCGATTTTTAGCCTAAGTGGAGAAAATGAGTGTAAAAAAACACCTTAATGTATTAATGTAACGTCTCAGACCCGCGGGTTCGAATCTCAGCTCTGCTACCGGCAGGCCGGGCGCCTATCATTGGACGAGCCAATCATCGTCCGTATAGGCACCCGGCCTGCCGGTAGCAGAGCTGAGATTCGATCCTGCAGCCCTCTGCTAACGTATGACAACAGTTCCTTTGGGGTCCGTGCTTCGACCCCGCCGCCTCCGCCCCTCTTTGAACCCCGTCTTTTGAAACAGCCTCGTCGCGTGCCGGATCCGTTTCTCATATTCAAAAGCAATTAGCGAGAGCTTTGATGGCTCGATAATAAAAAAAAACAAAAAAACGGACATAAATAGATTTTACATCAGGGCGATTAATGAATACTAATTAAAGGGGCTTTGTCGATGTCTGGGTTCGAGAGGAAGATGAGTGAGTCTGCGCTTCTGTGGCTTAATTGAAACCCTTTGTCACTAGCCTGTATGCGTGTGGATAAGTGCTCCGTGGCGTGCGGTAAAAAGGAAGAACATGTAAATTGATTTGCATGATTTGCATAAACGTTGTGCTTTATTTTACAGTCTGTGATAGGTCTGCCAGATCCGTGTGCTCCGTGAACCGTCTCACAGAAGTTCAATTAACCAGCACTCAAAAGCCCGTCTGGGTTTTCAATCCTTCAACAGTTTGTATGTATACACACAGGAACATGTGCTTAATGTCATGGACCTTGTTTCCCAAAAATCACAGATTTAACAGATATTTAAAGTAAAGAGCCACATTTTCACGTCAGTCATCAAATGACGCTCATGAACTGAATGATAGAATAAATAGAAGCTACAACACACAGCTCAGCTCCCTTAATAGGGTCATTCCTGGGATTTGGTGCCTTTTGGACCTTAAAACGTTTTGAATTTTTCATGTTTTATTATAAAAAGGACGTGTTCTACTCTTCTCAAGCACACAATCTGTAGGTCTCTGACCCAGAATGTCCACCCTGTTACGGACAAATGCATAACTGTTGTGTTTCTGTCTTTCAGCTGCACTTAAGGCCGTTCTTTAAAGGATGCAACACATAATATCAATATTTATGTCATTATTATAACCAAACACTAGCACTGTCGCCTCACAGCAAGAAGGTCCTGGGTTCGATCCCCAGGCGGGGCGGTCCGGGTCCTTTCTGTTCTCCCCGTGTCTGTGTGGGTTTCCTCCGGGTGCTCCGGTTTCCTCCCACAGTCCAAAAACATGCCACCAGGCTAACTGGAGACACTGAATTGTCCTATAGGTACTCGGCCGCTAGATGCACAAACCAGTGCATTGTAGTGCCGGTCCCAAGCCCGGATGAATAGTTCCAAATCCCGCCGGCGAGCCCTAACGGGAAGAAGCCGGAAATGCCGACCCCGTAACCGAAAAACGGGACAAAGGCTGAGGAACAAGAAGATTATAACCAAACTGAATAATAAAGCTATATAAATCACACACGCACCTCATATACACTCTGACGTCCAGCCTGCTACGTATCAGGTCGTAACAGGGTGGACCATAACAGGGTGGACACTCTGCCATAACATTAGCCATTAGCTAGCAAGTGAGCAAAACCATGCTATCATAAAAGTGAATTCAGACAAGGAATTCTCTGCTCTTTAGTGTGATTATTTTGCTTTTTCTCATACATCCCATAACAGGGTGGACATGTGATGGTCGACTTTTAGGATAAAATGTGGATAAAACAACATTAAAATGAGGAGTTTAATAAGCCTTAATCTTAATCTTCCACAGTTGTTTTCCCTCCAAAAAGATCATGTGAGCTTCAGGAAATGATGTCAGTATGTAAAACAGCTCTTCATTTTAAGAGACAGTAGTAAGAGATAACAGGGTGGACGGCAGCCTGAGGGACGTGTGAAAAACCCTGATAATCAGCAATAAAATCAAACTCACAAAGAAAAAAATCCAGGGTTTAGAGGGACTTAATCAAAACTTTTAAACAGTATTGAAAGACTGAGATATTTTCATGATTAAAGCTCATATATCATCACTAAATCAGAATGTACAGCACTGGGGATCATGGGAAAACCTCTGCTATCTAATTAAAAGAGATAAGAACAGTATGTATACAGTCATTTTATTTTTGGGGGGGGGGGGGGGGGGGGGGGGTAGAAAACATTGTGTTTAGTATTTGAAAGTGTTCATTATTTCAGTAAGATGTTTAGAAATTATATTGTTTAAAATGTACTTAATAAATACAATGATCAGTACTGGGGACACAGAAGGCACCGAATTGTAGGAATGACCCAATAGTCGAATATAAACCTAGAACACATGTCAAACTCGAGGAACGTGGGCCAAATCCGGCCCGCGAGAGCTTAAAAGACGTACGATTGTTGTGATGGTTCGAGTCGTTACAGAGACGCGCTTATAATTGAATGGGACACCTGCGCTTTTAAGAGCCAACCGTTGACATCGTAGTCATGACAACTAACTTTTATCTCCGCTAAGAAGCCGTGTGACTTTTACGTTTTAGCGGCAGAAGAACGCGGGGTAAAGTCAGTAGCGCAAACAATAATAAATAGACTTTAATTTTCTCGCAATCCAATACAGAAGCATCGTCTGTAGCAGTAGTAGTAGACGTTTATATTCTCAGTTGTTTGTAAATGTTTAGCGAGTACGTTACAGCGTTTCAGTTACAGATTTACTGTCATTCCGTGATTAAATACGGTTGTTACTGTTACTATAGCAATTAGTATTTTTACTAGGGCTGTCAAACGATTAAAATTTTTAATCGCGATTAATCTCAGAATTTCATATAGTTAATCGCGATTAATCGCATTAAAAAAAATCTGTGTAAATGTTATAGAAAACAAGGATTTTTAAGTGAAATGTTACAATTAAAATGGTGAACACATTTTATGCTAAATGTACTGATGTTAAAAACTGCTGGGACAAGAGAAAACTGTAAGGGAGTTTATTCACTCACATACTAGGCAGTAAATGTCAGATTGTAGGTTAGAATTTCTCCATCAGCAAACATTGTAGATCAGCGGTGCTTTAGGTGGGATAAGGCGTAGTTATTGTATCAGACTTGTCTGTGGTTGTATCGTGACGATGGTTTGATGGACGTTTCTACACGAAGTGAGTGTGTTTTGACCCTTTGGGGCTTCCATAGTTCATGAACTAACGTGCTTGACTCAGCTTTCCGGTATTCGGTACAGAAGAAGAAGTTAATTAAGTGTAATAAAGTGTTCTGCTCCCGACAACTTGTGAATATAGCGTGTATTTATTTCTTTATTATGCAAGTGCATCACTACCACGATCGGTTACATTATGTTAACAAACCGCAAATGAAAAACGGTGACATGTCCGACATTAAAACGTTTGTTCTACCAGTCAAGTGTCAACATGAACTAGAATTTGCGTTAATGGCACTAATTTTTTTAATCGCGTTAAATTGAGGTCGCGTTAATGCGTTATTATCGCGTTAACTTCGACAGCCCTAATTTTTACACAAGATGCTAACTCGTTAGCGCTATTTTACGTTTGGATAAATTTCATGTTGTACTAGATGTAACACTTAACTACAGCTGTGTGTGCTGTATTAAGTTCTTTATTGTTTTTATTGTTTGTATTTTGTAGTTTTACTCCGTTCTGATGCACACAGTGTATCACACAGCTGGGAAGCAAATTAAACCAACGTAACTGTATTCTGGAGGGAGTCGTCTGTCTGTCTGTCTGTCTGTCTGTCTAGCTGAGAAAGGGGAAAAAACTCTTAGCGAGGGCAGAAAAATCATCTTAAAATACCCTGTAAAAATCTCCCACAATGCATGCCGATCTTGTGACCCGCAAAGTGATCGCATCCCGCCACTAGCTGATGTTGAGAAATATTTACAGATAATCCCAAAATGTACAAGAACAGAAAATTGAAGCAGAAGGAGGAAATTTAATGAAAGATGTAAAAGTGAAAACAAGTTTGTGCTTCAGGAAGAGAATCCGGTCCGTTTCTTGTGTTATGAGGCCGTGTCTGTGGTAAAGGAGGACAATATAAATGTAGATATACATTATACATATACAGTATAAATTTAGCAGAATTTAGCCTCCAAGAAAAACAACACGACTGGAATCACAGCAGGATACGTTACAATCGGGCCTTTGAGGGCCACCATGATGCAGATGTGGTCCTCACAGGGCAGTGATAGCTCAGTGGTTAAGGTACTGGACTAGTAAACAGAAGGTTGCCGGTTCAAGCCCCGCCACCATCAAGTTGCCACCGTTGGGTCCCTGAGCAAGGCCCTTAACCCTCAATTGCTCATCAGGTTCCGCTCATTGTGTAAGTCGCTTTGGATAAAAGCGTCTGCTAAATGCTGAAAATGTAAATGTCCTCGATGAAATTTAGTTTGTTCTGATCTAGAACATCCGGCGACAGTGCGAGGCTTCATTTTCTGTCTCAGATATGAAAAACATTGTCTGTGTTTTGACCCAAACGCCCCCCCCCCCCCCCCCTGCATCCACAGAATCGGTTGTAAGTTTTCCAAACACAGTTACCCGAGTCGTGCTTTTAGCTGCTTTACACTTCCACATCTTAGACGTTTTGTCTAACCGATTGCTAACTGAATTGCCGTAGTAATTGAGCATCTTTAGAGTTTGCTGACTTCATAAAGAAAGAAATAAACTGTACGTAGACAAACTATCAGGAGCAGAATAGTTTACTGGCTTGTTCTTTTGAGGTGCAGCACAGAGATGATCACGTGTGTAGAGAAGCGACACTTTTACATTGATTATGGAATGTACAAAGGGACAAAATGCTCTCAATACCTAAACACACACATCAACACTACAGAAAAGTCTCATACACTAATGTAATTACTGTATGATTACTCATATTGCACCTCATATTTTATACACTACATGAAAAAAAACGTTAAAACGCTAAACATAAATTAGGTAAGGCCTTAATCAGAATCAGAATACTTTATTGATCCCAGAGGGAAATTGCAGTAATTAATTATTACTGATGGCAATATGTTGGCCCGGAGCAGGAAGTTACTGGGGGAACCAAGAAAGGAATGATAGTTTCAGGTCTCCCAGGATGAAATACCAGAATATAAACACTCAATAAAAGTTGGTTAAAGCAACGTTTGACGCTGCGACTATTCCAGATGACACATCACCTTCAAACTGGTTCCAGTTTACCACTGAGCCAGCATGTATTTGTCATTCTGTTTCCACAAAGAACTCGGGAAGTTAGCGTCAGAACTGAGCGTATGTGCTGTTTCAGAGTCCCGATAAGCCTTCGAGATGAGCACTAATGCAGATGTGTAGAGATATCATTGTTTTCCTCTCTGACACGATGCAGAACTGATCACGCTGATGGATAGAGGACAGATATGACACGACTGAGGTGCAATATAGTGATGCACTGGTGCTGATTTAGAGCTAAAATACAAGATGTACAAGGTCAGAGCACAAGCACAAGTCTGTACTGAATGGAACTTTAGAGGTTTGGCTAAATAGTACATCAGTACTCCATTAGTACATTAGTAGTACATTATTACATTCATTCAGTGTCTGTTTGACCACCTCTGTATTCACTCACTTTAAACCACTTATCCTGATCAGGGTCACGGGGGTGCTGGAGTCTCAGCTCTCAATGGGTGCAAGGCACACAGAAACACCCTGAATAAGGCCCCGGTCCATCACAGGGCAGGCAAATACACAAACACACACACACACATCTAGGGGCAATTTTGTATTTCCGGTTAACCTGACTGCATGTCATTGGATTGTGAGAGGAAACCGGAGCTCCCGGAGGAAACCCACGCAGACACAGGGAGAACATGCAAACTCCACAAGGAAAGGACCCGGACCGCTCGACCTGGGAATCGAACCCAGGACCTTCTTGCTGTGAGGCGACAGTGCTACCCACTAAGCCACGCATTATGTATCTTAAATGATATCATCCCGCTGTTATAAAATATGATACATGGTTAGTTACACCGGTTCGCATAAATATACAGCGGTACCTTGTAACTCGACGTCCCCTAAACTCAAAGTCTTTAAAACTTGGTGCCCTTCGGGGAGAAATTTGCACCCTTAAACTCGACGTTTCCCTTAAATTTGTTCAGCCTTTTAATTTAAAATGAACAATGAACAGCCGCTTTGTGAATGCGCTAGTACTGAAGGGAATACGCTATTCCAAGATCAAGCACCTACACGATTAAGAAGCATAAGGAAACAATAAAGAAGTAAAGCTACAGTGCAGCTTTTATTGTATTTTTATTGATTTTTAATTGTATTTCAGTGTGTTTATATTATATTTGTGTTATTTTCAGTGTATAATTGTAAAAACAACCCCATTATTTTACATTAGACTAAAATATCTGCAGTTCTACGGGACCATGAACGCATTAACAGGTTTCCCAAACATCCTTATGGGGAAAAACTCGACGCCACTCCCAGAACCAACTGACGTCGTGTTTCAGGGTACCTCTGTAACTGTAGCAGACGCTTTTATCCAAAGCGACTTACAGTACTGTGACAGTATACAGTCTAAGTAATTGAACCTGGTAGTGGTGGGGCTTGAACCAGCGACCTTTCGATCACTAGTCAGTACCTTAACCACTAGGCTACAACTGCTTTATTAGTGTAGTACTAACCTTTATTATGTAAAAACACAGAGGTTTTAAATGTAGTGAAAATGAATAACATGACTAATAATATTTATAATAATAATGATAATAATAACAATAATAATAATAATTATTATAATAATAATAATAATGACAATAATAATAATAATATTATTAATAATAATAAATATAATAATAATAATAATGATAATATAATAATAATAATATCAATAATAAATATATTAACAATAATATTATTATTAATAATATAATATAATAATAATAATAATAAATATAATAATAATAACAATAATAAATATATTAACAAAAATATTATTATTATTAATAATATAATATAACAATAACAATAATAATGATAATAATAAATATAATAATAATAATAATTATGATAATAATAATATAATAATAATAATAATAATAATGATATAACAATAATAATAATAAATATAATAATAATGATGATAATAATAATAATAATAGTAGTAATAATAATATAGTAATTACTAGTCATTTAACAGATCCTTGCACACAGCCAATCAGCAATTCAATTCCCACCCCGCTGGTCCCTACACACAGCCAGCAGCAAAGTCCTGGACTATGGAGGCTCAACCTTTCAAAAACAAGCTCCCGTCTACAGCTGGTGCAACAGTGTGCAAATCTGTGCTTGTGAGCCTCACCTGCCGGCCCAGGGTGCTACACCCGGGTCAATACGCTTTCATGCAGCGGTGAGAGGAGGGCCGCTGCTGCTGTCACGCTGTGATGGGGTGCAGGCTGTAGGGGTGGCCAGAACCCAGCTAATGAGCACAGCTCTCAATCCCAGGAGTACCAGCACACGAGAGTGTGTGTGTGTGTGTGTGTGTGTGAGAGAGAGAACTGCTAGAACTGCTGTCCTCCTCCTATGTCTGCATTATTCATGCACTGGCTACAAGCAGCCACTGGGTCCTGTCCTGAGAACACTGTGTGTGTGTGTGTGTGTGTGTGTGTGTGTGTGTGTGTTGTTATGAGTGTGTACATCTCTCGACCCTTTCATCACTCCTCATGATGATGGCGTTGCCCCCTCTATTATCGCTCCTCATGACATGACAGTGAAATCATTCGGATTGACATTTTACAGGAGAAGCAACAACTAATCTTAATAAAACAAGCCACAAGAGCTCGAGAATGAACAGAATCTATTTTAAGTTTATGGTGAGTATAATCAGCTGTGTGCAGTAATGGTACGCTTTTAGTTACGTCACAATAACAATATTTATTACTTTATTAGGATTTTAACGTCATGTTTTACACTTTGGTTACATTCATGACTGTACAGGTAGTTACTCATTACACAAGATTCATCAGTTCAAGTTTAATATCAAACACAGTCAATTTAGTATCTCTAATTATCCTGACTGCAAGTCTTTACACTGTGGGGGGAAACCCACAAGTACCAAGGCAATATAGCAATGGCATTAGCTCCACTTACCATATAGAAGCACTTTGTAGTTCTACAATTACTGACTGTAGTCCATCTGTTTCTCTGCATGCTTTGTTACCCCCCTTTCACCCTGTTCTTCAATGGTCAGGACCCCCACAGGACCCCCACAGAGCAGGTATTATTTAGGTGGTGGATCATTCTCAGCACTGCAGTGACACTGACATGGTGGTGGTGTGTTAGTGTGTGTTGTGCTGGTATGAGTGGATCAGACACAGCAGCGCTGCTGGAGTTTTTAAATACTGTGGGCACTCACTGTCCACTCTATTAGACACTCCTACACATCACTCATCTATTGCTGCTGTTTGAGTCGGTCATCTTCTAGACCTTCATCAGTGGTCACAGGACGCTGCCCACGGGGCGCTGTTGGCTGGATGTTTTTGGTTGGTGGACTATTCTCAGTCCAGCAGTGACAGTGAGGTGTATAAAAACTCCAGCAGCGCTGCTGTGTCTGATCCACTCATACCAGCACAACACACACTAACACACCACCACCATGTCAGTGTCACTGCAGTGCTGAGGATGATCCACCACCTAAATAATACCTGCTCTGTGGGGGTCCTGACCATTGAAGAACAGCATGAAAGGGGGCTAACAAAGCATGCAGAGAAACAGATGGACTACAGTCAGTAATTGTAGAACTACAAAGTGCTTCTATATGGTAAGTGGAGCTGATAAAATGGACAGTGAGTGTAGAAACAAGGAGGTGGTTTTAATGTTATGGTTACACTATATTTACATACTCTATACCAACTATCCATAATATGAACATGTAAGGGTGTAATAATGGCATGGTATACTGTTAAGCTTTAGGTTAGGGTTTGGCTGCTTTAACACAATCTGCAGCTTTTTTACCACTCGCCGCTGCGCTTGGCCCAGTTCGGCTTGATGCCAAACTGATTAAAGCACCACCTTCATATGATGTAGACAGAAGTGAAGCACAAACATTTAAGGTGGAATTAAACAGTTTGGTGAAACTGAAAAGGACAGAATTACAAAACCCTGAACTGTTCAGTTCCACCTTAAATTAGAAGCACGGCATTATGAGGAAAAAGTGAGTAGCGAGCTGAGAAAGGAGGAGTTTAGGAGGTTTACATTTTGCATAGCAATACCTCGTTCTCTCATTCTGGAATCGCCTTCAGTAAATTCCTACTCTGAAAGTGACCGAATCAAACTATCCGCTGACCTTCAACAGTGATTAAGTAATCACCGCGTGTACCAGATCAATAACACAGCGCCTGTCAGTCTCCTGTTTGTCCAACACGTCCACCATCCAACACACACACACACCTGATGTGTCCATGACCTTGATCATCACTCTTACAGACACTCTTCATTATCATTTCTCAATTCTAAATCAATATTCCCTTATAGCCGCCGTGTAAAACACCAAGCTGGACAGACGGCTATACACATAACTTATGCTACTGAATGCACGCAGCATCCTAAACAACGCTCAGCGCTAACTAATAAATAACGTATGAGCAGCTTTGATGGTCATGTGACAACCACATATAAATGAAAAATTAATCAATCAATCAGTCTGTCTGTCTGTCTATCTATCTGTCCATCCATCCATCTATCCATCCGTCTGTCTGTCTGCCTATCTATTTATCTATGTCTATCTATCTGTCTGTCCGTCCGTCCATCTATCTGTCCGTCCCTCCATCCATCCGTCCGTCCATCTCTGTCTGCCTGTCTATCTATCTATCTATCTGTCTGTCTGTCTGTCTGTCTGTCTGTCCAAAGCCTAACTAAAGTGGAGATGTGTTATAATCCTCACCATTCACACTCTACAGTTCTACAGCACACTATTAGAACACAGCACCAATACATGTTTATTTTTATTTTATTTGGTTTCCATGGTTTTATACCAGCGACATCTTATTTATAAATACTCATCACTTTAAACAACACTAAATTCTGTATAATTCTGTATACAGCTGCTACACACACACACTTATAACGTGTTTATACAAGCACTGCCTTTCAACATTTCAGGAGTATGTGCAATATCTCAGATCAACACCTTTCATACATAGTACATATATATACGTATGTTCTATATTAATATTTTATTATATTTGTATCCTCATTTAATTTGATTGTACTCTAAGCAATGACAACAAAGCTGTCTATCTATCCATCCATCCATACATCAGTCCATTCATCCATCCATCCATATATCTTATCCATCTATCCATACATCAGTCCATTCATCCATCCATATATCTTATCCATCCATCCAACCATCCTATTCATCCATCCATCCATATATCTTATTCATCCATCCATCCATCCTATCCATCCATCCATCCATATATCTTATTCATCCATCCATCCAACCATCCATCCATCCTATTCATCCATCCATCCATATATCTTATTCATCCATCCATCCATATATCTTATTCATCCATCCATCCATATATCTTATCCATACATCCATCCATCCTATTCATCCATCCATATATCTTATCCATCCATCCTATCCATCCATATATCTTATTCATCCATCCATCCATATATCTTATTCATCCATCCATCCATATATCTTATTCATCCATCCATCCATATATCTTATCCATACATCCATCCATCCTATTCATCCATCCATATATCTTATCCATCCATCCTATCCATCCATATATCTTATTCATCCATCCATCCATATATCTTATTCATCCATCCATCCATATATCTTATCCATACATCCATCCATCCTATTCATCCATCCATATATCTTATCCATCCATCCTATCCATCCATATATCTTATCCATCCATCCTATCCATCCATATATCTTATTCATCCATCCATCCATATATCTTATCCATACATCCATCCATCCTATTCATCCATCCATATATCTTATCCATCCATCCTATCCATCCATATATCTTATTCATCCATCCATCCATATATCTTATTCATCCATCCATCCAACCATCCATCCATCCTATTTATCCATCCATCCATATATCTTATTCATCCATCCATCCATATATCTTATTCATCCATCCATCCAACCATCCATCCATCCTATTCATCCATCCATCCATATATCTTATTCATCCATCCATCCAACCATCCATCCATCCTATTCATCCATCCATCCATATATCTTATTCATCCATCCATCCATATATCTTATTCATCCATCCATCCATATATCTTATTCATCCATCCATCCATATATCCTATTCATCCATCCATCCATATATCTTATTCATCCATCCATCCATATATCTTATCCATACATCCATCCATCCTATTCATCCATCCATATATCTTATCCATCCATCCTATCCATCCATATATCTTATTCATCCATCCATCCAACCATCCATCCATCCTATTCATCCATCCATCCATATATCTTATTCATCCATCCATCCATATATCTTATTCATCCATCCATCCAACCATCCATCCATCCTATTCATCCATCCATATATCTTATTCATCCATCCATCCATATATCTTATTCATCCATCCATCCATATATCTTATCCATCCATCCATCCTATTCATCCATCCATCCTATTCATCCATCCATCCATATATCTTATTTATCCATCCATCCATATATCTTATCCATCCATCCTATTCATCCATCCATCCATATATCTTATCCATCCATCCATCCATCCTATTCATCCATCCATCCATATATCTTATTCATCCATCCATCCAACCATCCATCCATCCTATTCATCCATCCATCCATATATCTTATTCATCCATCCATCCAACCATCCATCCATCCTATTCATCCATCCATCCATATATCTCATTCATCCATCCATCCATATATCTTATTCATCCATCCATCCATATATCTTATCCATCCATCCATCCATATATCTTATCCATCCAACCATCCTATTCATCCATCCATCCATATATCTTATCCATCCATCCTATTCATCCATCCATCCATATATCTTATCCATCCATCCATCCTATTCATCCATCCATCCATATATCTTATTCATCCATCCATCCATATATCTTATCCATCCATCCTATTCATCCATCCATCCATCCATATATCTTATCCATCCATCCATCCATCCTATTCATCCATCCATATATCTTATTCATCCATCCATCCATATATCTTATCCATCCATCCTATTCATCCATCCATATATCTTATCCATCCATCCATCCATCCTATTCATCCATCCATACAGTGTATCACAAAAGTGAGTACACCCCTCACATTTCTGCAAATATTTCATTATATCTTTTCATGGGACAACACTATAGAAATAAAACTTGGATATAACTTAGAGTAGTCAGTGTACAGCTTGTATAGCAGTGTAGATTTACTGTCTTCTGAAAATAACTCAACACACAGCCATTAATGTCTAAATAGCTGCAACATAAGTGAGTACACCCCACAGTGAACATGTCCAAATTGTGCCCAAATGTGTCGTTGTCCCTCCCTGGTGTCATGTGTCAAGGTCCCAGGTGTAAATGGGGAGCAGGGCTGTTAAATTTGGTGTTTTGGGTACAATTCTCTCATACTGGCCACTGGATATTCAACATGGCACCTCATGGCAAAGAACTCTCTGAGGATGTGAGAAATAGAATTGTTGCTCTCCACAAAGATGGCCTGGGCTATAAGAAGATTGCTAACACCCTGAAACTGAGCTACAGCATGGTGGCCAAGGTCATACAGCGGTTTTCCAGGACAGGTTCCACTCGGAACAGACTTCGCCAGGGTTGACCAAAGAAGTCGAGTCCACGTGTTCGGCGTCATATCCAGAGGTTGGCTTTAAAAAATAGACACATGAGTGCTGCCAGCATTGCTGCAGAGGTTGAAGACGTGGGAGGTCAGCCTGTCAGTGCTCAGACCATACGCCGCACACTGCATCAACTCGGTCTGCATGGTCGTCATCCCAGAAGGAAGCTGACGCACAAGAAAGCCCGCAAACAGTTTGCTGAAGACAAGCAGTCCAAGAACATGGATTACTGGAATGCCCTGTGGTCTGACGAGACCAAGATAAACTTGTTTGGCTCAGATGGTGTCCAGCATGTGTGGCGGCGCCCTGGTGAGAAGTACCAAGACAACTGTATCTTGCCTACAGTCAAGCATGGTGGTGGTAGCATCATGGTCTTGGGCTGCATGAGTGCTGCTGGCACTGGGGAGCTGCAGTTCATTGAGGGAAACATGAATTCCAACATGTACTGTGACATTCTGAAACAGAGCATGATCCCCTCCCTTCGAAAACTGGGCCTCATGGCAGTTTTCCAACAGGATAACGACCCCAAACACAACCTCCAAGATGACAACTGCCTTGCTGAGGAAGCTGAAGGTAAAGGTGATGGACTAAACCCAATTGAGCACCTGTGGCGCATCCTCAAGTGGAAGGTGGAGGAGTTCAAGGTGTCTAACATCCACCAGCTCCGTGATGTCATCATGGAGGAGTGGAAGAGGATTCCAGTAGCAACCTGTGCAGCTCTGGTGAACTCCATGCCCAGGAGGGTTAACGCAGTGCTGGATAATAATGGTGGTCACACAAAATATTGACACTTTGGGCACAATTTGGACATGTTCACTGTGGGGTGTACTCACTTATGTTGCAGCTATTTAGACATTAATGGCTGTGTGTTGAGTTATTTTCAGAAGACAGTAAATCTACACTGCTATACAAGCTGTACACTGACTACTCTAAGTTATATCCAAGTTTCATGTCTATAGTGTTGTCCCATGAAAAGATATAATGAAATATTTGCAGAAATGTGAGGGGTGTACTCACTTTTGTGATACACTGTATATCTTATCCATCCATCCATCCATCCACACATCCATCCATTCATCCATATATCTTATCCATCCATCCATCCTATCCATCCATCCATCCTATTCATCCATCCATCCATATATCTTATCCATCCATCCATACATCTTATCCATCCATCCATATATCTTATCCATCCATCCATATATCTTATCCATCCATCCATATATCTTATCCATCCATCCATACATCTTATCCATCCATCCATATATCTTATCCATCCATCCATATATCTTATCCATCCATTTACATTTACATTTTCGGCATTTAGCAGACGCATTTATCCAAAGCGACTTACAGGTATGACTGAACACAATTTTGAGCAATTGAGGGTTAAGGGCCTTGCTCAGGGGCCCAACAGTGGCAACTTGGCAGTGGTGGGGCTTGAACCGGAAACCTTTTCGATTACTAGTCCAGTACCTTAACCACTGAGCTATCACTGATCTATCCATCCATCCTATTCATCCATCCATCCACCCCAACACCTGATACTGCATCAAAATCTCCTGACACTGAGACAAAATCCAGCCATCCATCCATTCATCTTCTACTGCTATAGTCCTACCGCAGACTCATGCGGTAGCCGACTGCTTCTTTTTACCTGCATGAAGCAGGTTCATATGAAGATCTGTATCGCGCACAGAGAGACACACACACACTGATCTCTATTATCCCCCGTCTCTGTGCAGCACCACTGATCAGCCAGCAGAGGTCGTAATGGCAGCAGTTATGAGGAATCCCCTCCGTCCGACCCTTGGACCAGGCCTTGTTTGTATAATCGGCAAAAAGAAATTGCTGAACTAGCTGAAGCCTGTCGCAGTATTTCACATAGCTTTTTATGTAAATACACTAAGCTGTAATTTAAGGTCATATTAAAAACAGTAAATGGGATTGGTGCATCCCAATAAACTCTCCTGTGTTTACTAATGAGATAAAGAAACCTAGAAGTAACTGAAGTAAACCTGTAATAAACTTTCTACAGAGTCCAACAAGACCCCGGACTGTTCCAAAATAAGCAAACAGTGTTGGTCTGGTCAGAATGTATGAAGTACGAGTGAATCTCACAGGAGTGTGTTCTCATTCATCTCTGCAACAGTTCCTCTTCAAATATGTGTACCGTCTGAGCACAGATGAGCTCATTATACCCATGATTCAATCCTCTCTGTGATGATGTGACGTCTGCAGCTCGTTCTGTATCACTTCACTCTGGTGAAGATCTTCAGTGGTGAGGACTCACAAAGCTCCTCATCCAGACGTTTCTCTAAAACCCTATTCATTTTAAAATATCTGTCATAATCCTTCTAATCAACTTCTAATCAATATCAAACACAGTCATGGACAATTTAGCATCACCAATTCACCTCACTTGCACGTCTTTGTGCTGTGGGAGAAAACCGGAGCACCCGGAGGAAACCCACACAGACACGGGGAGAACATGCAAACTCCACACAGAAAGGACCCAAACTGATCGACCTGGGAATCAAACCCATGCTGCGAGGCGACAGTGCTACCCACCACGCCACTGTGCCGCTCCTTGAACTAAAAGAGAAGCTAGTGAAAGTTCAGACTGCTGATTTGAGACTCGCCCTCACTCCCTCAGCTTAGTGGGCGCACTCAGTTTGAGAAAGCGGTTTTGAGCTGTCAGGAGCTGTGGAGTCTGGACGCACAGTAAAAAATGCATAACTGTTATTATAATTTATTATTTATACATAAAATGATGTGGATATTTTGCATCACGCCTCAGTACAAAGGTGAAACTCTAACGTTATCTGGAAGAGCTTTAATATACAGAGTGCATCTCACTTTATTAATATTAAGAAAGTTTAGTTAGCGCTTGTATCTACTTTCTGAATGCTGGTTTTGCTCACTGAGTTCATGTGGGCGGCACGGTGGTTAAGTGGGTAGCACTGTCGCATCACAGCAAGTAGGTCCTGGGTTCGATCCCCAGGGGGGGCGGTCCGGGTCCTTTCTGTGTGGAGTTTGCATGTTCTCCCCGTGTCCACGTGGGTTTCCTCCGGGTGCTCCGGTTTCCTCCCACAGTACAAAGACGTGCAGGTGAGGTGAATTGGAGACACTGAATTGTCCATGACTGTGTTTGATATAAACTTGTGTGTGAACTGATGAATCTTGTGTAATGAGTAACTATCGTTCCTGTCATGAATGTAACCAAAGTGTAAAACATGACGTTAAAATCCTAATAAACAAACAAACAAACTGAGTTTATGTTTATCTTACTGTTCTACAGTACTGCCACATTCACTACGTTACTCTGTTTTTTATTAAATGAAGTATTAAAAACTCAGTGATGTGGTTAATACAGTGGACCCTTGAGTTATGAATGGTTTACCATACGAACATTTCGGGTTACGAGCGATCTTTAACAACTTAACGTACAAACAAATTTCGGATTACGAACCGAAATTCGCGAAACACGTGACGCCACAAACAAGCTGACTCCGACCGTCTCTCTCTCTCTATTTAAGCAATAGAACACTCGAGGTCGTGTGTTATCGCGAATAACATCACGGCTGTGATTCGGTCGCAGGCACGAGCCGAAGGTGAGTACCGTAGATCATCAGAGCCGTGATGTTATTCACGATAACACTCGACCTCAAGTGTTCTACTGCTTTTATACAACAGTTTTTACAAAATAAAGAAAGAAAATAAATCAAAGAAGCCCTGAATTTCATATTAAATATGCTTTAATATTGACAATACCTTCCTCCAAAAACACTACAAAGCAGACCTAAGTTGCAAAAACTCATTTCAGGGAGGTAAGAACAACAAGAAGAAGAAAAAGGCAAGAACCTCCGAAGGGAAAAAAAGAAATAAAAAACCTCTCGCACACACCAAAGGATTATGGGTAATAACAGAACTTCTAGGAGCTGCTAAATGGGCTATTAAGCTAACTGTTCGCGTTACAAACACATTAAAGTTCCCTACATGTGCACTAGATTGTGTATCAGATCACGGATTTATGTTCCCTACACAGTGCGCTAGATTGTATATCAGATAACGGATTTAAAACGTGATCGGGAATAAAGTCTGTGTTGCTGTGTGCATGAAACTTGTCGTTAATGGCAACGCTTCAGCGGAGTAATACAGTTGTGGTGTGAAAAGGCCGCGTTGTTATCACCAATATCAGCACGGATAGAACGCTTCTCAACCAATCAGATTGTAAGGTCGGAACTAACTGTTGTATGTATATATATATATATATATATATATATACAGTGAGCGAACATTCGGACAGTGGACGGGTTTTTTTGGTGTTTCCTTTATATTTTGTAAAATTCAATATTAAAATGTCCCCAAAGCGTGAGAAAATGAACAAATCTATTATTGTTTGTTGTTGTATAATTACTCCTGCCAGTAGGTGTCACTGTGTATCAGACAGAGGGGACAGTGAGTGAGAGAGAAGAAGGAACTCGGCTCAGTAAAGTATTCTTTCTTTCGCGCAATTACACCTACAAAATACACACTACTGAAATAAAGAAGGAAATAATAGAGAAATATGAGAGTTATTGTTGTTTCTGGTAGAAACATTTGATATAAAAAGAAGGAAATGTATTATGGTGTATGGTGCAGCACACGTACTGTACTGAAATGTGGTGTGTGTTTATGTACAGTACTACTGTGTATTGTTGTTTATTATTATTTATTACAGGAATGTATATTCTATAATTTAAGATTAAGGGAAAATATACTTGTGTTTATAACAAAAAAGAGCGTTTAAGACATTAGAGAGGTTAGGTAAGGGGGTAAGGGGGGGTTTGGAGGTCTGGCATGGATTAATTCTATTTACATTATTTCTTATGGGAAAAACAGGTTTAACTAACAAACATTTTGACTTAAGAACAGAAATTCAGTACCAATTACATTCATAAGTCAAGGGTCCACTGTTAAAGAGCTGGCTGAAACATTGTCCTTGTGTTGTTTGCATCTTGTATCAAATCAAATCAAACTTTATTCGTCACATAACGTAGTCCTACATGGTACAACTGGCAGTGACATGCTTTTGTGACTGCTATAACCTATATTTATATTAAAAATAGAAATGTTTTAAAATGTAAGATTTCAAATTAAAACAAGCAATTTAAAAGTGAACCAAATGTGCAAGAACTGAACATAATACTGAACTGAATACAGCGGTACCTTGTAACTCGACGCCCCTTAAACTTAAAATCTTTGAAACTTGACGCCCTTCATGGAGAAATTTGTACACTTAAACTCACGTATGCGACTGTCGCTGTGTTCGGCGCTCGGCTTGAGCGGTGCTGTAAGACGTCATCAAAGTGTGAATATGAGACGAATCTGCATTAGTGTTGAATAAGCATCAGATCCAGGGTTACAGCTCCACGTGTATCTGTGTTTATCTGGATTCTCCTCCCTGTTTCACTTTTAAACTTGTGTTACAGCTCCAGCTTCTGAGAAATGGTGAGAATCAGAATCAGCTTCTCCCAGAGTCTAAATAAAGCTTAACGTGGTTTAATGTAGTAAAAGAAAGAGACAGGAGCACTAAACTTCTCTTCATTATTACTGATCATAAGTTCCTCCACTAATCACATTCCTCACTCGCTGTTTTACTACAATAAGTAACATTAAGCTTCTCATGTGAATGCGCCGGCCGGTACTGAACGGAATACGGTATTCCAAGATCAAGCATCTCCACCATTAAGAGGCGTTAGAAAAGATTTTATTGATTTTTAACTGTTTTAATTGTATGTCAGTGTGTTTATATTATATTTGTGTTATTTTCAGTGTATAAGTGTCAAAAACAACCTCATTATTTTACATTAGACTAAAATATATGCAGTTCCACGGGACCATGGACGCATTAACAGGTTTCCCAAACATCCTTATGGGAAAAAATACCTTGAAACTCGACGTCTTTTAAACTCAACGCCACTCGCAGAACCGACTGACTGATAAACAGAAACTTGTTACTTAGCACTGCGCTAACCGGTCTGATTCAGATCCTTTCACAGAGAGTATAAAGCCTCCGGTATCTGGTTTGAATAAAACTCTTTTGGAGTTAGTTCGGAACTGTGAAGTCTGTGTATGGTTGGACTAAAATAGAATCACCTATGAGTGGAGAGCGTACTGAGCTGCACCCCTGTGTATGGAGGAGTAGAGGAGGAGTAGAGCTACGTGTGTAGGATATGCAGTAGTTATGTCAGATAGAGGAGAGAAGCTTCTCAGCCTTGAGTTATTGATCGTCTCGGTTTCCTTCAGGGCAGAGCTCCGTCTCTACCTCGCTACCTCAGCACAGACAGCACACTTCCTGTTCTACAGCTTATCCAATATTGAGGAGGTGTTTCTGTGTGCGAACGCACACACACTGCGGTGTTAATGAAGTGATATAATTATTCCGTCCCTATAGGAGGTGTGACGGTAATGGATTTAATCTACTGGAACAAAACAGTTATAATGAAGTTTTATTACAATCATTTCAACTTATTTCCATCGACTGTTTCTATCAGAGAGCATCAGTCACACCGCTGCCTCAGCCAATCATGTCTCTAGCACCGGGGGTAGTTTAACAGACTGCTGTGTCCATATCAGACCCACCGTGTCCAACGGGTGACCCTGCAGAAGCTAAAACCCTGAGACTTTGTAGTTCTACAATTACTGACTGTAGCAATTACAATTACATCTGTTTCTCTACATGCTTTGTTACCCCCTTTCACCCTGTTCTTCAATGGTCAGGACCCCCACAGGACCACCACAGAGCAGGTATTATTTAGGTGGTGGATGATTCTCAACACTGCAGTGACACTGACATGGTGGTGGTGTGTTAGTGTGTGTTGTGCTGGTATGAGTGGATCAGACGCAGCATCGCTGCTGGAGTTTTTAAACACCTCACTGTCACTGCTGGACTGAGAATAGTCTACCAACCAAAAACATCCAGCCAACAGCGCCCTGTGGGCAGCGTCCTGTGACCACCGATGAAGGTCTAGAAGATGACCGACTCAAACAGCAGCAATAGATGAGCGATCGTCTCTGACTTTACATCTACAAGGTGACCGACTAGGTAGGAGTGTCTAATAGAGTGGACAGTGAGTGGACACGGTGTTTAAAAACTCCAGCAGTGCTGCTGTGTCTGATCCACTCATACCAGCACAACACACACTAACACACCACCACCATGTCAGTGTCACTGCAGTGCTGAGAATGATCCACCACCTAAATAATACCTGCTCTGTGGTGGTCCTGTGGGGGTCCTGACCATTGAAGAACAGGGTGATATGGGCTAAAAACCATGTAGAGAAACAGATGGACTACAGTCAGTAATTGTAGAACTACAAAGTGCTTCTATATGGTAAGTGGAGCTGATAAAATGGACAGTGAGTGTAGAAACAAGGAGGTGGTTTTAATCTTATGGCTGATCAGTGTATATCACTCACTGTCTGTTTCTTCACACCGCATTCCTCACATACGTGATCCACAAAGACGCCACTTTCTTAATAAGTTCTAACTATTTTTAGCAAGACTTAGACGCCCCGTCATTCTCTCACCACTTCCCTTGTGTTGCAAAGTCCTAACTAAGCACTAGAACTTGCAAAGATGAAACATAAAACACTGAGAAAAAGGCGAGAACAAAGCGAGCCTCCTGACAAAATAAATCCGATCACTCATGTAAACAGGGAGACGTTCAGTTTTTCAGATTTTGTCTGTTAAATCTAGGTTCCTCTGTACTTTACTTTGTAGACAGACAGCAGTCCAATATCAGTGACTAAATGAAGTGCGTTGATCTTAAGGGGCAAATGGTCAGACCTAAAAAACAGTGACCTTGAATGCTACTACTAAATACAAGACTAAAGGCAAAATGATCCTGAAGGCCGAAGATAAAACTGACCAATATACAAGTGTGGCTGATAACCTCCCCTATTTCCCCCCAATTTTCCCCTCTATTTAGTCATATCCAATTATCTGACTGCATTTTACTTCCTCCACTGCTGCAGACCTCCACTCCTGACCGTATCACGCGCTCCCTCCGACGCGTGCAGTACCGACCCCTTCTTTTCACCTGCACTAGGCGGGTTCATATGGAGATCCGTATCGCGCACTGATCTCAGTTATCCTCTGAATCAGCCAGCAGAGGTCATATGTTAAATCCCCTCAAGCACTCCCACCCTCAGATGAGCCAACCGTTGTCCCTACAGGCGCCCGACCTGCCGGTAGCAGAGCTGAGATTTGAAATTTGAGGTGTCAGCTCTGGTGTGCTAGCTTGTTTTACCACTGTGCCACCTGAGTGCCCCACCCAGTGTGTTTTGGAGTGAAAATAAAATGTGTCGTCACCACCCAACATGAGAACAGGTAATCACTGTGACCCAGGTCAAAACCATCAGTTATTAGGAAACACAATGTGTGACTGCGGCAGTTATCTGTAATTACTCACTCATTTCATTTAATTTAACTTAATTACCTATTCTTATTTAATTAAACTTAATTACCTGTTCTTATTTAATGACATTTAATTACGCATTCCTAAGCGTGTTTACTGATTACGGTTCGTTTGTTATTTTAACACTCATAAACTTCCAGTAAGCCCGGATCACTCACCAGTCTCTTCAGGACGCGGAGCAGCAGCCTCTGCTGTCTGGGTTCGGGGTTCAGCTGCAGTGAGCGGGCGAGGCTGATCAGGTCCTCGGGGCTCAAACGGTCAGCGGCGTCGCCTCCGTACAGCTGAGCGAGCAGCGACACGCACTGGCTGGCCTCCTCGTACACCTCACCGTCGCCGCACGGGAGCTGAGGGAAACAGTTTACTTAGTTTAATCAGACTCGTGTTTATACACACAAAACTACAGTTTATATTAAAGAAACCTTACAGACAATGTGAATGTGTTTACATCAACAGAGAGGGTATTTTTACATGCACACATGGACTGAAATGTTAATTAATTAATGTATTTATTTATTTTTACACAATCCTACTGAATAATACGCACACACACAGTGCATGTTTACTGCCAGCGTACTGACTGGCCGCCAGCGTTACTATAATTATTTATATAAGAGGTTTAAACAGGCCCTGGAGTGGTGCAGCGATAAACTGTGCTAGATTATTTACAGGCAGTTACTGGTTACCCATAATTCATCAGTTCAAGTTCAATCTCAAACACAGTCACGGTGAATTTTGTATCTTCAATTTACCTCACTCACTCGTCTTTGTATTGTACATGCACCTAGAAACTCCACCTTGAAAGGGAATCGAACACAGGACGTTCTCGCTGTGAGGTGACGTGCAATAGATGTACTGGATGTGTTATTGTATTGGGCCCAGTGATTCGACCTGCATGGCATCTGTCTGTCTGTCTGTCTGTCTGTCTGTCTATCTAGCTGTCTGTCTGTCTGTCTGTCTGTCTATCTATCTATCTATCTATCTATCCATCCATCCATCCATCCATCCATCCATCCATCCATCCATCCATCCATCCATCCATCCATCCATCCATCCATCTATCTATCTATCTATCTGTCTGGCATTCTATATGTCTGTCTGTCTGTCAATCCATCTGTCAGTCTATCTATCCATCTGTCTATCTATCTGTCTGTCTGGCATTCTATATGTCTGTCTGTCAATCCATCTGTCAGTCTATCTATCCATCTGTCTATCTATCTATCTGTCTGTCTGTCTGTCTGTCTGTCTGTCAATCCATCTGTCAGTCTATCTATCTATCTGTCTATCTATCTATCTATCTGTCTGTCTGTCTGTCTGTCTGTCTGTCTGGCATTCTATATGTCTGTCTGTCTGTCTGTCAATCCATCTGTCAGTCTATCTATCTATCTATCTATCTATCTATCTATCTATCTATATGTCTGTCTATCTACAATCTGTCTGTCTGTCTGTCTGTCTGTCTGTCTGTCTGTCTATCTATCTATCTATCTATCTATCTATCTATCTATCTATCTATCTATCTATCTATCTATCTATCTATCTATCTATCTGTCTGGCATTCTATATGTCTGTCTATCTATCTGTCTATCTACAATCTGTCTGTGTGTCTGTGTGTCTGTCTGTGTGTCTGTGTGTCTATCTATCTATCTATCTATCTATCTATCTATCTATCTATCTATCTATCTATCTATCTATCTATCTATCTATCTATCTATCTATCTATCTATCTATCTACTTCACATTGACCACAACCCTTGAACACACACGCTTCAGATCCCTGTCTCCAGTTCCCACCCGTTCTCAGTCACCCATGTGTGTTTCCCACCCGTTTTCAGTCTGTTAATTAGTTTGACTAGGTTCACCTGTATTGAGTTTTGCTTCCTATTTTAACCCTTTCGTGTTTCAGGTCGGTGCAAAGTATCAAAGAATTGTCATATCCTGTTACCGAGACGTTACATTATTCTACAGCCAAGTGTTTGACCGTAGCCTGTCCTGTTTGTGTTATGATTAAGGCTTGGCTTTAAGTGTGTTTGTAGATCGTCTGACTGTTGCTTTTGAGCTGACGTTGAGTTCGGATTTTGTCTTGGATTTGGACTTAAATACTGAAATAAAAACCTGCGCTTGCAACCCATTTCATTGTACTGTACAAAGTGGGCGGAGTTGGTGACGCGACAAAGTTGAGCAAACTGTAACTTTACGCAAATTAGACTCAGACTCAGCTTTATTGTCATTCAACCACGTATATGATAGAACGAAATACAGTTACCCAGGCCTCGGTGTGTGTGACATGAATGAAAAAAGAATAAACTAAGATAAGTATAAAATAAAATAAACTAAGAAACAAAAAAAGTACAAGCAAAAAGTATTTACATTTTAAAGTATTGCACAAGAACTGCAGCAGCTTATGTTGATCTAAAGTGCATAAATGCAAAAAGTATAGCAGCAAGACTAAGCAGCAACAAATCACAAGATGGTTAAAGTGACAGTGTGACAGTTGTGTTCAGTATGGCAGTGTGTGTAGTGTTTATAAATGGTCGTTAAAGTGTTTAATATATATGTAGGCTGTTTGGATGTATGTTTATATAAGGTGCATAGACAGTATATGGGGGGTGGAACAATTCAGCAGTCTGACTGCACCCGGACAGAAGCTGTTTTTCAGTCTAGATGTTGTTATGTTTTATGACGAGATGTGGTGATTACCCGTGGTAACTGAGCACTGAGTTGTGGTTCCCAGATAAACTGGAGATGGAGGAGAGACTCGTTGTCGAGGTGTCAACCTTCCACAAATACAAACGCGCAGGCAGTGATGGACTACACGGGGATGAAATTTATAGAAGAGCGATTCTATACACTCTGTAGAAACCAGCCAGTAAAACATGCTGAGTCTGGATACTGTTTTTGGATTCGGACTTAAATAGTGAAATAAAAACCTGCACTTGCATCCTAAGACGCCTCGGCAGGCGTTCATTACATTTATTTTTTCATAGGATTTCATGACAGTTATTATGGCCCATGATCTCCGGTAGCTAGACAGGTTATAGAATAGAATGCATTATTTAATTGTCATATATATATATATATATACACACACACATATGTGTACAATATGTAGTAGAAAGGTTAGATTTTATGCTTAGTATAATCTGAATATTGGTATTATGCTGCTTGTGCATCAAATCCTCACAGTCATGTTGTTATTTAAGTGGGAAAGTACAAAGATGTTGTAAGCAGATAAGGAACAACGGTTACCACAGAATGGTTGGTTCCAAAGGTGCTGAAACTGTAACGTGACTAGAGCAGTATAAAGGGAGGCCCACAGTTCTGTTCTTGGTTCCTCTGCTAATGTACTGCTGTAGGAACCCACAGCCGTGTTTTAATAAATCATCTTTCGCATTCTCACCACATTTTTCCATGAGAAATACAATAAAATTAATTTTCTGCATATCCCAGCTTGCTTGGATATGTAGAGCGTAGCAGAGCTGAGATTTAAACCCACAAACTTTAGATCGACAGCCCAAAGCTCCTCCCACTACGCTACCAAACTAAGTCCCTAAATTAAGTTGTTAAGTGCAATCGGTACCAAATATGTATATATCCATTATATTAATGCATCTCTTGCAAATTTCAATTGACCAGCAGCGTGTCCACTACATGAATTTAATATAATATTAAGTTTATTTGATTGCTTAAGTGAATCTGGAGCGTGGTGCACCACAGAGGCTCGCGCTGGCACCGCTGTACTAATACAGACGTTAGTCCTTAAACCGCTATTAATGTGGGAGTGTGAGGGCGATCCTCAGAGACCAGCGCATTCATAGTTATGAGCTAAACATGTCCGTCAGGAGGGCGGTTTAGCCGCGGTGAGCGAGGCCTCTCCGAGCGGCATTATTTAACGCTCCACAGACCGCGGGAACAACAAAGTCACGGGGCCAAAGGGATTTTCTTCCCAGTTTCTTCCATTTCTCCCAAAGCTCGGAGAGAAAGCGCTGGAATTCCGTTGCTGCCCCCTTTCCATAGAAACCTAATCCCATGTGGCCACAGGGCAAGGACGGGCTGCGCCTAATCCTGCCCTCTGTTTGCGCCGCCGCTGGCCACTTCAGAATGGGAGGAACGCTTAAGGCCGGAACAATGGCTCCTGAAGAGCGCCGCCTCTCCGCCCTGGTATAGGGGCGGGGATGAGCCCGAGCCCCGAGCTGAAAGGCCTTTGGTGTGTGTGCATGGGCGCACCGGAACGGTATTGTTCACATGCCAGCGCGAGAGTTAACACCTGCTTAGCCAGGCTAATAAAACCACCTTGTTTACTTAGCATGGCTAGTAGATGCAGCAGGGAAATGGAGCAGAGGAGCCTAATGGGAGCGAGGGATTAGGGTTTAGGGTGTGTTAATACCACTGTGTGCACTGAAAGGCTGATTGCTGGAGAAAAAGAGGCAGGGTAGTGCTGAGGCCTATGGGGACGTGTAGCTCTGCTGCCCTCTTATGACCTTTACATTTACTCAGTGACAGGCGATAAGTACTCGTCACCCGACGTGCCCTCACACACGTGCACACACACACACACACACACACCCTTTACTGTGACTTTATCCTCAAAGCTGATGTTAGAAGCAGGAAAAATTGGCGAGCGTGAGGATTTGAGCGACGACTGGGTCAGAGCATCACGGCACCACATGGCACCAGGATGCACTATGGGAAGAAGGTGAGCCGGCGGAGGCAGTGTGATGCTTTGGGTAATATTCTGCTGGGAAACCTCGGGTCCTGCCATCCATGTGGATGTTACTTTGACACGTAGCACCTACCTAAGCAGTACATTCCTCCACTTCTGTACAGTCACCTCGAGCTACTAACCAGGGTCCATACACAGCCCCCTTTTATAGTCCAGTCTTTTCCCACCCAGCAGACTTTAGTGGCCAATTTTGTCTGCTACAGGTGCTGGCAATTGTGCCCGCTATAGAGCACCCAAACAGCGCTAAGATTAAAACTCAGACAGAGCTTTTCCACCAAAAGAACTCTGGTTCTTGAACCGGTTCTGTTCAGGTTTCTTCAGACCTTGGTGTTTTGGAGGTAACCGACCCGCGTTTCCACCAGTTTTGGGAACCAAGCCTCCGTCATCAGGTGGGCGTTACATAAAGAAAGTAAAGAGCAGTAACATGATGGCGGAGCGTGTAGATTATCTGTGGGGATTTGTGCTGTGGTACAGATGTTCGATTTTATGCAAAAAGCATCGATCACCACACGGCACCAGGATGCACTATGGGAAGAAGGCGAGCCGGCGGAGGCAGTGTGATGCTTTGAGTGACGTTCTGCTGGGAAACCTCGGGTCCTGCCATCCATGTGGATGTTACTTTGACACGTAGCGCCTACCTAAGCATGGAGACGCTATTCCCTGATGGCTGTGGCCTCTTTCAGCAGGATGATGCTCCCTGCCACAAAGCTAAAATGCTTCAGGAATGATTTGAGGAGCACAACAACCAGTTTGGCCTCCAAATTGCCCAGATCTCGATCCAGTCGAGCATCTGTGGGATGTGCTGGACAAACAAGTCTGATTCATTTCCTTCGGGATTAATAAAGTATCTGTCTGTCTGTCAATCTATTTATGATGTTGTCATAAAAAGCTGCTCTGTGGCTGTTCTGGAGCCAAAGAGGGGCCCTACTACGAATTAGCTCATTATTATTAATATATGACATTCATTTGCCATTAGCACATTATAACAAAGAATCCACTCTGTTTTAGGTTTATGCTTTTAAAAATCCTATCTGTTCACCCTGAATCCCTAGAAAAAAACAAACGTTCTGTTTTGTTTGTCACAATTTGGCTTTCACAAAGGAGCAGCAGGGATCGGCGCTAAAAATACCCCGAGACCGGTCTCGTCCCAATCCACCGGACGCAGCGGTGATTCTGAAGGACCGTTCAGCATCTGTGCTAAATAGCCCAATGCAAAACGGGTCAGGCATGTTATTTGTTTGAGTGCCAAACCCTGGAGTGACAAACCCGAGCCAGTTTGGCAGTAGGAGTGATTGGAAGAGTGGATTCAAACATACGCACACATACATATGGCCCACGATGCATTGGCTCTGGGCGGGCGACAGCGGCGTCTTTACGTAGAGCTGATGCCCTCTGGGACTATTTCTTCATGCCATCTGTGAGATTCATACAGCGCCGCTATACACAGACCAAAATAACTAGCAGCTTTCTCTCTCCACATCAACATCATCTTCATCTCCGCTTATCCGTTTCCGGGTCGCGGCAGCAACAGGGCAAGCAAAGAAGTATCTCAGGCGTCTCTTTCCCACTGAACTTCTACCATCTCCTCTGGTGGGATCCACAGGCGTTCCCAGTCCAACCAATAAATTATAATCCCTCCAGTGTGCCGTGTCTGGTATACCTCCATGGAGGCATCCTTATTAGACTCCCCGAACCACCTCAACCCGAGCAGGACAAGACGAACAGTATGCCCAAGAAGCTTGGGTCAGAGTGCAGATGAATCATTATATGGCACCCCTGGACCTGAGAGGGTTAAGGGCCTTGCTGAAGGCCCCAACAACCTTAGATTTGGTAACTCTACCCACTAGGCTGCCACTGTACAATAAAGCTGGACAGTAAAAACTGCATTTGCGCATTTTCCTCCCAGTTTAGTCATAGCCAATTAGTTAAGCATCTGTGATGATCTACGGTACTCGCCTTCGGCTCGTGCCTGCGACCGAATCACAGCCGTGATGTTATTCGTGATAACACACGACCTCGAGTGTTCTATTGCTTTTATACAACAGTTTTTACAAAATAAAGAAAGAAAATAAATCAAAGAAGCCCTGAATTTCATAATAAATATGCTTTAATACTGACAATACCTTCCGCCAAAAAGTAGTTCCACAATGAATATAAAGTTTAACACCACAAAGCAGACCTAAGTTGCAAAAACTCATTCCAGGGAGGTAAGAACAACAAGAAGAAAAAGGCAAGAACCTCCGAAGGGAAAAAAAGAAATAAAAAACCTCTCGCACACACCAAAGGATTGGGAAAAAAAGAAATAAAAAACCTCTCGCACACACCAAAGGATTATGGGTGATAACAGAACTTCTAGGAGCTGCTAACAGGGCTATTGGGCTAACTGTTCGCGTTACAAACACATTAATGTTCCCTACATAGTGCACTAGATTGTATATCAGATCATGGATTTATGTTCCCTACATAGTGCACTAGATAGTGAATTAGACAATTGATTTATGTTCCCTACACAGTGCACTAGATTGTGTATCAGATCGTGGATTTATGTTCCCTACATAGTGCACTAGATTGTGTATCAGATCACGGATATACGTACGTTCCCTACATAGTGCAATAGATTGTGAATTAGACAATTGATTTATGTTCCCTACACAGTGCGCTAGATTGTGTATCAGATCGTGGATTTATGTTCCCTACATAGTGCACTAGATTGTGTATCAGATCACGGATATACGTTCCCTACATAGTGCACTAGATTGTGAATTAGACAATTGATTTATGTTCCCTACATAGTGCACTAGATTGTGAATTAGACAATTGATGTATGTTCCCTACATTGTGCCTGCTATAGGACACCCAGTCAACCAGTAGCAGAGCTGAGATTCAAACCCAGACAGTGCTTTTCCACCAAAAGAACTCTGGTTCTTGAACCGGCTCTGTTCTGTTTCTTCGAACCTTGGTGTTTTGTAGAGAACCGACACGTCTTTCCACCAGTTTTTGAGAACCAAGCCTGCGGTGGGCGTTACACAACGAAAGTAAAGAGTAACATGATGGTGAAGCGTGTAGGTTAACTGTGGGGATTTGTGCTGATGTTACAGATGTTTGTTTTTATGTAAAAAGCATGGATCAGCTGTCGGTGATTAGAAGACGTGACGTGTTTGTCTCAGTTGTTGTTTTCTTTAGTTCAGTGACGTGAGAAGCGTTTTGTGCTTCACTCTCACCGCGACCCTCAGCTCAGATAGTCGATTTGCTATAAAACATCATTAAAGTTCCACGACACGAACATCCATCTGTGTGAAATAACCATCAAACCCAGTCCAAAAGCTCCACATGTATCTGTGTTTAACTGGATTTACTTCACGTGTGTTTATGCAGCTCGGGGTTCTGAATCTGCTTCTCGGGAAAATAAAAAGAAGCTTCACCTAAATAAAGCGTAACCAGGTTTAATGTACTAAAAGTACAACACAGAAACACTAAACTCCTCTCCGTTATTACTGGTTATAAGAGCTCTGTACTCTGTACTGGTTATAAGAGCTCTGTACTCTGTACTGGTTATAAGAGCTCTGTACTCTGTACTGGTTATAAGTGCTCTGTACTGTTTATTAATGCTCTGTACTGGTTATAAGTGTCTCTGTACTGGTTATAAGTGCTCTGTACTGGTTATTAATGCTCTGTACTGGTTATAAGAGCTCTGTACTCTGTACTGGTTATAAGTGCTCTGTACTGTTTATTAATGCTCTGTACTGGTTATAAGTGCTCTGTACTGTTTATTAATGCTCTGTACTGGTTATAAGTGTCTCTGTACTGGTTATAAGTGCTCTGTACTGGTTATATATGCTCTGTACTGGTTATTAATGCTCTGTACTGGTTATAAGAGCTCTGTACTCTGTACTGGTTATAAGTGCTCTGTACTGGTTATAAGTGTCTCTGTACTGGTTATAAGTGTCTCTGTACTGGTTATAAGAGCTCTGTACTCTGTACTGATTATAAGTGCTCTGTACTGGTTATAAGTGTCTCTGTACTGGTTATAAGTGTCACTGTACTGGTTTATAAGTGTCTCTGTACTGGTTTATAAGTGTCTCTGTACTGGTTATAAGTGTCTCTGTACTGGTTATAAGTGTCTCTGTACTGGTAATAAGAGCTCTGTACTCTGTACTGGTTATAAGTGCTCTGTACTGTTTATTAATGCTCTGTACTGGTTATAAGTGTCTCTGTACTGGTTATAAGTGCTCTGTACTGGTTATATATGCTCTGTACTGGTTATTAATGCTCTGTACTGGTTATAAGAGCTCTGTGCTCTGTACTGGTTATAAGTGTCTCTGTACTGGTTATAAGTGCTCTGTACTGTTTATTAATGCTCTGTACTGGTTATAAGTGTCTCTGTACTAATTATAAGTGCTCTGTACTGGTTATATATGCACTGTACTGGTTATTAATGCTCTGTACTGGTTATAAGAGCTCTGTACTCTGTACTGGTTATAGATGCTCTGTACTGGTTATAAGTGCTCTGTACTGGTTATAAGCTCTCTGTACTGCTAAATTCATCAGTCAGTGTTAGTACAACAAGCCTCATTAAGCTTTATTTTTCCTGTTAAGTGTTTATACTGTCCGGGTCACTTTAACCACGTCATATCAAACAGTTCGTCTCATTTGAGGCGCTTTGGAAATATCAGCGAATATCAGCGGCAAACCGGCTCAAACTTCAATCAGGAAAACTTTAAAAGATAAAAATGCAGCGTCAAGCTCCATACAAGACACCAGCACAGTGGTTTAACAGCTTCTCATGTGAAAGCACCCAAACCTCGACACTGTGACACGCCCACAGGTGACGTCACGGTTCACGCTGAAAAACCCAGTATTCTGTGGTACCAGATTAAGTCAAGTCAAGTCAACTTTATTTATATAGCGCTTTTCACAGTGACTCAAAGCAACTTTACAGAATCCAGGACCAACAGACCAAAAACCCCTGTTGAGCAAGCCGAGGGCGACAGTTTTTGGCAGGAAAAACTACCTTAAAATTACAGGAAGAAACCTTGAGAGGAACCAGACTCAGCAGGGACCCCCATCCTCCCTGGGTGGCCTGGAAAATGCTAGTTCACTGTCTGGAACCTCTTTTTTTTTCAGTGGAAAAGGGGCCGAACCGGTTCAAAATCGAGTTTGCGAACCGGAACCATTCCACGTCAATGGAAAAGGGGTAAGAGAGTCCAGGATCAATGGAAAATCCCACTGCACCACCTGGGGGCCAAATAATTGTGGATTTTAGAGAATGTCCCAACTTTTCTGGAATTGTGTTTGTATTTTATATTAAAATAGAATCACAGATTGTCAATTTTCTTTTCAACAGAACTGAAAACCATCGACTCGTTAAAGCTCTTATTGACATTTGGAGCAAATCTGCAATTAACCTTTACATTAAGCTCGTTTTAACATATGAAGGTGATCCTGATCACACAGTAACATCTTCCTCATATGAGCATCATCATCATTATCATCGTCTGTAGTTCTCTGATCTGAAGATCTGAACACTACACTTATTATTTCCACTGTTGGATCTGTGTACGACGTAGCAGCGCCACGAGAGACCGACTACAAACTCCACAAATGTCACGTACTCATGTTAAAGGATGTGAATGTTCTCTGTAGGATCAGTAATAATCACAGCGCTGGTGTTTCTCATTCTCAGCCATAACATTAAAACCACCTCCTTGATTCTACACTCACTGTCCACTTTATCAGCTCCACGTATTATATAGAAGCACTTTGTAGTTCTACAATTACTGACTGTAGTCCATTTGTTTCTCTGCATGCTTTGTTAACCCCCTTTCATGCTGTTCTTCAATGGTCAGGACCCCCACAGGACCACCACAGAGCAGGTATTATTGAGGTGGTGGATCATTCTCAGCACTGCAGTGACACTGACATGGTGGTGGTGTGTTAGTGTGTGTTGTGCTGGTATGAGTGGATCAGACACAGCAGCGCTGCTGGAGTTTTTAAACACCTCACTGTCACTGCTGGACTGAGAATCGTCCACCAACCAAAAACATCCAGCCGACAGCGCCCCGTGGGCAGCGTCCTGTGACCACTGATGAAGGTCTAGAAGATGACCGACTCAAACAGCAGCAATAGATGAGCGATCGTCTCTGACTTTACATCTACAAGGTGGACCGACTAGGTAGGAGTGTCTAATAGAGTGGACAGTGAGTGGACACGGTATTTAAAAACTCCATCCCAGCACACACACTAACACACCACCACCATGTCAGTGTCACTGCAGTGCTGAGAATGATCCACCACCTAAATAATACCTGCTCTGTGGTGGTCCTGACCATTGAAGAACAGCATGAAAGGAGGCTAACAAAGCATGCAGAGAAACAGATGGACTACAGTCAGTAATTGTAGAACTACAAAGTGCTTCTATATGGTAAGTGGAGCTGATAAAATGGACAGTGAGTGTAGAAACAAGGAGGTGGTTTTAATGTTATGGCTGATCAGTGTAGTGAAATAGATTCTACAGGTAAAAACATTTTGATTGGTCATTTGTGCTGCCAGCCATGCTAGTCAGGACGTGCTAGAGCTGCGATACTCGTTACTGGCAATGCCAGTACATGACATGCCAGCCTGCAGCGTGCCAGTGGCAGTCCCTGTTGCTGATTCTCGTACTAAAGGCGTCATGGAAAGCGCAGAAAACTGACTGAAACCTTTTCTACAGTTAAATTAGCTTTAAATTAGACGTTAGTTTTAAACTTATAACCTGGAAAAAAATGACGTTCATCGAATTAGTTACACTTAACCTGAACAGATAATGCCAACATTAATAGTGCTTTGATTTATGTATGTAAAAACAATTTGGTTTGGCAGCATTTTGGCACAACTGCCCAAATAAAAATAGAAAAGGCTGAAGTATCAGAGACTCATAGCCAAATCAAAGTTAGTTTTGATGATAATCCAAGGACAGTGTTGGTTAACAGTTAAAGTTTAGCCAAATGACATTTCGGCCGCATTTACCTTTTCAAAGCTCCTCCAATGAGGCGAACTGTTTAATATGATGTGGTAAAAGCTCAACGTGACTTCTTGTAGTAAAACAGCGAGTGAGGAATGTGATTAGTGGAGGAACTTATGAGCAGTAATAATGAAGAGAAGTTTAGTGCTCCTGTCTCCTTCTTTTACTACATTAAACCACGTTAAGCTTTATTTAGACTCTGGGAGAAGCTGATTCTGATTCTCACAGTTTCTCAGAAGCTGGAGCTGTAACACAAGTTTAAAAGTGAAACAGGGAGGAGAATCCAGATAAACACAGATACATGTGGAGCTGTAACACTGGATCTGATGGTTATTCCACACAGATGCAGATTCAGCTCATATTCACACACTTTGATGACGTTTTACCGCTCAAGCCGAGCGCCGAACAAAGTGACGATTTGTGCTGAGGCTCGCGGTGAGCGAAGCGCAAAACGCTAATCAATTTGCTCCAGTGTAGCTTAAATTGGCCAAAGTGTAGACGACCAAACCTGTTACCAAACTGATGTGGGTGAACTTTAATGACTATACACCGATCAGCCATAACACAGGTGGTGATGGTGTGTTAGTGTGTGTTGTGCTGGTATGAGTGGATCAGACACAGCAGTGCTGCTGGAGTTTTTAAATATCGTGTCCACTCACTGTCCACTCTATTAGACACTCCTACCTAGTCGGTCCACCTTGTAGATGTGAAGTCAGAGACGATCGCTCATCTATTGCTGCTGTTTGAGTCGGTCATCTTCTAGACCTTCATCAGCGGTCACAGGACGCTGCCCACGGGGCGCTGTTGGCTGGATATTTTCTTGGTTGGTGGACTATTCTCAGTCCAGCAGTGACAGTGAGGTGTTTAAAAACTCCATCAGCATTGCTGTGCTGTACCATTGAAGAACAGCATGAAAGGGGGGTAACAAAGCATGTAGAGAAACAGATGGACTACAGTCAGTAATTGTAGAACTACAAAGTGCTTCTATATGGTAAGTGGAGCTGATAACATGGACAGTGTAGAAACAAGGAGGTGGTTTTAATGTTATGGCTGATCAGTGTACCTTCTGGAATAGTACATGTACTGATTTTAATGAATGGGCAGGTGTAACCTAGTGGTTAAGGTACTGGACTAGTAGTCAAAAGGTCACTGGTTCAAGCCCGCCCATGCCAGATTGCTGCTGTTGGGCCCTTAAGCAAGGCCCTTAACACTCAATTGCTCAGACTGTATACTGTAACAATACTAACCATCTGAATGAGGAGATTGCTCAGGTCCGTGAGAGGCTTGTTCACCAGTAAGAGCTCTTCTGCTGCTTCAGTGTCTCCATCAGCGTCAGACTTTTGAGAAGATAGAAAAAGACAATTAGACTTTTTTTTACTGTAGGTACCTAACTGAGCAAAATCAACAAAAATAAACAGTGTACCTTATACACCGATCAGGCATAACATTATAACCACCGTACTAATATTGTGTTGGTCCTTCTTTTTGCTGCTAAAACAGCCCTGACTCGTCGAGGCATAGAGTCTGACACCTTTCTATCAGAACCAGCATGAACTTCTTCAGCAGTTTGAGCTACAGTAGCTCGTCTGTTGGATCGGACCACACGTGCATCACTGAGCCTTGGCCGCCCATGACCCTGTCGCCGGTTTACCACTGTTCCTTCCTTGGAGCACTTTTGATAGATACTGACCACTGCAGACCTGGACACACCCCACAAGAGCTGCAGTTTTGGAGATGCTCTGACCCAGTCTTCTAGCCATCACATTTTGGCCCTCGTCAAACTCGCTCAGATCCTCACGCTCGCCCATTTTTCCTGCTTCTAACATCAACTTTGAGGATGAAATGTCACTTGCTGCCTAATATATCCCCCCCACTAACAGGTGCCGTGATGAAGAGATAATCAGTGGCTTTTTTTTTTTTTTTTTGAAAGGCAGGTTAATTTACTAAACTGCATGCATGACCAAAAGTATTCGGACGCCTACCACTGCTGAGCTGCAATCTTTAGTTATAATTGTTTTCTTCTTATGTAGTTTTATGAGGAAGTGGAGTACGCTGTCTTATGACTATGTGATTTTGATATTTATTTATTTCTGTACTGGAATCTCTGCACTGCCCGGCACTGCCACGCTTCTACAGAAACGTTTGCAACACACCGTCTAACCAGCAGTCACATCAAAAACAATAACAGACTCCCACTCTATTAGCAGAACTGCCAGCAGGAAATACTGCAGAGACGCAGAGCGAGGACGAGAGAGAAAACGAGAGAGGGAAAAAAATCTGTGGTGGTTTAAAATAGTCACAAACAACACGAATGTGCAGCTAAACTGAAAAGTGAAGCGTCTGGTTGAGTAAAGTTCAGCCTTCTGCTCTCTTGTGTCCAATTTCCGCGTCTGATTGCGGCTCATATGTCTGCCAAGCGTTCTGGAGATCTCTCGGAGACTGACAGTCTGGAGGCAACGTGATTATTCCCCGCCGACACTCGGTCGTATCAATTGCGAGGCTTTGGCAATTAAATTTCCCTCATCCATTTCAAATATTAATGACAGTTTGAGACGCCGACTGGAGGCTGGGAGAGTCGGAGAGCAAAAGAAGAGAGGAACGGTGAGAGAGCCGTTAGGAAGAGCCGTCTACTCCCTGTCATTATCACCCAAATGAATTTAGGCTTTATAGACACTTTTTAATGAGCTTTGCATTTTGCTGCGGAATTGATTTCCATTACGCGCTCTCCTCGCCGCGTCCGTGCATAAATATGTATGGAGCCGAGCGGGACGGAGGACGAAAGAGCCGGAGCTGGGTAATGAGGTGGCCCTCAGAGGGGATCGCTGTGTGTTAGATGTCCGACTTCAGTGCGCTCTTTCCCAGGGGCCCGTGGGAGACCCCACACATGGGCGCAGTCACCACCGTAAACGTATGCCTATATAGACCGTAAACCATCGCCAGGCTCGAACGTACATCCCATAATATTACGACGATGGGTGGTAAAGCTGTGGGTTAAACGTCTGGCTGTGAAATGATCGCTATAACATATTTATAACAATCATCAGTCCAGGGCAGATAAAATTTATTTATTTGTTATATATTTACATTCTCAGTATTTAGGAGACGCTTTTATCCAAAGCGGCTTACAGTACTGTGACAGTGTACAGTCTAAGCAGATAAGAGTTAAGGGCCTTGCTCAAGGAACCAACAACCTTCTGATTATATACATACTGATAATATATATATATATACACATCGATCAGCCATAACATTAAAACCACCTCCTTGTTTCTACACCCACTGTCCATTTTATCAGCTCCACTTACCATATAGAAGCACTTTGTAGTTCTACAATTACTGACTGTAGTCCATCTGTTTCTCTACATGCTTTGTTACCCCCCTTTCATGCTGTTCTTCAATGGTCAGGTATTATTTGGGTGGTGGATCATTCTCAGCACTGCAGTGACACTGACATGGTGGTGGTGTGTTAGTGTGTGTTGTGCTGGTATGAGTGGATCAGACACAGCGGCGCTGCTGGAGTTTTTAAATACCGTGTCCACTCACTGTCCACTCTATTAGACACTCCTACCTAGTCGGTCCACCTTGTAGATGTAAAGTCAGAGACGATCGCTCATCTATTGCTGCTGTTTGTGTCGGTCATCTTCTAGACCTTCATCAGTGGTCACAGGACGCTGCCCACGGGGCGCTGTTGGCTGGATATTTTTGGTTGGTGGACTATTCTCAGTCCAGCAGTGACAGTGAGGTGTTTAAAAACTCCAGCAGCGCTGCTGTGTCTGATCCACTCATACCAGCACAACACACACTAACACACCACCACCATGTCAGTGTCACTGCAGTGCTGAGAATGATCCACCACCTAATGGGGGGGGTCCTGACCATTGAAGAACAGGGTGAAAGGGGGTAACAAAGCATGCAGAGAAACAGATGGACTACAGTCAGTAATTGTAGAACTACAAAGTGCTTCTATATGGTAAGTGGAGCTGATAAAATGGACAGTGAGTGTAGAAACAAGGAGGTGGTTTTAATGTTATGGCAGAGGGATAAATTAATTCATTTTTTATTGTGATTGAGCCAGACAACATCACGGTTCTGATGTACCAGCATGTTTGGAGGAGTGTGATCAGTCAGTGATCAGTCAGTGTAGGCGGTTCTTTCATCTGCTCCATGCAGGTACGTTCACGTCACCAGTCCAGCGGCCTTTATCTTATGAACAGCTCTGACGAGGGGAATAAAGTCAAGGTTCTGGTATTACACTGGCCTTTCTGATATTAAATGTAACAGCTCCCTTTCAAATCTTTGGCGTCACAGTTATTCATTGTTGAGTTTTTTTGACAGAGCAAAAATGAAATGTGTCCTTGTCCTGCTTTGATTTGATCCAAAGACTAAATCGCTCATCGCTCGTCACCCTGTGTTCACACTGGCAGCGTCATCGTCGCCTGTGGGTGTTTGGTTACCCTGGTTTAACTGATGCCAAGCAAAAAACGAGTAAATGCCATACAGCACAGTGTACTTTACTCTCTAGTATCTACAGAGCATATACCACTGTTACCACTGGTTACCACTGTTGGGCCCTTGAGCAAGGATAAATCGCTCTGGATAAAAGCGTCTATATGCCGTAAATGTAACTGTTGTATCTTCCTAACCGAAGCGAGCGTGCTGTTTAGACAATCTGACACCGAGTGGATTACTAGCGTTGATGTAAACGCACTCGCCGCTAGTGTAGTAACCCTGGTTGAGCTGCTAACTGCAGCCGGGGAGCACGGAAGCGGCAGCTCGGCGTGGATGCATGACAGGCGCGGTGATGATTCTATTCTGGTCTTATCTGCATGCCACTTGTCATTGCATAACAATGTAATCGTCAGCTAGGAGAGGACCCAGACATGAACCCCCTAACAGCATGCCTAGGGCGACAGAGCCGGAGAGAGACTCCCTACGGGTGAGCGAGAGCGCACGAGAGAGAGAGAGAGAGAGGAAGCCGATGCTAGACGGAGACAGTGTGAGAGGTGTTTACTGATCACAGAAAGTAAGAGGGAACGTCAGAGAGCGGAGCGAGAGGAGATGCTGGAGTACACCGGTGTGGAAGTGTACTCGCGTCTGAGAGAGCGTCCGGGCAGTACCCGGGCAGTACCGTTACCTGTAGGGCCTGTCGGACGACGGAGGAGAGGTGTTTGAGCAGAGAGTGAACGATGTCCAGCAGGAAGAGCAGCAGGGTGGAGGAGCTCTTCAGTCCACATCGTTCTTCTTTCTCCATGTACGAGGCTGCAGTCTCCATAAACACAGCACACACCAGCTCCATTATACCTGCACACACACACACACACACACACACACACACACACACACACACACACACACTGCTGTTAGACCACGGACGATGCACATATACACACACACACCAGCTCCATTATACCTGCACACACACACACACACACACACACACACACTGCTGTTAGACCACAGACGATGCACATATACACACACACACATTTGGATGATAAAGCACACTTTCATTTGACTCTGGAGCAGTGCTACCATCAGCCACAATCTGTACATTTGACTACAATGTGGTTAACCAGAGGTACCATTAGCAGGTTGACAAGACAATGTGGGTAAACAGTGGTACTGTCACATAGTTGACAATGTGGTTAACCAGTCTTACCATCAGACAGTTAACCAGACAATGAGGATAACTAGTGTTACAGCCAATTGATCAGACAATGTGGGTGACTAGTATTACCATCGGCCAGTTAAACCAGACTATGTGGTTAACCAGTACTACCATCATCCAGTTGGCCAATCATTTACATTTACATTTTCAGCATTTAGCAGACGCTTTTATCCAAAGCGACTTACACAATGAGCAATTGAGGGTTAAGGGTCTTGCTCAGGGACCCAACAGTGGCAACTTGGTGGTGGCGGGGATTGAACTGGCAACCTTCTGTTTACTAGTCCAGTACCTTAACCACTGAGCTATCACTGCACTATCACACTATCACTGCACAATCAATATGGTCAACCAGTGTTAACATCAGGCAGTTGACCAGCTAATGTAGTTAACCAGTGTTACCATCAGCCAGTTGATAGACAATGTTGATAACCAGTGCTACCATCAACCACTTCAACCAGAGAACAAAGTTAACAAATACTACCATCAACCAGTTGACCAGACAGTGTGGTTAACTAGTATGACAATGAGTCAGATGACCAGACAGTGTGGTTAACTAGAATTACAATGAGCCAGTTGACCAGACAGTGTGGTTAACTAGTATTACCATGAGCCAGTTGACCAGACAGTGTGGTTAACTAGTATTACAATGAGCCAGTTGACCAGACAGTGTGGTTAACTAGAATTACAATGAGCCAGTTGACCAGACAGTGTGGTTAACTAGTATTACAATGAGCCAGTTGACCAGACAGTGTGGTTAACTAGTATTACAATGAGCCAGTTGACCAGACAGTGTGGTTAACTAGAATTACAATGAGCCAGTTGACCAGACAGTGGGGTTAACTAGTATTACAATGAGCCAGTTGACCAGACAGTGTGGTTAACTAGTATTACAATGAGCCAGTTGACCAGACAGTGTGGTTAACTAGAATTACAATGAGCCAGTTGACCAGACAGTGTGGTTAACTAGTATTACAATGAGCCAGTTGACCAGACAGTGTGGTTAACTAGTATTACAATGAGCCAGTTGACCAGACAGTGTGGTTAACTAGTATTACAATGAGCCAGTTGACCAGACAGTGTGGTTAACTAGAATTACAATGAGCCAGTTGACCAGACAGTGTGGTTAACTAGAATTACAATGAGCCAGTTGACCAGACAGTGTGGTTAACTAGAATTACAATGAGCCAGTTGACCAGACAGTGTGATTAACTAGAATTACAATGAACCAGTTGACCAGACAGTGTGGTTAACTAGTATTACAATGAGCCAGTTGACCAGACAGTGTGGTTAACTAGTATTACAATGAGCCAGTTGACCAGACAGTGTGGTTAACTAGTATTACAATGAGCCAGTTGACCAGACAGTGTGATTAACTAGAATTACAATGAACCAGTTGACCAGACAGTGTGGTTAACTAGTATTACAATGAGCCAGTTGACCAGACAGTGTGGTTAACTAGTATTACAATGAGCCAGTTGACCAGACAGTGTGGTTAACTAGAATTACAATGAGCCAGTTGACCAGACAGTGTGGTTAACTAGTATTACAATGAGCCAGTTGACCAGACAGTGTGGTTAACTAGAATTACAATGAGCCAGTTGACCAGACAGTGTGGTTAACTAGAATTACAATGAGCCAGTTGACCAGACAGTGTGATTAACTAGAATTACAATGAGCCAGTTGACCAGACAGTGTGGTTAACTAGAATTACAATGAGCCAGTTGACCAGACAGTGTGGTTAACTAGTATTACAATGAGCCAGTTGACCAGACAGTGTGGTTAACTAGAATTACAATGAGCCAGTTGACCAGACAGTGTGGTTAACTAGAATTACAATGAGCCAGTTGACCAGACAGTGTGATTAACTAGAATTACAATGAACCAGTTGACCAGACAGTGTGGTTAACTAGTATTACAATGAGGCAGTTGACCAGACAGTGTGGTTAACTAGTATTACAATGAGCCAGTTGACCAGACAGTGTGGTTAACTAGTATTACAATGAGCCAGTTGACCAGACAGTGTGGTTAACTAGTATTACAATGAACCAGTTGACCAGACAGTACGGTTAACTAGTATTACAATGAGCCAGTTGACCAGACAGTGTGGTTAACTAGTATTACAATGAGCCAGTTGACCAGTGTTACCATCAGACTGGTGACTGCCACTGTGTAGATACCAGACAATCCTAAATTGCCTACATAATCAGCTTGAGATATCTGCACAGAAGCTTAACTCCACCTCCAAGAAAACACGTTTGGGAGGAACTGGGATGCTGACTGGGAGCCAGATCACTTGCACAATATCAGTGCACTAAATTACATATGCGAAGTGCTTGGATAATCTGCCCAGACTGTTATTGCAGCAAAAATAGGCTCCAATTTAATGTCGAATTACTTTGTTGCATGTAGCATCGCCACACTGATTTGTTGGCAGTATATCAGCGAAACCAAGGTAAACCAAACAGTAATAAACTTATAAACTTGATAGTTTAGCCATTTTACACATTTTAGTCCGGTTTGCCCCTCAAAAAACCCAGAACTCAAGACTGAACCATGTAAAATAAACCACGTCTCAAAATCAGAAACCTGAGGCACCACATAAAGCTTCCATTTCTTTTTTAAAAGGCCTCAAGGACAGTCGGGTGCTGTAGGGCTGGCACTGCCGCAGCCTTTATTCCTTTAATAAAGGCACAGAACGGCTTATTTGGACGTATTCAGTGCAATCGCTTTGACTTTCAGACCGGCTGTGATCTTACTCACTTATGAAAAATCTTTTTCGATCATGAATTCTGTTCAGCGTTCCACTGTACAATAAAGCCGAGGTACAAGTTCTCGTCCTCCAAACCAATTATACGCTTCCTGAGAGATACCATCTTTCATCACAGGCCCGGGAACCTTCACAGCCGCCTCCTCAGCCTGGAAGTTTCTTCATTTCTTTTATTGGCGTGGTGCGTGAATAATCCGATCATCTTAAAATAATAACCTGTCCTGTCACCGGCTCGGATCACGGGAGGCAACTTGAACTGCACCACTTGAACTTCGGTGTGGTGGGCTGTGCGGTTTCACAGCCCGCGTGAAGCGGAACTCTCTCCGTGACCGGAGCGGAGGAGCCGAAGCACTTCTGTGACCGAAGGTTGGAAGCAGCTCGATGGAAGGGCGGAAGATGCTTCCTCAGATGCGAAGCAACCCTTCAGGCAAAAGAGATGCTAGGTTCCAGCGTCTTGAAAGTCGACGTCAGTCGGTTCTGGGAGCGGCGTCGAGTTTTAAGGTATTTTTTCCCATAAGGATGTTTGGGAAACCTGTTAATGCATCCATGGTCCCGTAGAACTGCAGATATTTTAGTCTCGTGTAAAATAATGAGGTTGTTTTTGACACTTATACACTGAAAATAACTCAAATATAATATAAACACACTGAAATACAATTAAAAACAGTTAAATAAAAGCTGCACTTTAGTTTTACTTCTTTATTGTTACCTTACGCTTCTTAATGGTGGAGATGCCTGATCTTGGAATACCGTATTCCGTTCGGTACCAGCGCATTCACATGAGAAGTAATGAATCTTTATGTGTACAAGGGCCTTCCCAAAACAAATCTGAAATCATATTGTTCAATTTCTGGCCCCCTATCAATTAATTCCCTTTGCCTGTTTAACGAGATGATATATATATTTTTACTAGGGCTGTCGAAGTTAACGCGATAATAACGCATTAACGCGATTTCAATTTAACGCGATTAAAAATAATAGTGCCGTTAACGCAAATTCTAGTTAATGTTGAGACTTGACTGGTAGAACTACAACGCTCGGTTACATTATGTTAACAAACCGCAAATGAAAAACGGTGGCAAGTCCGACATTAAAAAACATAATGTAACCGAGCGTTGTAGTGATGCACTTATAAAGAAATAAATACACGCTATATTCACAAGTTGTCGGGGGCAGAACACTTTTATTAACTTATTCTGTTAAGGTACCAAATACCGGAAAGCTGAGTCAAGCACGTTAGTCCATGCACTATGGAAGCCCCAAAGGGTCAAAACACACTCACTTCGTGTAGAAACGGCCATCAAACCATTGTCACGATACAACCACAGAAAAGTCTGTTACAATAACTACGCCTTATCCCACCTAAAGCACCGCTGATCTACAATGTTTGCTGATGGAGAAATTCTAACCTACAATCTGACATTTACTGCCTAGTATGTGAGTGAATAAAACTTCCTTACAGTTTTCTCTTGTCCCAGCAGTTTTTAACATCAGTACATTTAGCATAAAATGTGTTCACCATTTTAATTGTAACATTTCACATAAAAATCCTTGTTTTCTATAACATTTACACAGATTTTTTTTAATGCGATTAATCGCGATTAACTATATGAAATTCTGAGATTAATCGCGATTAAAAATTTTAATCGTTTGACAGCCCTAATTTTTACTTAATTCTATAAACATCACCCTTTTGGGTGAGAGGGGTTGAATAGGTCCAACAGCAACTGGGATATTTAAGCTGGGATATTCATCATCAAAAGTGCTTTAAAATGCCACCGTAGGTCATACAGACATGAAACCTGGTCCACAGGTAGTCGTCCCTCCCTCCCGCTACTTAGGCGAGCTCAGTCCGACTGACCTGATAGTCGCACTAATGCTTAGTGTCAAAAACCCACTGTCTAACTTTTCTACTTTGTGTGACGTAAAGACAAAATTCTTTCTCTCCCTGATTTTTGTCTCACATCTTACAAAAAAAGCCTCAAGAACCATGTAGCTCCACCCACTTACATCTAATGAGCTAATTTGCACAATATATCTGAGCGCTTACTGGTCTCTGGATTTTCACCCCACGTACACAAATGTGGTATCAAAGGAACCCCGAAAAATAAACCTTTAATATTTAGCAATAAATGATGGAATTTCTGCACAGTGTCGTTATCAGAGGCCAAGCATTAAGCACACACACAGACATAGATATATATTTATATACAGTGGTACCTTGAAACTCGACGTCAGTTGATTCTGGGAGTGGCATGGTCCCATGGAACTGCAAATATTTTAAGCTAATATACACTTATACACTGAAAATAACCCAAGTATAATGCAAAAACGCTGAAATACAATAAAAAACAGTTAAAATAAAAAAAATATATAATAAAAACTGCACTTTAGTTTTACTTCTTTATTGTTTCCTGACGCTTCGTAATGGTGGAGATGCTTGATCTTGGAATACTGTATTCCGTCCAGTACCGGCGCATTCACATGAGAAGTGACAAAACCGCTTTTGTGCTGCTGTGCCGTTATTTCCTATGAAGTGTGGCGGCGGTGCACAAAACTTAACGTGACTTATTGTACTAAAACAGCGAGTGAGGAATGTAATTAGTGGAGGAACTTATGATCAGTAATAATGAAGAGAAGTTTAGTGCTCCTGTCTCCTTCTTTTACTACATTAAACCACGTTAAGCTTTATTTACACTCTGGGAGAAGCTGATTCTGATTCTCACAGTTTCTCAGAAGCTGGAGCTGTAACACAAGTTTAAAAGTGAAACAGGGAGGAGAATCCAGATAAACACAGATACATGTGGAGCTGTAACCCTGGATCTGATGGTTATTCCACACTAATGCAGATTCAGCTCAGATTTACACTTTGATGACGTTTTACCGCTTAAGCCGAGCGCTGAACAAGGGCATTTCTGACCACTGAGTAGCCAACCTGTCTTTCCCGCTTCTTCCTCCCCTGTGCTGAATTATTGGGGGAGTGTGTGAGCGTTGCTTTAGCCGTGCTCACGCTGACAGTTCGGTCTGTGTGCTAGCACTGCTGCTCTGCCGCTCCTCTATTAGCCTGTTAGCGCTGTGAAACGACGCTGTGAGTTTGTGTGTGTGTGTGTTTGTTCCGAGCGTGAAACGATTCAGAGATTGACATACACACTCCACATTCAACACCCTGCAGGGCCATGGTGCACCATGGGAAATAAGACCCTCTACTAACACACACGTACGGAAACACAGACAGGTAACTCTGCCGAGGCGGGGCCGAGAGAGGCAGATGAGTCAGTACTGTACTGCTGATACTCCTGAGACATCAAGTCATGAGGGAACGTGTCTCACCTCTGAGTGGGGTTTGGACGTAGGAGAGACAGGGAGAAAGAGAGATGCTGTTATTTTTATGATGCTACAGATTGAGAAATGAAGCTCTTACACAATGTAGCGTGATGTATGTTTGCTGTCCAAACAGCGACTGCTACACGTCTACACGTCTGATCTCCTCACCTGGTTTTACACTTTATAATTAGTGTTATTTTATTAAAGTGTATTAATCTATTTATATTTTCCTTAATCTCCTTTAGGATTAATATAGTATATATCTATAATCTATCTGTCTGTCTATCTGTCCGTCTGTCTATCTATAGTCTGTCTATCTGTCTGTCTATCTATCCATCTATAATCTGTCTGTCTGTCTGTCTATCTTTCTATCTATCTATAGTCTGTCTGTCTATCTATCTGTCTGTCTATCTATCCATAGTCTGTCTGTATTTATCTATAGTCTGTCTGTCTATCTATCCATAGTCGGTCTGTCTGTCTATCTGTCTATCTATCTATAGTCTGTCTATCTGTCTGTCTGACTATCCATAGTCTGTCTGTCTATCTATATGTATATCTATCTGTAGTCTGTCTGTCTGTCTATCTATCTATCCATAGTCTGTCTGTCTATCTATCTATAGTCTGTCTGTCTGTCTATCTGTCTATCTATCTATAGTCTGTCTATCTATCTATCTATCTATCTATCTATCTATCTATCTATCTATCTATCTATCTATCTATCTATCTATCTATCTATCTATAGTCTGTCTATCTGTCTGTCTGACTATCCATAGTCTGTCTGTCTATCTATCTATAGTCTGTCTATCTATATGTATATCTATCTGTAGTCTGTCTGTCTATCTATCTATCCATAGTCTGTCTGTCTGACTATCCATAGTCTGTCTGTCTATCTATCTATAGTCTGTCTATCTATATGTATATCTATCTGTAGTCTGTCTGTCTATCTATCTATCCATAGTCTGTCTGTCTATCTATCTATAGTCTGTCTATCTATATGTATATCTATCTGTAGTCTGTCTGTCTATCTATCTATCCATAGTCTGTCTGTCTATCTATCTATAGTCTGTCTGTCTGTCTGTCTGTCTGTCTGTCTGTCTGTCTGTCTATCTATCTATCTATCTATCTATCTATCTATCTATCTATCTATCTATAATCTGTCTGTCTATCTCATCTATCTAGTTTTTTTTTCTTTTTCCCCTTTTTCTCCCTTTTAGAGCGTCCAATTGCCCGATTGCGTCATGCTTCCTCTCCACCAATGCCCATCCCCACTCTGATTGAGGAGAGCTAACCCACGCCCGCTCCGACACGTGGGCAGCAGCCATATACATTTCATCACCTACACTTTGACGAGTGCAATGCGGATAAGCACTGTGTATGGAGAGACACACCCTGACAGCACTATTTTCTCATCTCTGTGCAGGCGCCACCAATCAGCCAGCAGAGGTCGTAATTGATCTTCTTGCTGTGAGGCAACAGTGCTACCCACTTAGCCACTGTGCCGCCCCGCAGACGCTTTCCATCCAAAGCGACTTACAGTTGGGACAGTATACAGTCTAAGCAATTGAGGGTTAAGAGCCTGGCTCAAAGGCCCAACAGTGGTAACCTGGCAGTTGTGGGGCTTGAACCGGCCTTGGACTGGGTCGCTGAGCAGAGTTAGCCTGAAGGGGCAGTAAAGCGGGGTATAAATACCGCGATAGGGCGGACGGTATCCACCTTTCTCTCCCGTAAAGGCATGTGTGCGTTTGCATTATGAGATGGGTCCTCAGCTGAGTAATAAAATAGATTTTTTGCTTTCACTATTACCCCGGTTGTCTGTGTCAATCTTTAAGGGTAATTTTGAATTCCCACAACAATACATGCAGACATGATCGGCTGTATCTGAGGCGAGAGGACGATTGAGGCTCCCTGACGGATTGGCACCCAGTCCGCCCAGTGATCCCACTGCAAAAGGACCAGGATAAAGCCGTGTTAAGACGTGAAAATGACATTTTAATTGTGTCTGCGGCATCAGAAGTCTCATACACGACTAATATTCTGTGGTTTGGTGTAGCGGTGAGGAGTTTTATCCTGGAACTCGAGGGAAGAGAAGGAACGCGGTGTAAAAGCTGCTTGCATTTGCACATATTCTGAGCTTTCTCACACACCGTAATTGGCTGTTTTCATTTTGGCGTGTTCCCCACATCAGACACAGAGTGTCAGTTCGCTTCCCCAGCGAGTGCTTCAGTAAGGGACTGCGGAGGGGGCCGTCCTCCGTTCATTACAGCGCGGGGTCGCTCGCGGGTCACCTCATTCCGCTAGCGTCATTACGCAACTTATCGGCTCCTCTTCTCGGCGAGGCCTGACCCAGCACTAAATATAACCCTGACAATTAGCGCTATCTCGCTAAAGCTGGCTAGCGCTCGAGGGGGGGGGAGCGAGGAGAGGAGGCGTGCCGTAATTGGACCTCTTAGGTGTGACTGAAAAGCCGTGGAGACTCGGGACGCAGCCTTGAAAGAGCGACGGGGAGAGAACGGAGAGGAAGAAAGAGACGAGGAATTAGTCACGCGAGGAAAACGAGCGCAACGAGATGACGTGAGGGAGGATGAGGTTTATACATTTGGATGGGTTGCCAGTGTGAACGATAAGATCCCTGAGGGAGGGAGGAAGGATTAGGAGGTGAGAATCCTCTATGAAGGCCTGCCTGCATCCTGAAGCTCTGCTGCTTCGTTTAAAACCGGCGACTTTGATTTCCTAATGAAAAACGCTTGTTTGCGATGCCTCTGAGCCACCGTCCACACGTTTCTATACCAGTTTTAGCTCTACCCCTGCGTCCCTGTGTCATATTTTTGCTGCCTGACTGCAGTGTTGCATAAATGATGGAGGCTAAACTGTGAACTGCTGACTTGATTGTTTTGCATCCCCTCCCTGAACCGCCTGCATTTATAATCACTGAATTCATGCGTTTCAGCCAGAACAGTTGCTAACAGGGTAGTAAAGCAACTATATAATGGAAATGACATGCTTCCAACTTTGCAGCAACAGTTTAGGGAAGGGCCTTCACTGTTCCAGTTCCTTGTGCACAAAGCTAAATCTATGAAGGCATGAAGAAAATCTTGGTTTGAAGAAGCTCCAGTGACCAGCACAGAGCCCTGACCTCAGCCCCACTCAACAGCCGCTGTCCCGTTATATGTCCCCAAAACTGTCCTGTTTGGGCTACACACCGATCAGCCATAACATTAAAACCACCTCCTTGTTTCTACACTCACTGTCCATTTTATCAGCTCCACTTACCATATAGAAGCACTTTGTAGCTCTACAATTACTGACTGTAGTCCATCTGTTTCTCTACATTTTTTGTTACCACCGTTCACCCTGTTCTTCAATGGTCAGGACCCCCACAGGACCACCACAGAGCAGGTATTATTTAGGTGGTGGATGATTCTCAGCACTGCAGTGACTCTGACATGGTGGTGGTGTGTTAGTGAGTGTTGTGCTGGTATGAGTGGATCAGACACAGCAGCGCTGCTGGAGTTTTTAAACACCTCACTGTCACTGCTGGACTGAGAATAGTCCACCAATCAAAAACATCCAGCCAACAGCGCCCCGTGGGCGGCGTCCTGTGACCACTGATGAAGGTCTAGAAGATGACCGACTCAAACAGCAGCAATAGATGAGCGATCGTCTCTGACTTTACATCTACAAGGTGGACCAACTAGGTAGGAGTGTCTAATAGAGTGGACAGTGAGTGGACACGGTATTTAAAAACTCCAGCAGCGCTGCTGTGTATGATCCACTCATACCAGCACAACACACACTAACACACCACCACCATGTCAGTGTCACTGCAGTGCTGAGAATCATCCACCACCTAAATAATACCTGCTCTGTGGTGGTCCTGTGGGGGTCCTGACCATTGAAGAACAGCGTGAAAGGGGGCTAACAAAGCATGTAGGGAAACAGATGGACTACAGTCAGTAATTGTAGAACAAAGTGGGGCTGATAACATGGACAGTGAGTGTAGAAACAAGGAGGTGGTTTTAATGTTATGGCTGATCAGTGTATATGTATATATATCACACAGAGCCCTTATCCACTGGCATGGTGCCGGTGCTGGTGCCAAAATCCTGAATAGAATCACAGGTTCACGGCCAGTAAGAAATCGGTGTCGTTCTGTCTCTATAATCCTGCTGGTCTGGAACCGGCGAACCTGTGACGCAAGCGACCGGTGGACGGGAGCTCCTAGCATCACCATAGTAACATTGTTTACCCATCTTTCTGCCATTTACGACTAAAAGCAAGAGGACCGCAGCAATACCAGCAGTACTGAATCATCAGTGATCGATGGAGGAACCAAGAGCATCACCGCTCTGATTGAGGAGAACGAAGCTGACCCACGCCCCCCCCGACACGTGTGCAGCGGCCGTATGCGTCTCATCACCTACACTTTGACGAGTGCAGTGCAGCTCAGCGTTGTGTACGGAGAGACACAACCCTGACAGCACTCTTTTCTCATCTCTGTGCAGGCGCCACCAATCAGCCAGCAGGGGTCGTAATCGCACCGGTCATGAGAGAGAGACCCCATCCGGCTTAGTCCCGCCCCTATCTGAACAACAGGCCGATCGTCGTTCATGTGGCCGCTCAGCCTCAGAGCTGAGATTCGATACGATGTATTCGAGATCCCAGCTCTGGTTCCAGCGTGTGTTGTTACCGCCGCGCCACCTGGAGTTTCTTTAAACCCGAGCTTTTCTTCATGTCTTGGGGACTAGAAAATCCTTCCCTAAACTGTTGCTGCAAAAGTTAGAAGCGTATAACTTCCTTTATATAATTTATTTATTACACCTGACAGGAACTGTAGTGGCTGAAACGCATGAATTCAAAAATTAGAAGCGGTGTCCCAATACTTTTGTCCATATAGTGTGTATACTGTATGAGAGCTTGTGTGCAGTGTTTTATTGGGTTGTATATACTGTAGAATATTGAAATAAGCGTCAGATCCAGTGTTACAGCTCCACATGTATCTGTGTTTATCTGGATTCTCCTCCCTGTTTCACTTTTAAACTTGTGTTACAGCTCCAGCTTCTGAGAAACTGTGAGAATCAGAATCAGCTTCTCCCAGAGTCTAAATAAAGCTTAACGTGGTTTAATGTAGTAAAAGAAGGAGACAGGAGCACTAAACTTCTCTTCATTATTACTGATCATAAGCTTTGCTCACGTTAAGCGTTGTTCGTACGGCCTGTGTTGTTTTTACCACATCGTATCAAACAGTTCGTCTCATTGGAGGAGCTTTGAAAAGGCTCGGTAAGCTAAACGACACCGCCTCACTCCATAGGAAACGACGGCACAGGCGGCACAAAAGCGGTTTTGCCGCTTCTCATGTGAACGCGCCCTACAGATGACAGAGAGGGTGTTAGAGCTCTCCGGTGGTTGGGTAGATTTCTGAGGTCTGAGGACGAGGGGGGCGGCGGAGCTTTTCGGATGAGGGCTGCGGGTCCGAGCCCACACGTATCGACACAATGATAAAAGGATTTCGGTCTGACGGACGCCCGCACCCTTTCCCCTTTAGCATCCAGCAAAATAGCCCACGCTGTACTCACTCACACACACACACTCACTCACACAGATGCACTCAGACAGTGAGACGAGAGCAATAAGGGTCTGCTAATGGAATCAAAACACACTCAAGCAAGCAAAACAAGAGCAGCCCTCTGAATACACATCCTTTTCATGTGTGTGTGTGTGTGTGTGTGTGTGTGTGTGTGTGTGTGTGTGTGAGAGAGAGAGAGAGGAGAACAGCCGGGTATTGTACGTCGCACAGGAAACCATTATTGAGAGTGAAAGCAGCATTACGGAGCACCTTGCTGGTAGAAAGGCTGAAGGTCTGCGTCCTTTCGTCCAATTAGATTAGCCAGGAGAGCCATGGCGTTCTGCATGGTGCCGCCGAGGACGCTGCTCTGATGCTCCTGTCACGACAAACAAACAAACAAACACACGGTGGGGAATTAAACAAAATCCTGAGTGGAAAATAAAACCCAAACAATGAAAAGTCAGGATACAGCAGGACCGAATTATTAAGTGGTGCACAGTAACATACTGTAGCCCAATATTGCTAAGACTTATGGATCCAGGGTTCGAATCTCAGCGGTGCTATCGACCAATCAGGCGTCTGCACGAACATGATTGACTAACGTCTAGCTCACATGTGTCAAACACAAAACCCCGCGGCCCGCCACGTCATTTTATGTGGCCCACGAGAGCGCAAAAGTACATGTCGATTTTGTGACCCACGAAGCGACTGAAACTCACATCCCGCCACTAGATGGCGGTGTTTCCACATCAGCATTTAACTAACGCAGGTTTCCAACAAGTGGAGCTGAGAGATATTTACAAATAATCCCAAAATGTCCAAGTAGAGAAAAGAAGGAAGGGAATTTAATGGAAGATGGGAAAGCAAATACAAGTTTGTGCTTCAAGAAGAGAAAACACAATATGTCTTTTGTGTTATGAGGCCGTGTCTGTGGTAAAGAATTACGATATAGATATACAATATAAATTTAGCTTTCAGGAAAAAACAACAAATTGTCCAAGACTTAAAAGCAGACTGCAATCACAGCAGGATAATGCATAACCATAATGCAGATGTGGCCCTCCGTGAAAATGAGTGGTCCCAAGCCCAGATAGAAATAGGAGGTATGAGGACCACATCCTCTGCGGCGACTACTAAATATGGCAGCAGTCAGAATAATAATAATAAAAAAAATAATAAGGTTCTATAAATAAATCAGATTCATCAGCTCAGTCTAAAACTGAACATAAAAAAGAATTCTAACCTGTAATTAATGGCAACTTATTTGCCATTGTATGGCCACAATGCCATTTGCTTTTCCTCCTTTAATAAATAATAAAATAAAAGTAAAAGATCAGCTAATTGAAAGTGAGAGGGTGAGTGATTATGTGCACCAGTTTGGTACTGTATAGGTTACTGGGCCCAGCTAATCAGAAACATTGGTCTGAGTCACACTGATCACAGAAAAATCAAGCAGACGCCACTTCTCTCCAAAACATAGTAAAAGAGAGTAAAAATCAATAAGGACTGTAATTAGAGCTCCAGGTGAAGCTGCTGCTCCCTGTACAGACTGTAGAGAAAATTCAGCCTCCTTCTGGGCTGAGAGATCATCCGTCCATTAGTGATCATGACTCTTTATAAGACTCTTCATGACTCTTTACTCTTATAAGAATAAATGTTCAGCCTGAAATTATAATTTAAATAAAGATGCTTTAATAAGAAATTCATCTGTTTAAAACTAAACATAAACAAATAGTGAAACATTTAATATTCTATATATTCTAATATTATAGATGTAGGCACATAATAATAATAATAATAATAATAATAACAATAGTAATAATAATAATAGTAATAATAAAAATAATAATAAAATAATAATAACAGTAATAATAATAACAATAGTAATAATAGTATTAATAAAAAAAAATTAAAATAATAGTTATAAAAGAATAATAATGATAATAATAATAAAATTAAATAATAATAATAATGATGATAATAATAATAATAAAAATAAAATAAAAATAATAGTAATAATAAAATAATAATAGCAATAAAATAATAATAATGATAATAATAATAATAATGATATAGTAAAAACAGAAGAATAATAAAAATAATGACAGTAATAATAATAATAACAACAGTAATAATAATAATAATAACAATAGTAATAATATTAATAACAGTAATAATAATAATATTAGTAATAATAATAATAATAATATCAGTAATAATAAACCTTGAAAACATAGTATGTAATAAGGAAACACAGCCTGGATAAACTAGCAATCCGTCTCACTTTACTCACACCAAATGAAATCTTAAAAGTATCAATTTTCTTTCAGCATTTTTAACCCTAAAAGTGTCGTGTGCCGTTGTTTGACCGCTGTGCTGTCTTACTTAAAGCGTCACGCCTTCACACGCCTCCTTTAATGACCTTAATAGCATGCCAAGTTTAATTTTATTTCTAAAATACCTCGTATAAGACTATTTACCTCAATTCTTCTATTTTGTTGCATAAGTGTTCAACACAGTGCTTTCTATTGTACTGTACAATTGGGACCAGATGTAAAATGATGCAGAACCGGAGCAACCTGACCTTCTCTTTGACCTGCAATTAATTCAAACTCCCCCTGTGTTACATTAATGCCTCGATTGTATTTGAGAATTATATGGACTACAGCATTCTCATCCAGAGCCGAGAGCTCAGAGCCAGGCTCGTACACACCTTCTCCTGGTATTGACAGCCAGAGCTAAAAGCACTTTTATTTTCTCTTCAGAAAGTGAGTGTGAGTGGTTGTACTCTGCCTCTCAGCCTACACCAACATCAGTGCTCCTCTCTCTTCAGAGTGATCCCGCCTGTCAGGTGACATCACGTTCAATAAAAGCCCAAGGCGCACGGAGACAGAGGCGCGATGGGTTATTCTGCGAAGAATCAATCATCCAGGATCAGGGTAGTGATGTGGAAGGGCCGAATGGAGGCTGAAAACTTTCACTACTACTCACGTACGTCCTTTTAATGTAAAATTTCAGGAACGCTGAGGACGAGTAAGCAGGAGTTCTGGTGCCTTCCAACCTCAGTTCCAAACTGAACGAGCCAGAATTGGTTCAGAAATCTCTCCACCCACATTCTCGGCATATGAACTGATGTAGGTGGAGCTGATATTATTATTTTATTATTATTATTATAAATATAGTCGCAAGTGCCAATTTCAGGGATCCATATTAGCCCAATACATGAGTACCAAACCGTTCCTGAAGGACGATAGGATGCAGAAGCACATCTGTGTGTGTGAATATACTGTATATGGCATAACATTATGAGCACTATGAGTGTATTCTCAAAGTTGATGTTAGAAGCAGAAAAAATGGACGAGCGTGAGGATTTGACAGGCCAAATTGTGATGGCTAGACGACTGGGTCAGAGCATCATGGTATCACATGGCACCAGGATGCACTATGGGAAGAAGACAGGCCGGCGGAGGCAGTGTGATGCTCTGGGCGACGTTCTGCCGGGAAACCTTGGGTCCTGCCATCCATGTGGATGTTACTCTGACACGTAGCTCCTACCTAAGCATTGTTGCAGACCATGTCCACCCTTTCATGGAGACGGTCTTCCTTGATGGCTGTGCCGCCCTAACACAAAGCAAAAATGCTTCAGGAACAGTTTGAGGAGCACAATGACCAGTTTGAGGTGTCGACTTGACAGATCTCAATCCAATCGTGCATCTGTGGGACGTGCTGGACAAACAAGTCTGATCCATGGAGGCCCCACCTCACAACTTACAGGAGTTAAAGGATCTGCTGCTGACATCTTGGTGCCAGATACCACAGCACACCTTCAGGGATCTAGTGGAGCCCATGCCTCAACGGGTCAGGGCTGTTTTGGCAGCAGGAGGGCCAACACAACTTATTGTGGCCTTTTAAAGCACTTTGATGATGCATATCACTGATTAAACACATCCCAGCAGTATTTATTTCTTTTAGGAGATGATTGATGGAAGTTTGGGCACTTTCTCTGGATCTGGGTAGTGTTTGGTAGAAAGTGCTATTTATAACAAAGGCTATGTTATTAAATATTTACATTTTTGGTGCTTAGTGGACGCCTTTATCCAAAGGGACTGACGGTACTGGGACAGTATACAGTCTGAGCAATTGAGAGTTAAGGGCCTTGCTCAAGGGTCCAACAGCAGCACTGTCTGCAGCACTTTACACTTCTTATGCAAACCTTAAACAATATACATTTACATTTTATTAGCGGCAATAAAAATATTGATCCTAAAGTAGCTCATAAGTCATGACTAATGTTCATTTCCACACTGGCGTTTGGGATAAAGAACAGTCTGGACACAGGACTGTTAGAGTGGGCACTGATGAGGGCACTGATGAGGACTCTGAGGTCAGTGGACGTTGAGCGTTGACATGAGACACGAGATTCTCTCTAATGAGAAGCAAAGCTGCTGCAGAAGAGGCTCCACATATCTACTCCATTAACTCTGCAACCCTATTACCCATCATGCTTTGATAGGTCGGCCGCCGAGGGTTTCATTTACATAATAACTCGGCCGAGTTTTGCGGCTCAGGCGCTCCGCTCTAACAAGGCTGGGCGGTGTGGATGTCTCTCACTACAACTAATATTTCAGTTTTATATTTTACACCGATCAGCCATAACATTAAAACCACCTCCTTGTTTCTACACTCACTGTCCATTTTATCAGCTCCACTTACCATATAGAAGCACTTTGTAGTTCTACAATTACTGACTGTAGTCCATCTGTTTCTCTACATGCTTTGTTGCACCTTTCACCCTGTTCTTCAATGGTCAGGACCCCCACAGGACCACCACAGAGCAGGTATTATTTAGGTGGTGGATCATTCTCAGCACTGCAGTGACACTGACATGGTGGTGGTGTGTTAGTGTGCGTTGTGCTGGTATGAGTGGATCAGACACAGCAGTGCTGCTGGAGTTTTTAAATACCGTGTCCACTCACTGTCCACTCTGTTAGACACTCCTACCTAGTCGGTCCACCTTGTAGATGTGAAGTCAGAGACGATCGCTCATCTATTGCTGCTGTTTGAGTCGGTCATCTTCTAGACCTTCATCAGTGGTTACAGGACGCTGCCCACGGGGCGCTGTTGGCTGGATGTTTTTGGTTGGTGGACTATTCTCATTCCAGTAGTGACAATGAGTTGTATAAAAACTCCAGCAGCACAACACACACTAACACACCACCACCATGCCAGTGTCACTGCAGTGCTGAGAATCATCCACCACCTAAATAATACCTGCTCTGTGGTGGTCCTGACCATTGAAGAACAGCATGAAAGGGGGTAACAAAGCATGTAGAGAAACAGATGGACTACAGTCAGTAATTGTAGAAGTACAAAGTGCTTCTATATGGTAAGTGGAGCTGATAAAATGGACAGTGAGTGTAGAAACAAGGAGGTGGTTTTAATGTTATGGCTGATCGGTATATAATACTTTACACTTGAAGTAAATGAAGGCTGGTTATTGAGTCCTGACGGGTTAATCATGTTGTAACTCAACTTTAGGGTTTAGGGTTGAATAATTGAGACATGGCAGAATTAAGAAATCATCGTGCTACTCAAAAATACTCCATCATTCATTTTCTGTCTTCATTTTAAATCTTGTTCTCTTTGGGGGGTTGAATATATGGTAATATTTTACTGTATAATACCATTGTAGCTTATGTAGGTGGAGTTAAATTCCCACTGCACGTAATATACTGTATTTAAAAAATAATAAAAATAGAACGAATATTTTCTGACCCACACACTCTATTTCTCCACCCACTAAAGAGCTGCATCACCATGTAGCATATGATGTAGTTTAGTTTAGAAACTGACAGTAATTGTGAATGGCAGCCAGTATTATGTAGGAATCAGAGCACCAATAAACCAGTGTTACCATTTAAAAAGACTATAAATATTTCCCATTATCACCACACCTGTTTCCATTACCACACACTGCACGTTAATGAATGATCTAGGTGGTATCTTCAAGCTAATTGAATAAATGAGAAATGAATAAAGAAAAACCTGCAAAATTGCAATCTGCATCATTATTATTATTATTTCTATTTGCATCAATAATAAAAATTAATACAAATAAAATGCTAAGTTGTGTTAAATCAAAATTTTTGACATACTTATATGCATCAGAATTCAAACCAACCTCCTGACGTCACGTGCTACGCTGCTTGAAAAAACTCTTCTTTAATTAATCAATTTATCTGAAATCATTATCAGGGTGTGGCTCTCCATACACAAAGCTGATCCGCATATGAACTCGCATATAATTCACTAATAGTTTTAATTGATTTTAAGCAAGAATGAAACCATGAAGGTAAGAACACAATGCCACTTTCTTCCATTTCCAAAAAAAAAACCAAACAAACAAACTTTTCTTTTGTGTCCATTTGTGCCCTAAATCGCTGAAAATGTTCTTTTTTTTGTTTGCAATTTTCTCCCCTAATTTAGTCGTATCCAATTACCCTGATTGCTTTACGCTTCAACACGTGTGCAGTACGACTGCATCTTTTCACCTGCACAAGGTGAGTTCATATGCGGATCAGCTTTGTGTATGGAGAGTCACACCCTGATCAGCGTTATTCCTCGACTCTATCAATCAATCAGCCAGCAGAGGTGGTAATTGCACCAGTTATGAGGAACCCTGGTCTGGCACATCCCACCCTGTATGAACAAACAGAGCCTAGTGGTTAGGGTGCTGGACTAGTAATCAGAAAGTCACTGGTTCAAGCCCCACCACTGCCAGGTTGCTGCTGTTGGGCCCTTGAGCAAGGCCCTTAACCCTCAATTGCTCAGACTGTATACTGTAATAGCACTGTAAGTCACTTTGGATAAAGGCGTCTGCTAAATGCTGAAAATGTAAATGTAGATGTTCATGTAGGCGCCCAGCCCAGCCAGATGGCAGAGCTGAGACTCAATACGTTGTATTTGAAATCCCAGCCCTGGTGTGCTAGTGTGTTTTACCGCTGTGCCACCTGAGCCGTGTAAGAATGTTTTACTTCAGAGTCTGGGCGGCACGGTGGCTAAGTGGGTAGCACTGTCGCCTCACAGCAAGAAGGTCCTGGGTTCGATCCCCAGGCGGGGAGGTCCGGGTCCTTTCTGTCTGGAGTTTGCATGTTCTCCCCGTGTCTGCGTGGGTTTCAAACTTCAGAGTCTAAAAATGTGACGCTCTCCGCGTCCCCCTTCTCAGACCAGAATAAAAATGAACACTTTATATTTTTATTTGTTATTACTATAACGATCACAATTTTCAACATGACCAGTTCCCTAAAAAAGGCTGCATGGAAATCCTAGGTAGAGAAACAAACCCCAGCAACAAAGCAGTTCTATTCTACAGGCTCTGAGTGCACTTACCACAATAACCTGGAAGATAACAGGCAAGAGACGACTCTCCTGGACGAGCCTGGACAAGAAACACACACACACACACACACAGAGTGATAATCAAGCATGGACCCTGCACTAGTGCTGTACGAGCACACTGAGGTGAAGAAAACAGTGACAGAAGAACAAACCAGCAGACGGGAGCAGGACAGGCTGACAGGGAGCGACTCAAAAAGGCTCGGCCCTAAAAGCGTATGCGCGTCCTTATTGAAAACGACTTCCCTCACACTCGTATTGATTAAGTCCTTTATTTTACAGCCAATTACCACGTACACGCAACGCCGGTCAAAGGAGAACGTCACAGCGCCGGGTGAAAACGAGAGCGGGATTGAATGAAATTAGCTAACGAGTCAGACTGAATATTAATCACGGTGCTGGCGCGGCACTAAACGATGATGTATTGCAGGCCTGGGAAACACCTCTCTATTCTCCTCACGTGGATAATGCCTCTGTGATCCGGGTGTGTTTCTATATGACCGAAGTGTGGAGTTTTGATGGTCTAACAAGATCATAACACTTCATACAGCATGACAGTAAAAATCTGTCTGAAGTTTATGAAACAAGTTTACAACAATGATCTGTTGTACAGGTCCTATACTACTACTACTACTACTAATAATAATAATAATAATAATAATGTTTAACAATGTTTCTCCAAGAGAGATTGGAGGGGATTTGCATATATCTCCCTTTCCAGTGCATAATATTAAAAGATTAAGGAAATCTGGAGGAATTTGTTAGACCTTAATATTTGGAACGGGACAAAATAAGACCTGAAACACTTCATCGCTTGGTATCATTAGTGCCAAAACGTCTTTTTAATGGTTGTGAGAGGGAACATTGATGTTACAAAGTGGTAAATTCATATAAGTTCAATTTACATAGCGCCTTTCACAAACCCAAGGACGGTTTACAATGTAAATATTTAAGGAAAGAGCAAATAACATCATTACATATAACACAAACCAACACAGCAAAACATACAGAGAAAGAAGAGTAATGTATCGACGTTTGAAAGAGAAGATGGAGGAACAGTCATGAAGTCTAAAACGAGGAGGATCTTAGGGCATGGTTGGGGTGGTAAGGGTGAAGGATTTTGCTAGGGTAGTAAAGAGCGAGGCCATGATGGGCTTTAACAGTAAGCAGAATTATTTTGTATTTGATACGGGCGGTTATTGGAAGCCAGTGCAGTTGGTGAAGGACGGGAGTGATGTGAGCAGGAACCTAGATTAGTAGATTTAAGGACTCTGGCTGAGTCTTGGATGAACTGGAACCGGTTTTCCAGCTTAGATTATACAATAAAAATGTAATATATTGATGATGATGATAAAACGCCAAATCAGAAAAAGTTGGGACAGTATGGAAAATGCAAATGAATAAAAAATGCAGTGTTTCTTACATTTACTTAAATTTAATTGCAGACAGAATAAACCCAAGATATTTCATTTATTATTAAACATCCATTCCTGCATTTCAGGCCTGCAACACATTCCAAAAATAGTTCGAACGGGGGCAATTTAGGGCTAATAATGAGGTGAAAACCTAAATAATGATGTGATTCCAAACAGGTGATTGTAATCATGATTTGGTACAAAAGCAGCATCCAGGAAAGGCTGAGAGTCTCTGATGAGTAAAGATGATCAGAGGATCCAGTTTGTCCACAAATGTGTGAGAAAATGATTGAAATGTTTAAAAACAATGAACCTCAAAGAAAGATCAGAAGATATTTGCATATTTCTCCCTCTACAGTGCAGAATATCATTAAACCATTCAAGGAATCGGGAGGAATTTCAGTGCGTAAAGGCCGAGGGTGCGAGCTTAATCTGAACACCACAGTTGTGAGAGGAATGCTTTACAGTCCCAACTTTTTTTGGAATGTGTTGCAGGTCTGAAATGCAGGAATGGATGTTTATTAATAAATGAAATGAAGTTGAGCAGATAAAAGATGAAATATCTCAGGTTCATCCTATCTGACATCAAATAAAAGTCAAAGTCAATGTAAGAAAATATTTTTAATTATCATTTTCATATTGTCATGAATTTTTCTGATTTGGGGTTGTGGAGATACGCTGGAGGATAAATACATTCTGTTTGCATAATCAATCAGCAAGTTCCAATATTTAAAAACAAATAAATAAAAAAACAAGGGTTTGTGGTTGGGTAACTCTTTAGTTAGTTAGCTTGAGGTAATAAAGATTTAATTATAAATGTAGGTGATTAGAGCTGCATGTAAGATTAATATTCATGTGTGTGTGTGTGTGTGTGTGTGTGTGTGTCAGTGTTTTAGTGTAACCCCCCTATTTCCATACAAAATTTAGCCATCAGTGGTCTTTAAATGCAACAACTTCTAATTAGTTGCCAGGATCTTTACAAATTTGCAATTTTAAAACACCTAATGATGCCTTCGGCAGTACGCATTAGTAAATAAAAACATACTACATGAAATTCAGTAACTAATTTTCTTTGGGGCGGCACGGTGGGTAGCACTGTGGCCTCGGAGCATGAACAGCCTTGGGTTCAATTCCCCAGTTGTATGGCCCACTGTGTCTGTGTGGGTTTCCTCCGGGCGCTCCGGGCCCTTGAGCAAGGCCCTTAATATAAGTCGCTTTGGATAAAAGCGTCTGCTAAATGCCAAAAATGTAAATATAATAATTGCCCTGTGATAGACTAATGAACTGTCTCAAGTGTTTCCCGCCTTTCGCCCATGGAATTGCACCCACTGCGACCCTGACCAGGACAAAGCAGCAGTAAGACAGACAATAAATGAATGAATGGATTCCAAATAAATTATTTTCTGCCTAAAGTTCAGTAAAAAGAAATGAGGTCTGATTTATTTTCCAAGGACCGGGGTAGCCTATTGGGTAGAGATTTGGGCTATCAACTGGCAGATTGTGCGTTTGAATCCTGGCTCTGACATCACTGTTGGGCCCCTGAGCAAGGCCCTTAACCCTCTCGTCTCCAGAGGCACAGTACAATGACTGACCCTGTGCTCTGACCCCAGCTTCCAAACAAGCTGTGATATACGAAAGAAACATTTAATTGTACTGGACACTCTCTCACTTTCTTATCCACTTAGGGGGGGTGCTATTCCAGCTTTTCAATGGGGACAAGGCACACAGTAACACACTGGACAGGGTGCCAGTCAATCGCACACATACACACACACATTTACATTTTTGGCATTTAGCAGACGCTTTTATCCAAAGTGACTTACAGTACAGTTACAGTATACAGTCTGAGCAATTGAGGGTTGAGGGCCTTGCTCAAGGGCCCAAGAGCAGCAACCTGGCAGTGGTGGGGCTTGAACCAGCAACCTTCTGATTACTAGTCCAGTACCTTAACCACTAGGCTACAGCTTGCCACACACACACACATACCCCATAATTAACCCACACAGACATGGGGAGAACATGCAAACTCCACACAGAAAGGACCCGGACCGCCCCACCTGGGGATCGAACCCAGGACCTTCTTGCTGTGAGGCGACAGTGCTACCCACTTAACCACCGTTGTACTGTACACTGAAACATTATACTCTATTAACAGCCACTGTATTGTGTCTATATACAAATAATAAATACAATTATGACTCTGCTAAATACGTATGATAACTGCTGTCACTTATCAGCTAAAAATGTATTAAAAAATACGAATAAAAACAGTATCAGGCCTCGCTAATGCTAATTATCATCACTGACATTAATACAGTCTATAATATCATTCACATCTTCAGCATTTAGCAGACGCTTTTTATCCAAAGAGACTTACAGTTGTGACAGTATACAGTCTAAGCAACTGAGAATTAGGGGCCTTGCTTAAGGGCTCAATAGTGGCAACCTGGCAGTGATGGGGCTTGAATCGGCAACCTTCTGATTACTAGTCCAGTACATTAACCACTAGGCTACAGCTGTACACCATCATTCACCTGAGCCGACGTACGCTGATGCCCACAGTCCTGATCCCTCACCCACACACACACACAGGTACAGGACAGCAGAGTGAACAGCGCTGATGAATGGCACTACTTTATCTTCCTGTCGGACAGACGGGAAACGTTTCTGTATCGCCTCTCTGTGGTCCGATCGCACTCCATTAGCTCTATAAAGGCTGAGCGGGCCGGCGGTCAGCGTGTCCATCCATCATCCTTAACGACAGCAGGTACACACAGGCGGACCGGGTCGAGTAGAGAGCACAGATCCCGTACAGCTCTGTGGGTAGCACTGTCGCCTCACAGCAAGAAGGTCCTGGGTTCGATTCCCAGATGAAGCGGTCCGGGTCCTTTCTGTGTGGAGTTTGCATGTTCTCCCCGTGTCCGCGTGGGTTTCCTCCGGGAGCTCCGGTTTCCTCCCACAATCCAAAGACGTGCAAGTGAGGTGAATTGGAGATGCATGTTTGATTGAATGTTTTTACACTGTGGGAGGAAACCGGAGCTCCCGGAGGAAACCCACAGACACGAGGAGAACATGCAAACTCCACACAGAAAGGACCTGGACCGATCCACCAGGGAATTTCTGACGTATAGGCGACGTCTTTAATCCAAAGCGACGTACAGTTACGACTGAATACAGTTTGAGAAATTGAGGGTTGCACAGGAGTCCAACCGTGCTACTGTAATGGTGGTAAGGATTGTTCCAGCAACCTTCTGAGGTATTAGTCCAGTACCTTAACCGCTGAGCTACCACTGTCTGTATACCACTGAGATGAAACGGAACGTCCACTGGAACGCCCAACACCACCGCATGCCTTTCAACTCTAATCAACTCTAAATCTGATACTAAAATCTCACTGGTTTCTACTCATCATGAGTTGGCATGTTCTCCCTCTGTCTGTGTGGGTTTGGTGGTTTAGCTTTGACTTCAATAATGTTAAACACGTTTACATTTGGGACATTTAGCCGACGTCTTTAATCCACTGGACGTACAGTTACGACTGAATACAATTAGAGAAATTGAGGGTTGCTCAGGAGTCCAACAGTGGAACTGTAATAGTGGTAAGGATTGATCCAGCAACCTTCTAAGGTATTAGTCGAGTACCTTAACCGCTGAGCTATTGCTGTGTCTATATCTCTGAAATGAAACGGAACATCCAATGGAACGACCAACACCAATCCAAAATCAACTCCCGCTGGTTTCTACCCATCACTGCAGGGACCGATACCGAATGATTCGAGTCTATTCCCGGCACCGCGGCCGTCACAAATCGACGGGTGGTTACAAATGGCCCGTGTCCGCTGCGCCGCGTTAATTCCGTACTTTTGCAGAATCCTGATTCGAGATGTGTGAGATATTAAAGGAGCATTTTCATGGAAATGCAGACGGCACCGACTGGCATTTAAACAGGTAAATGTCAGCCCAAATACTCCCTGGCATAGATAATAATAGAGGCGCGGCACAATCTCCACGGCTGCGGAGAAGGTTTTAATGAAATCTGTAATCAGATGGGGAGGACGGCCGGTGGTTATGAGGGCCCCCGTTTCACTCTTTAATTCTTATATTAGCGCAAAACACGACATTTAGTAGCGCATGGCTTTCTCTATAGAGAGCATGTGTAGAATAATTAATAACAAAAGTGAAACACCTGAATCCTATTTACTAAATACTACTGTGTCCAAATAAGGTGACCAGAGGTCATACATACATACACCGACGAGGCATAACATTCTGAGCACTGACAGGTGAAGTGAATAACACTGATTATCTCTTCATCACGGCACCTGTTAGTGGGGGGGATATATTAGGCAGCAAGTGACATTTTATCCTCAAAGTTGATGTTAGAAGCAGAAAAATGGACGAGCGTGAGGATCTGAGCGAGTTTGACGAGGGTCAGATTGTGATGGCTAGACGACTGGGTCAGAGCATCTCCAAAACTGCAGCTCTTGTGGGGTGTGTCCCGGTCTGCAGTGGTCAGTATCTATCAAAAGTGCTCCAAGGAAGGAACAGTGGTAAACCGGCGACAGGGTCATGGGCGGCCAAGGCTCAGTGATGCACGTGTGGTCCGATCCAACAGACGAGCTACTGTAGCTCAAACTGCTGAAGAAGTTCATGCTGGTTCTGATAGAAAGGTGTCAGAATACACAGAGCATCACAGTTTGTTGAGTATGGAGCTGCAAAACCGCAGACCAGTCAGGGTGCCCATGCTGACCCCTGTCCACCGCCGAAAGCACCAACAATGGGCCCGTGAGCATCAGAACTGGATCACGGAGCAATGGGAGAAGGTGGCCTGGTCTGATGAATCACGTTTTCTTTTACATCACGTGTGCGTCGCTTACCTGGGAGACACATGGCACCAGGATGCACAGTTAAAGGATCTGCTGCTAACATCTTGGTGCCAGATACCACAGCACACCTTCAGGGTTCTAGTGGACTCCATGCCTCGATGGTCAGGACTGTTTTGGCAGCAAAAGGGGGACTGACAAAATATTAGGAAGGTGGTCATAATGTTATGTACAAGGCTTGAGGGTCTTGCTCAACGGCCCAGCCTGGCAGAGCAAGGACACAAACCCTCAACCTGCAAATTTTGTTCTGATTGAATCTGTTCTAATTTAAGGCTTCGTGCTCTGCCTGAAATATAAAAATACTCGTGTGTGTTTTGACCCCACGCTCTGCCACAGAACTGGACACAGTGGGAGCAGGCGCTGTGTAATACTCAGCACGTACAGTGTGTGGGTTCGGCATGCCAGCTTTACCTGCCAGGCCAGACGTACACCTCAACATCTTAGACATTTTGACTAAGCGATTGCTGACTGAATTGCCGTAGGATTGCTAGGACGCCTCATAGTGCAGATTAACCAGTGAACGTGAGGAACTTGAATGCTACACGTATGAAAAACCTTAAAGTTTTTATTCACATATTACACAGGATCCGTGAATAAGACAGGGCCTTAGCCATACCCTTTGTCTTGTTTGGCACCGAACTTCTTCCTCTGCCCATTTTCCATCATGCTGGTGCAGAGCGCTTGTGTGTTGCTAACAGCGTCTGGTCTGGCAGGTAAAGCTGGCATGCCGAACCCACACACTGTACGTGTTGAGTCTTACACAGCGCCTGCCTGCTGTGGATTCAGTCTGCTCCCACACACCCCGTCCACTCTAATAAGTCTCCACTGGAAGACATCGTCTCAGCAGCAGGCTGAGTGTGGTCTGATGGTGCAGGGATGTGTTTCTCCTCTAGTGTGTGTGTATCCTACACTGACATTTATTTATTTATTAGGATTTTAACGTCATGTTTTACACTTTGGTTACATTCATGACAGGAACGGTAGTTACTCATTACACAAGATTCATCAGTTCAAGTTTAATATCAAACACAGTCATGGACAATTTAGTATCTCAGTTCACCTCACTTGCACGTCTTTGGACTGTGGGAGGAAACCGGAGCTCCAGGAGGAAACCCGCGCAGACACGGGGAGAACATGCAAACTCTACACTGAACGGACCTTTTTACTGTGAGGCAACAGTGCCACCAGTTCCACCCACCGAGCCACGGTGTGACCATATCGCTGGTTAAAATGTACACGTGTGAGTGTGGTGTACACCAAGAGAACGGCAGAGGACCGAACGAACCCCTACAGCGTATTACGTTATCAAAGGAAATCGATCCAAAGTTATTCTGATTCGACTCAATGATTAAGCATTTCTATTCTGTCAGGAGTGGTCTCTTTCAGGATGACAAGTCTACAATACATAGTTCATCCTATCAAGTCACTGACAGGTTTAATAAATATAACATAGAAGCCATATGGTACAGCCTATAATTTAAATCCAAATAAGAAGTATAGACTAAAATAGGGACATTGTAGCCTAGTGGTTAGGGTGCTGGACTAGTAATCAGAAGGTTGCTGGTTCAAGCCCCATCACTACCAGGTTGCTGCTGTTGGGCCCTTGAGCAAGGCCCTTAACCCTCAATTGCTTAGACTGTATACTGTCACAGTGCTGTAAGTCACTTTGGATAAAAGTGTCTGCTAAATGCCACAAATGTAAATATAATGTAAATAGGAATTCCTGTTAGGAATGGGGTTCGATCCCTACAGAGAGTTCTAGAATGTAGGACAGGGGTTACAGGAGTTGTTCTGGTAGCTCACTGGGGTTCAGAAGGCAACTAAAAGACTTCACACTGGGTCTGTCTGAAAACCTAGTGACCTGCCCTGCTCCCTACTGCCTGCCTCTAATAACACATGGAACTCGGCGCCCAGGTGGCCACTAGATGGCACCCGGCCGACCGGTGGCAACGAAACGAAGGAGGCGCTGGTGTGCTAGTGGAATATCCCAGAATATCTTGGACTCTAGCACACCAGCGCCTCCTCGGTTCGAAACTCGGCGTTGCCACCGGTCAGCTGGGCGCCAACTAGCGGGCATAATTGGCAGTGTCGGTAGGGAGGGATGACCGGACTATGTGGGTGGGGTCTTCAAACACTGTGTAAGGACCCTGATTGGTGGATAGTGGCGCCTGTGCAGAGCGCATGGGTGGAAAAGGGTTCCGTTAAAGGCTGCACGCGGGTCGGAGGAGGCGTGAGCAGCAGTATACCCACCTCGACTGCAAAAAATCGTGGATCCCCTAGCAGTGGAAGACAAATTGACTACAATAAATTGGGAGAAAATGCATAATATATTATGGTGATTACATAACCACAGTTTTAGCTTACTAAGCTAACACAGTTAGCCTCAGGATGTTCAGACCAACAGGCTGAGGTGACACAACCCGCTAGCACACCAGCTAACGTCTCCCTCCGTGTACCGAAAACTGTTAAACCGTCCCTGATGAGCCTGAATTTACAAATAAACGACACTCGTATAATTCAACCTTTATACACATTAAACATCAAAGAGATTTTATTTACATTTGAAAAAAACTCTGTTGGTTGCTCCGCATTATATTCGTCTGCCACTGAATGCTGGGATTGTCTTCAGCGCTGAGGAGGCGCCGGACGCTCCCTCGTTATTCGGTCAGATCATCACTCAGAATTAAGGAGCCTCAGTAGGAGCATTTTAGGGAATCTAAGAATTTAGACACGCCCTCTTCTCGGGAGCGCAGGATGCTTAACGCTAAACACCCCGGCTGACCGAAAGGTGCCGTGGGATGGCAAACGCCTAAATGTCCCTGCAAAGCGACTGACCAGGTACCAGCGGTAGTACTGAGCTGATCAGAAGCCGGGTCAGCTGGAATGAAGATTTATATAAAGCTGAATTGTACAGTTTATTAACAATAGCGTCTTGAATAAAACGAACGTAGCCGTCTATCTGTGCGTATTAAAGCTGCACTGTGCAAAATAAGGGCCAAAGCATCCGGTGTTTCTAGTTAATTGGAAAGTTTAAACCGCTAGCAGAAGCGGTAATGAAGGAAAGGCGACGCCTGTGCACTGAACCCGCTAATGTCCCCAATTTGCAATCTCATTTTACCCAGAGACCCACTGAAGGTCCCTTTTTTTTAAGACTTTATCAAGCGGTGGCGAACGCAATTTAATTTCCCCATTGTAAAGCGGAATGACTCCTCACAGGCGCCGAGGGGGGGCGGGTGTGTTCGGGGGTGGCAATGTGGAAGGTGGCGACGGCAATCGTTCTCCGATTGCTGACATCAATTTGAATAGTTCAGCTGCAAAACGTGCTCTATCAGCACTGAGAAAGACAATGTGCTGAGAGGTCGGAGAGAGCCATTAGTGAAACAGCAGGGGGATAAGAAGGCGATAAGGAAAACGTCCACGCACACACACAACCATACACACACACACACACACACAACCATACACACACACACACACAACCATACACACACACACACACACACACACAACCATACACACACACACAACCATACACACACACACACACAACCATACACACACTGCAAGGAGCAATGAGTTTGCAGACTACAAGGGCCTGGAGATTAGCACGAGGAAGCCTAGTATAAGAATTGCTGGTATGAGAAAGTCTACTGGGAATATGGTTGGTGGGTGGAAGCTTAGCATGAGGAAGGTGGGATGTTGAAGGCTGGTATGAGAAAGACTAGCGTGAAAATGTCTGGTATAAGAAAGGATGGCATAAGGAAGACTGGTATAAGAAAGGATGGCATGAAGAAGGCTGGTATGAGAAAGGATGGCATGAAGAAGGCTGGTATGAGAAAGGATGGCATGAAGAAGGCTGGTATAAGAAAGGATGGCATGAAGAAGGCTGGTATAAGAAAGGATGGCATGAAGAAGGCTGGTATAAGAAAGGATGGCATGAAGAAGGCTGGTATGAGAAAGGATGGCATGAAGAAGGCTGGTATGAGAAAGGATGGCATGAAGAAGGCTGGTATAAGAAAGGATGGCATGAAGAAGGCTGGTATGAGAAAGGATGGCATGAAGAAGGCTGGTATGAGAAAGGATGGCATGAAGAAGGCTGGTATAAGAAAGGATGGCATGAAGAAGGCTGGTATAAGAAAGGATGGCATGAAGAAGGCTGGTATAAGAAAGGATGGCATGAAGAAGGCTGGTATGAGAAAGGATGGCATGAAGAAGGCTGGTATGAGAAAGGATGGCATGAAGAAGGCTGGTATAAGAAAGGATGGCATGAAGAAGGCTGGTATAAGAAAGGATGGCATGAAGAAGGCTGGTATAAGAAAGGATGGCATGAAGAAGGCTGGTATGAGAAAGGATGGCATGAAGAAGGCTGGTATAAGAAAGGATGGCATGAAGAAGGCTGGTATGAGAAAGGATGGCATTAAGAAGGCTGGTATGAGAAAGAATGGCATGAAGAAGGCTGGTATGAGAAAGGATGGCATGAAGAAGGCTGGTATAAGAAAGGATGGCATGAAGAAGGCTGGTATGAGAAAGGATGGCATGAAGAAGGCTGGTATGAGAAAGGATGGCATGAAGAAGGCTGGTATGAGAAAGGATGGCATAAAGAAGGCTGGTATAAGAAAGGATGGCATAAAGAAGGCTGGTATGAGAAAGGATGGCATGAAGAAGGCTGGTATAAGAAAGGATGGCATGAAGTAGACTGGTTTGAGTAAAGCTGGTATGAGTAAAGCTGGTATGAGTAAAGCTGGTATGAGAAAGGATGGCATGAAGAAGGCTGGTATAAGAAAGGATGGCATGAAGAAGGCTGGTATGAGAAAGGATGGCATAAAGAAGGCTGGTATGAGAAAGGATGGCATGAAGAAGGCTGGTATAAGAAAGGATGGCATAAAGAAGGCTGGTATGAGAAAGGATGGCATGAAGAAGGCTGGTATGAGAAAGGATGGCATGAAGAAGGCTGGTATGAGAAAGGATGGCATAAATAAGGCTGGTATAAGAAAGGATGGCATGAAGAAGGCTGGTATAAGAAAGGATGGCATAAAGAAGGCTGGTATAAGAAAGGATGGCATAAAGAAGGCTGGTATGAGAAAGGATGGCATGAAGAAGGCTGGTATAAGAAAGGATGGCATGAAGTAGACTGGTATGAGTAAAGCTGGTATGAGAAAGGATGGCATGAAGAAGGCTGGTATAAGAAAGGATGGCATGAAGAAGGCTGGTATGAGAAAGGATGGCATGAAGAAGGCTGGTATGAGAAAGGATGGCATGAAGAAGGCTGGTATGAGAAAGGATGGCATAAAGAAGGCTGGTATAAGAAAGGATGGCATGAAGAAGGCTGGTATAAGAAAGGATGGCATAAAGAAGGCTGGTATGAGAAAGGATGGCATGAAGAAGGCTGGTATAAGAAAGGATGGCATAAGGAAGACTGGTATAAGAAAGGATGGCATGAAGAAGGCTGGTATGAGAAAGGATGGCATGAAGAAGGCTGGTATAAGAAAGGATGGCATGAAGAAGGCTGGTATGAGAAAGGATGGCATGAAGAAGGCTGGTATGAGAAAGAATGGCATGAAGAAGGCTGGTATGAGAAAGGATGGCATGAAGAAGGCTGGTATGAGAAAGGATGGCATAAAGAAGGCTGGTATAAGAAAGGATGGCATGAAGAAGGCTGGTATAAGAAAGGATGGCATAAAGAAGGCTGGTATGAGAAAGGATGGCATGAAGAAGGCTGGTATAAGAAAGGATGGCATGAAGAAGGCTGGTATAAGAAAGGATGGCATGAAGAAGGCTGGTATAAGAAAGGATGGCATAAAGAAGGCTGGTATGAGAAAGGATGGCATGAAGAAGGCTGGTATAAGAAAGGATGGCATGAAGTAGACTGGTATGAGTAAAGCTGGTATGAGAGAGGTGACCATGATAAGGCTTACATGAACATTTATTGACCAATTTATGAGCTCCACCTACAATATGGATGCACTGTGCAGGTATACATTTACTGACTGTAGTCCATCTGCTGCTCCTCAATTTAACCCAGTAATCAAAAGAGACCCTCACAGGACCCTCACTGACCAGATATTATTTGAATAACGAATCATGACACTAACACGGTAATGACATGGTAGTGTGAGTTGTTCTGTTATGAGTGTATGAGGTGCAGCAGTGTTGTTGGGAAGTACTGCACCTGGTACACTCGTACTAGAACAGCACACGCTACCATTTAATGACCACACCGGTACCATCATTAAGTCCATTTCCACTGATGGACAGGGTACAGAACGGCTATTATGTCTTCATTTCCTTTGTTCTACATTGTTGTGCTCTGTGTGATGCTTGTGATGTGAATTGCTGCTGTAAGTTTATTCATCACTGTTTGATTCATCACTGTTTCACACACTGTCCCAGATCTATTTGATTAGAATTGAGGTATATATTTATTTATAGGTATATATTTTTAGTATTCTGTTTGTATGAACGTACCTGTTCATGCGTGTACTGTGCTCAGTGAGGGACGCCAGAAGTTTGAGGGCGTAGACGGGTATCGGATCGGCCTCCAGCAGCAAAGATTCAAACCTAAAGTGTAGGGATGTAACGATGCACCACAAGACAGTTAAAAATCGATGCACATGTGTAACTATTCAAATATGTATAATGAATCGATATTCACTTTAAACAGCAGAGGGCGCCGGTGCTATTCAAGACGCCTGGTTGACGTCACTACAGGGTTGCCAGGTTCTGAATTTTCCAGCCAAATGTATTTATGTGAGGATACTTTCTTTATTTGTATTATTCATTTATTTATGTGCAGCATTGTTTTTCATAGTTTGTACCTACCTCAGAAATAAAAGGACATTCATTATTTAGATAAATAAAAAATAAGCACAAATACAGTATTTTATTTTATTTTATTTTTTATAGAGAAATATTGAAAGGAAACTTTGTCATAATTTGTCTTCAATTTAATTTTGTTTAAAAAATCGGGGAATAAATCGTATCGTGAACCCAGTATCATGAAACGTCCCTACTAAAGAGTGAGACGGTCAGCGGCCCAATTAAAATCAGTAATAACCAGGAATTAAAATCAAAAGCTACAATATATGGACAAAAGTTTTGGGACACACCTCTGAATTGTTGAACTTGGGTGTTTCAAATCAAGCACCTGTAACAGTCAGTTCGTGAAGTGAACTGTGAGTGGTTATACTGAAAAGTGGAAGATTTTAAGAACCACAGCGACTGGACAAGCAAAGAGGAGTCAAATGTTATCAGCTCCACTTACCATATAGAAGCATTTTGTAGTTCTACAATTACTAACTGTAGTCCATCTGTTTCTCTGTGTGCTTTGTTACCCCCTTTCACCCTGTTCTTCAATGGTCAGGACCCCCACAGGACCACCACAGAGCAGGTATTATTTGGGTGGTGGATGATTCTCAGCACTGCAGTGACACTGACATGGTGGTGGTGTGTTAGTGTGTGTTGTGCTGGTATGAGTGGATCAGACACAGCAGTGCTGCTGGAGTTTTTAAATACCTCACTGTCACTGCTGGACTGAGAATAGTCCACCAACCAAATATATCCAGCCGACAGCGCCCCGTGGGCAGCGTCCTGTGACCACTGATGAAGGTCTAGAAGATGAGCGACTCAAACAGCAGCAATAGATGAGCGATCGTCTCTGACTTCACATCTACAAGGTGGACCGACTAGGTAGGAGTGTCTAATAGAGTGGACAGTGAGTGGACACGGTGTTTAAAAACTCCAGCAGCGCTGCTGTGTCTGATCCACTCATACCAGCACAACACACACTAACACACCACCACCATGTCAGTGTCACTGCAGTGCTGAGAATGATCCACCACCTAAATAATACCTGCTCTGTGGTGGTCCTGTGGGGGTCCTGATTATTGAAGAACAGGGCAAAGACAAAGTATGTAGAGAAACAGATGGACTACAGTCAGTAATTGTAGAACTACAAAGTGGAGCTGATAAAATGGACAGTGAGTGTAGAAACAAGGAGATTTTAATGTTATGGCTGATCAGTGTGCATCACCAAGCACAATGCCAAGCGTTGGATGGAGTGGTGTAAAGCACAGCACGACTGGACTCTGGAGCATTGGAAACACAAATACGCTCCTCTATTTGGCAGTTTAGTGAATGGCAGGAGAACGCTACCTGCCTGACTGCACTGTGCCAACTGTAAAGCGTGATGGAGGAGGGATAATGCTATGGGTTGTCCTTAGTTCCATTAACTTTGTGAACAGTTTGGGGAAGGTCCTTTTCTGTTCCAGCACAATTCAAGCTCCATAAAGGCGTGGCTGGGTGAGTTTGGTGTGGAAGAACTTGACTGGCCCGTACAGAGCCCTGACCTCAAGCCCATCAAACACTGTTGGGAAGAACTAATACGGAGATTGCAAGCCAGGCCCTCTCGCCCGAGATCAGTGTCTGACCTCGAAAATGCTCTTGTGGACGAATGAGCCAAATTCCCACAGATACACTACAAAATCTTGTACAGAAGAGAAGAGAAGAGTGGAAGCTGTTGTGGATGCAAATGCGAGAACTGCTCCATATTATTACCTATGGATTTGGAACGGGCCGCTCGGTGGTTAAGGTACTGGACTAGTGATCAGAGGGTTGCTGGTTCAAGCCCCACCACCACTAAATTTCTTTAACCGTATTCTGTCAAAATTCTAAGCTTGTGTCGGTGTCCCAATACTTTTGTCCATATCGTGTATGTTAATCATAATAAAAATGAATAAATGTGGTCTCTCACTGTGGCAGCAGGGCCTCGGTTATCAGATTCAGCAGGCGTGTGTTTGAGGATTTGCTCTCATCACATGATCCCTGGTCTCGTCTCTCTCCCGTCTCCACACCCTCATGGCTCAGTAACAGCAGAGTGATCTCAGCGAGAACGCGTAAACTCACGATCCTCCATTCCACTACAACACACACACACACACACACACACACACACACAAGTATATACTGTATATATATACACTGTTCAGACATAACATTAAAACCACCTCCTTGTTTCTACACTCACTGTCCATTTTATCAGCTCCACTTTGTAGTTCTACAATTACTGACTGTAGTCCATCTGTTTCTCTACATGCTTTGTTAGCCCACTTTCATGCTGTTCTTCAATGGTCAGGACCCCCACAGAGCAGGTATTATTTAGGTGGTGGATCATTCTCAGCACTGCAGCGACACTGACATGGTGGTGGTGTGTTAGTGTGTGTTGCGCTGGTATGAGTGGATCAGACACAGCAGCGCTGCTGGAGGTTTTAATGGTGATGGTGGACGCTGGCGCATTTGGCTGCCGCTGCCGTATTTTATTATTTTTTGAATTTTAATTAGTAAATGATCTTATTGGTGGATTATCGCTACTCCTTCAGGAACGGGAGGACAACATTCAGTCTGGACTGAATTGGATTTTATTGCACCCGGAGTTTTCTGGACTTAATCTGTACTATCGCTTGCCTAACACGAGCCGTTGCTGCCCTGCTCCAACTCTGAATTTGCTGTGGCAATTTTAGTCCTGTTTGGATTTATTCATGGACTTTACCCTGCCTCGGGTAATGATTCAAAGTCTGCCGTATACGTTCACATATACGGTGATATGCCTTATTACTCGGGACCGGAGCTGCTGCGCTTAGATTCAAACACTCGCCTGCCTACTGAGGTTTACGCACGCCGTGTTGCTATGGGAACAGTACGACGCCCATGTTACATCTATCGGGATCCCGCCGCAGCATTTGCATGTCTGGAAGCTTTACACGGCTCGGCTCCGAGCTATATCGCAGACCTTCTCTGTGTTCACTCCACTCCACAAGCTCCACGATCTTCCAACCAGCTGCTCTTACCTATTCCACGCTCTCAAAATGAGGTTCAAGGGTTACAGTCTTCCACTTTTCATAGAGGAGTCCCACACAATAGATGCATTTAAGTTAAATTTGAAAAGTAATTTGTTTGTTTTTTTGGCATTTGAGTCCATTTGTGGTTTTATTTGATTAACATGTTTATATGTTGGTGCATATGTATGTTGTTTTGTATGTATGTTAATTATTTGTTAAATGTTGCATAGTTGAGTGGTATTTATAACTGATTTTAATGTACAGCACTTTGGTTGACACACGTTGTCTTTTAAATGTGCTATAAAAATAAAGGTGACTTGACTTGACTTTAAACACCTCACTGTCCCTGCTGGACTGAGAATAGTCCACAAAAACAAAAACATCCAGCCAACAGCGCCCCGTGGGCAGCGTCCTGTGACCACTGATGAAGGTCTAGAAGATGACCGACACAAACAGCAGCAATAGATGAGCGATCGTCTCTGACTTTACATCTACAAGGTGGACCGACTAGGTAGGAGTGTCTAATAGAGTGGACGGTGAGTGGACACTGTGTTTAAAAACTCATACCAGCACAACACACACTAACACACCACCACCATGTCAGTGTCACTGCAGTGCTGAGAATCATCCACCACCTAAATATTACCTGCTCTGTGGGGGTCCTGACCATTGAAGAACAGGGTGAAAGGGGGCTAACAAAGTATGTAGAGAAACAGATGGACTACAGTCAGTAATTGTAGAACTACAAAGTGATTCTATATGGTAAGTGGAGCTGATAAAATGGACAGTGAGTGTAGAAACAAGGAGGTTCCACCCTTCAGCCTATCTGCTGAGCTGGGACGACACTACTCACCGTTCTTACTTAAGGCCAGAGACGCCAAGGGCGGCAGGATCGAATCCACGACCTCGAGAGAGAGGAGAAGCAACACGTTATTCCCAGAGCAAGAGAAAGTACTCACCTGTACAGTACAGTCACTCACTCACACACACACACACACACACACACACACACACACACACACACACACACACACACACACACACACACACACACACACACACACACACACACACACACACACACACACACACACACACACACACACACACACTGGCAGAAATAGCTCAGAGGGGAAAGTGAGAGAACTCAGGAAAGCTCCAATTTGCATGGAAATGTGATGTCAGCTCTTGTCACTTTGATCATGTAGAGTCCATTAGCACAAAAACACCTCACGCCGCGCTTTTATTTATTTATTTATTTATTTATTATTATTCTCCACAGAAACTAAAGTTGTGTTCAGGTAGTTTCTGTGAGTAGCTACCGGCGTCTCTCCAACAAAGAACTAAAGTCTGAGTCTCCAACTGAGACTAATTACAGGAACACAGAAACTAAAACTGCAGTGTAATAATACAGAAGGTTTGTTTTGTTATTATGATTTTTTCATTTTATTTCTCATGAAACGGCTCGTTTTCACGTCTAATTCAGTTTTGCCGGCTGCTGTGGTCAGGGTGGCGGTGAGTCAGGCCACTCCCGGAAACAGTACATTTACATTATCAGCATTCACATTCACTCCCTCACACACTCACTCACACGTTTTTTCGCTTCTTCACTCACACATTCACTCGCTCACTCACATATGATAACTTGGCCTTATTCAGACAGGACTGCTTTTATACAGAATGTTGGGAGAGTGAAATCATTATCTTATTATTATTATATGTAGATAAACATACACTGCCATTAAAATCTTTTCCTGAGGAGTCCAAGGTTATTTAAACAAGACGACGCCAGGCCTCATTCTGCACGTGGTACAACAGTGTGGCTTTGTAGATGCACACGTGCTTGACAGGCCTGCCGGCAGTCTGAATCTGTCATTAAAAATGTATGCTGCATCATGAGGAAGAGAATCGACGCCTGCCTGATGAGCAGCTGAAGTCTCACATCGTGCAAGAACAGAGAAAAATTCCACTCGTAAAACCGTAACGATTAGTGTCCTCAGTTCCTGACGCATTTAAGTCTCATTAATAGGAACGCTGATGGAACACAGCGGGGGAACATGGTTTTATCAGTAGGAACCGCTGCTCATTAACAGCATCTCGCTAACAAAGAATTGTTACGGTGGGTCTGGAAATGAAAAAATCAAAAACTGCAACATTCAGTGTCCTCAGTTCTCAAGCTATTAAAAACTGGAATCAAGAGGAACGCTGGTGGAACACTGGAGTAAACACACCTCTATTAGTAGGAACCGCTCTCATGGGGTGGCTCGGTGGGTAGCACTGTCCCCAGGTGGGGCGGTCCGGGTCCTTTCTGTGTGGAGTTTGCATGTTCTCCCTGTGTCTGTGTGGGTTTCCTCTGGGTGCAGTCCAAAAACATGCAAGTGAGGTAAATTAGTGACACTAAATTGTCCATGACTGTGTTCGCTATAACCTTGTGAACTGATGAATCTCGTGTGATGAGTAACTACCGTTCCTGTCATGAAGTGTAAAACATGACGTTAAAATCCTAATAAACAAACAAACATTGGAACGTTTGTTGTCCAACCTTATAATGTTTAGATTATTATTATTATTCCTATTTCCTGCAGGAAACCCACACAGACACGGGGAGAACATGCAAAATCCACACTGAAAGGACCCGGACCGCTCCAACTGGGAATCAAACCCGGGATATCTGTGCTACCCACCGAGCCAGTTAGGTCAATGTCATACATGTGAGGCCACACTTCTGCTGTGGAGTGTGAGGTCTGGTCTGAAATCAATAATTGATGTCACCCGTCTTACAGTATCAGAATATGATATTTTCATCTTTATACAACAGTTAGTTCCGACCTTGCAATCTGATTGGTTGAGAAGCGTTCTAACCGTGCTGATATTGGTGATAACAGCGCGGCCTTTTCACACCACAACTGTATTACTCCACTGACGCGATGCCAGTAACAACAAGCTTCATGCACACAAGCCGCCGGTTGTTTTGTAGGCCTAGTTGTGCTCATACACATCCAGAAATGTATCAAATGGATCACTTTCAGATAACATTCGACCTAAATTCTATCTTTTAATTCTTAATTAATTTTATTTTTGGCTTTTTTTCCTTTTCCTTTCATCTTCGCTTATTCATATTCGCTTACTATTATTTTTATTCCAAACAGTGTTAATTTAGTTGACGAATGATTTTCATCATAGTTTTCGTCAACGAACCTTTTTTTCATGACAAAAACGAGACTATAACTAAATAAAAACTACATAAAAGGATAAAAACTGTGACGAAATGAATCGACACTTTCGTCAACGAATAAAAACGAGACGAAAATGTTTGGCAGGGACGACATCCGATCAGAACTGATTTAGTTTTGTGGAAGGTAGGGACGAGTTAGGAAGAGATCCAATCAGAACTACTTTAGCGTATGTGGAGGGGCGGGACAAGCCGATTAGCCATCCAATCAGTACTAATCTCTTTTGCGGTACCGCGGTAAGACCACACTCGCACAGATTTGATCTAAACCCGGGAAGACCAGACTAGCCTGTGAACCAGATTAACTCCACAATGTCAACAGGGAGGAAGAGGAGAGTCGATATATGGACACATTTCTCATTTGACGTGAAATGAGAAACAAGACGATGTGTAAACCATGTGGGGCGACGATCTCGGGTAAAAACACAACAAATCTGGAACATCTGGCACCGCTGGCAGTATAATGGAAACATAACGGCACAGCTGCTTTTATGGTACCCAGTTTTATAAAGAATGTAATATGCAATTTGTTATGAACAATGCATATATGTTTCAGGCAGAGCAGGCCTACTGGTCATTAATATTTTGTTATTGTTATGCTCAATAAGCAGGTCAGGTAAATAAAGATGTTTGAAATAAGTTAAATCTGGTTTTGTGTGTATTGCACATTCAAACATTAATAATATTCCATAACTGGTTAAAAATTTTGTAAGTGTACTGTATATAATGACTTAAATAATTCAAGGGAACTGATGAAAAAGCATTTACATTTTACACCCTTTATATCGACTGTAGATTTAGTCGACTAGTCTTATAATAATTAGTCTAAAACTTGACTAAAACTAAAACAATTAAGATGACTAAATTATGACTAAAACTAAATCAAAATTTGCTGTCAAAATTAACACTGATTCCAAACTAGCGTTACTTTGTAGTGTTAAACTAAATGCCTTTTTTAGCCTACGGTGTTAAGGCAGGGTAGGGAATTTTTACCGCTGCATAGCAGCAACTCATTCGTTGTGGAACTACTTCGGCTCGAGCCTGCGACCAAATCGCAGCCGTGATGTTATTCGTGATAACACACTCCCTCTCGTGTTCTATTGCTCAAATATTCACCAACCCCTTGTTTAGCATGAAGCTGATTTAAAGCAAGCGTTAGACGGCAGCCTCGTGTTCATCTGTGTCTTCAGCACGTGTGTCTGGATGCGCTGTCGGAGAGCACCGGCACTACCAGTGAGGAGCAGAATTTAATGACTCCTGGTGAACTGTAATTAAGGCCCTGTCTTCTATTACGGGGTATGAAACGAGAGCTTCCTGATGTATCGCATCCACTGAAAGCACATCGATACTCATTAAAAAGCCTCAGACAGACACCAAACACAGGCTGATAAACACACCGGCGAGCTCCTGATGGCCTCGGTGATAACGAGAGCGCCGGGCGGCGGGGAGGACTGCTCAGACATAAAACCGTGGCTGCACTCGTGTGACTCTCTAAAAGATTCAATTTGATGCCTCGTATCAGCGCCAATTTAGAAATACACAACGAGATCTGGAAATAAATGCACCCCAATAACGAAACAAAAAAATGAATCAGGTGTGTGGGCAGCAGTACATCCTGAATCATTAAATACAGTGCTGATTACACCGGTCACTTATTATACTTCGATAATTAATATCAGTATTTAATATAGGGCACTAAATAATACACCGATCAGCCATAACATTAAAACCACCTCCTTCTTTCTACACTCACTGTCCATTTTATCAGCTCCACTTACCATATAGAAGCACTTTGTAGTTCTACAATTACTGACTGTAGTCCATCTGTTTCTCTACATGCTTTGTTAGCCCCCTTTCACCCTGTTCTTCAATGGTCAGGACCCCCACAGAGCAGGTATTATTTAGGTGGTGGATCATTCTCAGCACTGCAATGACACTGACATGGTGGTGGTGTGTTAGTGTGTGCTGTGCTGGTATGAGTGGATCAGACACAGCAGCGCTGCTGGAGTTTTTAAATACCGTGTCCACTCACTGTCCACTCTATTAGTCACTCCTACCTAGTCGGTCCACCTTGTAGATGTAAAGCCAGAGACGATCGCTCATCTATTGCTGCTGTTTGAGTCGGTCATCTTCTAGACCTTCATCAGTGGTCACAGGACGCTGCCCACGGGGCGCTGTTGGCTGGATGTTTTTGGTTGGTGGACTATTCTCAGTCCAGCAAGGACAGTGAGGTGTTTAAAAACTCCAGCAGCGCTGCTGTGTCTGATCCACTCATACCAGCACAACACACACTAACACACCACCACCATGTCAGTGTCACTGCAGTGTTGAGAATGATCCACCACCTAAATAATACCTGCTCTGTGGTGGTCCTGTGGGGGTCCTGACCATTGAAGAACAGCATGAAACAGATGGACTACAGTCAGTAATTGTAGAACTACAAAGTGCTTCTATATGGTAAGTGGAGCTGATAAAATGGACAGTGAGTGTAGAAACATGGAGGTGGTTTTAATGTTATGGTTGATGGGTGTATATTTCTTAATGTAGACAATATTAAAGTTACTGTGATGAGAATGTGGGTATTAAAACTTCTTTGACAGGATTTTCTGGCCACAGATGCACATAATTCATTTAAAATCTAGCAGCATCAGCTAATTGAATTGAAATCCGATAACAGCTTTGTTGATTATGTAACTGCTGAAATTCAATAATTCATGGACGACAGTCGTGCATCTAAATGTGCATCAGCATCATATTTTCTCCTCATGAATGAGAGAAATAACTCTTGTTTGCATCGATGGACGCCCCACCAACACTCACTCACACACTCACTCAGTCACTCACTCACACACTCACTTATTTACTCACTCACACACTCACTCAGTCACTCACACACTCACTCAGTCACTCACTCACACACTCACTTATTTACTCACTCACACACTCAGTCACTCACACACTCACTCAGTCACTCACTCACACACTCACTTATTTACTCACTCACACACTCACTCAGTCACTCACACACTCACTCAGTCACACACTCACTTATTTACTCACTCACACACTCACTTATTTACTCACTCACACACTCACTCAGTCACTCACACACTCACTCAGTCACTCACTCACACACTCACTTATTTACTCACTCACACACTCACTCAGTCACTCACTCACACACTCACTCAGTCACTCACTCACACACTCACTTATTTACTCACTCACACACTCACTCAGTCACTCACTCACACACTCACTTATTTACTCACTCACACACTCACTCAGTCACTCACACACTCACTCACACACTCACTCATTTACTCACTCACACACTCACTCAGTCACTCACACACTCACTCAGTCACTCACACACTCACTCATTTACTCACTCACACACTCACTCAGTCACTCACTCACACACTCACTTATTTACTCACTCACACACTCACTCAGTCACTCACACACTCACTCAGTCACTCACACACTCACTCATTTACTCACTCACACACTCACTCAGTCACTCACTCACACACTCACTTATTTACTCACTCACACACTCACTCAGTCACTCACTCACACACTCACTTATTTACTCACTCACTCAGTCACACACTCACTTATTTACTCACTCACACACTCACTCAGTCACTCACTCACACACTCACTTATTTACTCACTCACTCAGTCACTCACTCACTTATTTACTCACTCACTCAGTCACACACTCACTTATTTACTCACTCACTCAGTCACTCACTCACTTATTTACTCACTCACACACTCACTCAGTCACACACTCACTTATTTACTCACTCACTCAGTCACTCACTCACTTATTTACTCACTCACACACTCACTCAGTCACACACTCACTTATTTACTCACTCACTCAGTCACTCACTCACTTATTTACTCACTCACACACTCACTCAGTCACACACTCACTTATTTACTCACTCACTCAGTCACTCACTCACTTATTTACTCACTCACACACTCACTCAGTCACTCACTCACACACTCACTTATTTACTCACTCACTCAGTCACTCACTCACACACTCACTTATTTACTCACTCACTCAGTCACTCACTCACTTATTTACTCACTCACTCAGTCACACACTCACTTATTTACTCACTCACTCAGTCACACACTCACTTATTTACTCACTCACTCAGTCACACACTCACTTATTTACTCACTCACACACTCACTCAGTCACACACTCACTTATTTACTCACTCACTCAGTCACACACTCACTTATTTACTCACTCACTCAGTCACACACTCACTTATTTACTCACTCACACACTCACTCAGTCACTCACTCACACACTCACTTATTTACTCACTCACTCAGTCACTCACTCACTTATTTACTCACTCACTCAGTCACACACTCACTTATTTACTCACTCACTCAGTCACACACTCACTTATTTACTCACTCACTCAGTCACACACTCACTTATTTACTCACTCACACACTCACTCAGTCACACACTCACTTATTTACTCACTCACTCAGTCACACACTCACTTATTTACTCACTCACTCAGTCACTCACTCACTTATTTACTCACTCACACACTCACTCAGTCACACACTCACTTATTTACTCACTCACTCAGTCACTCACTCACTTATTTACTCACTCACACACTCACTCAGTCACACACTCACTTATTTACTCACTCACTCAGTCACACACTCACTTATTTACTCACTCACACACTCACTCAGTCACACACTCACTTATTTACTCACTCACTCAGTCACACACTCACTTATTTACTCACTCACTCAGTCACACACTCACTTATTTACTCACTCACACACTCACTCAGTCACACACTCACTTATTTACTCACTCACTCAGTCACTCACTCACTTATTTACTCACTCACTCAGTCACACACTCACTTATTTACTCACTCACTCAGTCACACACTCACTTATTTACTCACTCACACACTCACTCAGTCACTCACACACTCACTTATTTACTCACTCACACACTCACTCAGTCACACACTCACTTATTTACTCACTCACACACTCACTCAGTCACTCACTCACTTATTTACTCACTCACACACTCACTCAGTCACACACTCACTTATTTACTCACTCACACACTCACTCAGTCACTCACACAGTCACTTATTTACTCACTCACACACTCACTCAGTCACTCACTCACTTATTTACTCACTCACACACTCACTCAGTCACTCACTCACACAGTCACTTATTTACTCACTCACACACTCACTCAGTCACTCACACACTCACTTATTTACTCACTCACTCAGTCACTCACTCACACACTCACTTATTTACTCACTCACACACTCACTCAGTCACACACTCACTTATTTACTCACTCACACACTCACTCAGTCACTCACTCACACAGTCACTTATTTACTCACTCACACACTCACTTATTTACTCACTCACACACTCACTGTCACTCACTCACTCACTTATTTACTCACTCACACACTCACTCAGTCACTCACTCACTTATTTACTCACTCACACACTCACTCAGTCACACACTCACTTATTTACTCACTCACACACTCACTCAGTCACTCACTCACACACTCACTCAGTCACTCACTCACACACTCACTTATTTACTCACTCACACACTCACTCAGTCACTCACTCACACACTCACTCAGTCACTCACTCACACACTCACTTATTTACTCACTCACACACTCACTCAGTCACACACTCACTTATTTACTCACTCACAGTCACACATTCAGTCACTCACACACACACTCATTCACACACTCACTCAGTCACTCACACACACACTCACTCAGTCACACACTCACTCAGTCTATCACACACTCAGCCAGTCACACACTCACTCACTCAGTCACACACTCACTCAGTCTATCACACACTCAGCCAGTCACACACTCACTCACTCACACACAATCACACACTCACTCAATCACACTCAGTCACTCACACACACACACACACTCACTCAGTCTATCACCCACTCAGCCAGTCACACACTCACTCACACACTCAATCACACACTCACTCACACACTCAATCACACACTCAGTCACTCACTCACACACACACTCAGTCACTCACACACACACACACACACACACTCACTCACTCAATCACACACTCACTCAGTCACACACTCACTCAGTCACACACTCAGTCACACACTCAATCACACACTCACTCACTCACACACTCAATCACACACTCACTCACTCACACACTCAGTCACTCACACACACACACACACACACACACACTCACTCAATCACACACTCACTCACACACTCAGTCACTCACACACACACACACTCACTCACTCACTCAGTCACACATTTACTCACTCACACACTCAGTCACTCACAGACTCACTGTTTTTAATATAACTTGTAAACAAAATAAGCTAAAATACAGGCGGTGGCCTGCCATTGTACTTTAAGTTTACATCATATCATATCGTATATCACCACTTCTCAAAAGCATATCGAGGTAATCGCACAGCCCTAATTCAAATCATTGGTTAATACCAACACCTTCATTGGCTGAATTTATTTTAATATAAAGACTGAAAGAAAACCATCCACAGTTGAAGAGTTATTAGATAATTCCTCGGAGGATTACACATGGACCGGCTGCTTTCAGTTTCTGACAGTTTCGAGAGCATACATAGTAAACGTTCTCCACAATATAAATGGCTGGCTGGAGGAATATATATACGTATATATATATATATATATATATATATATATATATATATATATATATATATATACTGTATATATATATATATGGGGAAAAAAATGCAGAACATATGCCGGGAAGCAATGTGTTAACCTGTGTGTGCTGCCTAGGGCTCTTTATGTATTAAAGCTGTAGTGTATTACCGCTGGGGATTTGAAGAGCTCTCTGTATAGAACTCACGTGAGTACATCTCACAACCTCGACGCTGCAGCACACCACTGGTGAGCGTGCACGGGGGTGGGGGTGGGGGGTTAATACAGAATAAAAAATCATTCCAGTATGTGTGTGTGTTTCCAAACGCTCATCAAACTATTCTGATTCTAGTTAAATATATGGAGGCTGTATGATTACGTTCCTGTTGAATGTTATTGGACATTTTGGGCATTTCATACCGTTATGGATCCCTCATCACACTGAAGAGCTGGTAGCAGACATCATGGTTAAATGCATCTTTTGGCTTCCTCTAAACAGTAAACGTTGATTCATCAGTTTCAGTGCTTGAAAACTGCTAAACTGCAGGTCTGAAATGACTTCCAGGTTTGTGAGGTTCAACAAGTACAACTTCTGTTCAGACTGGCTCACAACACCGACGCTGGTACCAAAACCCTGAACGGTTTGCCGCTTTTCCACTGCAAGTTCACAGGTTCTGCGCCAGAAAAACTGGTTCTGTTCTGGCCCCAAAATCTTGCCACAAGCGGTCAGTGGATGGGGGGTGGGCGGGCTGATACTGTCACCACAGTATCATTGTTTACTCGCTTTTTCACCATTTACAACAAATAGCAAAAGAACCGCAGCAAAACCAGCAGTACTGAATCAACACTGATCCACAGAGGATGCAAACGCATCACTTGCGATATCGTCCTAAAACTGCATACAAAAAAGTCACATGATCTGCCTTGTTATAATTAAGTCTCTACCTAATTCATGAACAGTTGTAGCCTAGCAGATGAGGTACTGGACTAGTAATTGAAAGTTCACTGGTTCAAGACCCACCACTGTCAGGTTGCCACTGTTGGACCCTTGAGCAAGGTCCTTAACCCTCAATTGCTTAGACAATATACTGTCACAGTGCTGTAAGTCTGATAAATGCTGAAAATGTAAATGTAATTCACAGTCGTGAAAATGGCCTTGAATCAGAGTTTGCCTTGAAATTTAAAATGCAAGGTTTCATTCATGCAGTGTTCAAGTGCCTCACGTTTACTGGTTAATCTGCACTATGAGGCGTCCTAGCAATCCTACGGCAATTTAGTTAGCAATCGCTTAGTCAAAACATCCAAGATGTGAAGGTGTAAAGCAGCTAGAAAATTAAGGGGGGGTCAAAACACAGACGAGTTTGGAAAACTAAGGGGGGGTCAAAACACAGATGAGATTTTCCGTATTTGAGTCAGAATATGAAGCCGCACCGTCGCTGGATGTTCTAGGTTTACATTCAACTATTAAGATAGCTGTGCTGTGTGTTGTAGCTTCTATTTATACTATCATTTAGTTTATGAGAATCATTTAATGACTGCTGTGAAATGTGGCTCTGGACAGTTAGTACCGTCCACACCCTCATACGTAATCGCTGGGCTCTCAAACCGGTGGAAATGTGAGTCCGTTCTTAAAATCTCTGCTAGGGCAATCTGTAGCCTAGTGGTTAAGGTACTGGACTAGTAATCAGAAGATCACTGGTTCAAGCCCCACCACTGCCAGGTTGCTGCTGTTGGGCCCTTGAGCAAGGCCCTTAACCCTCAATTGCTCAGACTGTATACTGTGACCGTACTGTAAGTCTCTTTGGATAAAGGCGTCTGCTAAATGCTGTAAATGTGAATGTAGTTTGCAGTAACCAGCACCAGCACTTTGTTGGTGAAGAGGTACCAGACGTGTTCTTTCAGTTCTGAGGTCGTTTTTGTGGAATTTAGCAGCCATTCTGTCAAACATCTTCTGTTTCTGTCAGTGAGCCTCAACCTGAAACCACCGTTCCTCAGTGCTGATGCAGCTCCTTCAGATTTGAGATAAACCCGAGAGCCTTTTTGTGGCCGATTCTGCAGTAATTCAGGCACCGAATATTTCAACTCTATTATTGCGCTACCGTACTTTGAAATCTTACTTATTACAGAACAAATTACCAGAGATTTTTAATAACTGATACATGTGGTTTTGTGTTTGTATTTTTTATTCTATATATTCAGGCTGTCGTTATTCACGTCAACGCAACGCAACGCAATTGGGCTGTTTGTGCCACTTTAAACATACGTCACTGTGGTAAACTGCGCTGCTTTAACACAGTAACATTGTGTTTATACTGTAGAGATAACACGGGTCTTTATACAGTTTACGGTCTAACTTTATTTCTGATGAATTTGGATGGGAAGCTCATGAACTGTACACGTCGTGGGAACATTACAAACTCTGGTGTTAAATGGATCATAATGGACTGTAGACGCTTTAACATAGTTAATGCTGTGGGTCCACATGATGTTATACATGTTGCATCCAGAAATGGTTCATATTAATACCCTGAGCGCCTGTTTCCAGTGGCAGGGTTATGAACAGGAAAAGATCCTCACTTTTACCAGATCATGTGAACAGACTTGTCATTTTAAATAAGTGGCTGAAAGATGGGCAGCTGTTAACAACTCTATATAGGCATTGGCTGGCTTACTAAAAATAATTTAGATTTAATAATTCTATCATAATTGTGCATAACTGTTCAAATTTTGCTTAGTTATTTTTGCAGTCGATTAATTTGGTTCTTTAATCGTGATAAATCTCAATTCAAAAATGTAATCATGTGACAGCCCTACTACACATGCATTTCCCCCCTATGTCTATGTTTCCCAATCTGGTCGAATCCATTTACCCTTGTTATATATCTCCTGCTCGGCTGCAGACCCCCACCCTGGCTGAGGAGGCCTGTACCTAACATGAAGTGCTGCTTTCTATTAACAACCTTGCTGGCTAGAGTTTGAGAGCATAGCAATCAAGTCGGTACAAAAATGAAATAAATAAATGAATAAGAATTCGCCTGTCTAGACAGAACTGACTTTTCTATTCTGTTATCAATGTTTTGTTTTGTTTTTTTAAGCACTGACGTTGGAGTTTTCTGTAAGCCTGACTAACACACGCTGTGTCCACAGAATTAAAGTGAGCTTGGTAGTTTTGTTTTCTTTCCCTCACCAGTTACATACCTACGTGTGCCTGTGTGTTGTTGACTGGCAACCTTCTACCAGAGTATTTATTGATTTGGATTTTAATGCCATGTTTAACATGTATGTGTCATTTTATTGCAAGACAGGTATTATGTTTCTAGCACTGTCGCCTCACAGCAAGAAGGTCCTGGGTCCGATCCCCGGGTCCTTTCTGTGTGGAGTTTGCATGTTCTCCCCGTGTCTGCGTGGGTTTCCTCCGGGAGCTCCGGTTTCCTCCCACAGTCCAAAAACATGCAGCCAGGCTAATTAGAGACGCTGAATTGTCCTGTATGTACTCAGCCGCTAGGATGCATAAACCAGTGCACTGTAGTGCCGGTCCCAAGCCTGGATAAATAGGGAGGGTCGTGTCAGGATGGGCATCCGGCGTAAAAACTGTGCCAGATCAATAACGCGGATCACGCGTAGATAGGTATTATGTTTCTCACTCACTCACTTTCTTAACCGCTTATCCAATCAGGGTCGCGTATGTGCTGGAGCCGATCCCAGCTTTTCAATGGGCGCAAGGCACACAGTAACACCCTGGATGGGACGCCAGTCCATCGCAGGGCAGACACACACACATAAACACACATTCACCTGTAGGGCAATTCAGTGCCTCCAACTAACCTGACTGCACGTTTTTGGACTGTGGGAGGAAACCGGAGCTCCCGGAAAAAAAAACCCAAGCAGACACGGGGAGAACATGCAAACTCCACACAGAAAGTACCCGGACCGCCCCGCCTGGGGATCGAACCCAGGACCTTCTTGCTGTGAGCCACAGTGCCGCCTGGATTATGTTTCTGTCTTTATAATTTGGGTTATTTTATATTTTCTTGTTATTTTTATGGCTGTGCGGTCGGTCGGTTAAAACTGTTCTTATGTTGTCTTGTGTAAGAATTTATTTCATGCTTCCAGGTATGTGTACTAGTTATCTTTGTTGTCTATTAGATGTGCCTCATGTAGAAATGTTTAAATCCAGGTAAAAAACGTTTTTCTTTTCTTGTGCCTACGATTGAGATCTAAATTTTGCACTCTATTATTACTGCACTTTAGCCTTGATAAGCTATTTTTTATCTTTATTTTATCCTTTTTAATTGTATTTATTTTATACTTTTCTGCTTCACCAAATCTTACTGCACTTACTGTTTATAAGCTAATTTACTTTATATTTTCTTTTAGTTTTGATTCTTTATGTAAAGCATTTTATCACTCTGGTTTTAATTTCATGTTCTTTTAATCGTACGTAACTCAGAAATCTTTTAATGCTTTTAATTTTTCCTTATGTGAATTGCCACTGTGTATGAAAGGTGCTAAACAAATAAACTAACCTTGCCTTGGTGTATTTGGGCCGTTCTATAAGTATGTTGTACCAGAGTAAGAAACATATTTACTGAAAAGGCACTTTTGTGAATCACTAAATGCTGTGAATATACCATCACTGAATGACCCTGCTCCTCTTTTCAGTGACTTACAGTGCTGTGGTGAGCGCTCAGAAGGGCGGGGTGCTGGGAGATGGCCTCCACTGCTGATAATGTGTTTCGGATCAGTTCCTCAGCCGCTGTCTGTCCTGTTCACAGAAAAAGAAATACATGTCCGAATGAGCCATGTGCTCATGAAACTTCATCTTTCATCTTTGTTCAACACTGAATCTAGTAACACACACACTTCACTACTCAGAATGTGTTTTTTATTCGAATCTCAGGCACCTTTGTTTTATTTCTACAAGGTTTCTAAATGAAGGATGATTGTATATGAGTAACAGGAGTGAGGTTTTAACCTAGAATTAGTCAGTACATGAAATATAGCAGCATGGAGAACATGCTAAAAGCACCAGAACACCGAGCACAGTCTAGTGATTTATCACAAAATGTTCTTTTTATTTTAAGAATAAATGTAGGTAACAGGAATGAACGTGGAGATGAATCTACTCAGTTACAATATTATCAAACATACAGGGGAATAAAGGAGAACCTACTAATGCTCTTCAGTGACCTTCAGTAGATACAGATAATGAACATTTCTGTATTTATTTAAATATTTCCACATGTTTATTATCAGAAGGATGAATATGTGAGGGTAACAGGACTGAGTGAGTAAAACATGGATTTTAACCACATTATTCTACATTTCTTATAGAAAATAAAGATTAAACACACAGACGTGATCTGGAGTCACCGAACACTGCAGGACAAAAGGATTTCTGACAGATTTTACTCTTATATTTCATTATAAAGTGTCGAGTTAGAGAGAGGGGATGAAAAAATACTAATTGTCAGTGTTATTGGGAGGTTTTATGAACGTTTGAAATTATATATCCTACATTTACAATTAGATGGATGTGCAGGACACTTTGCTCTATTAGAAAATACATTTTAAAGTTAATCTTCATCTACATTTATACATATAACGTCCTGGGGATGGAAGTGGCACCAATTTGGCAGAATGGCCCATTTACAAAGATAAAGTCGATAAAATATACATATAAAGAAGAAATTAAAAGCTGTATGTGATTAATACATTCAACACTTTGATGTATCTCTGAAGACGACTTACCCACAGCACCTCCCAAACTGGTCTCATTGGAATCGATGGATGTGATGTGATTCTTCACAAAACAGAACGGTGTTGAAGCAGATTTAAGCAGATTTAGAACATGACACATCTATAATAAATATCTGAACGAGTTTATTTATAACGTGATGCAGTCGACTCACCAGAAGCGCTCCGAATTTAATGAGAAACTCCTCGTTCACCACCTGAGGCCTGAAGATCTGCCAAAACCCATTGAAAGAGATTAGACGGCTGGAGTTATAAGAAGTGCTATAAAGAAGCCCAGTCATATAAAAAAAATCGGGGCAGTTTGTGCTGCAGCAAAACAAACAAATTGCTGATGATATACTTAATGATTAAAGCATAAAGTCCAGAGATATTACATCTACATTACTACGTAATCCGTCACATTTAATAAACTTTGATCTATTTAGTGCTTGTTGTGGCGTAAAGACACCAATCACTCACGCCAGAGTTAATAAAATAACTCAAACTATTAAATAAACCTCCCAAAGACTGGATTCAGTTAAAATAGAATGGCTCCAAACTTAATTTCTTCATGTTCCCCCTAATTTTCTCCCCTAATCTAGTCGTATCCAACTACCCTGATTGCATTACGCTTCCCCTCTACCAATACAACCCTTCACTGCTGACTGAGGAGCTTCACAACTCTCACACGCCCCCTCCGACACGTGCGCAGTACCGACTGCATCTTTTCACCTGCGCGAGGCGCGTTCATATGCGGATCAGCCTTGTGCACGGAGAGAGCCAGCAGAAGTCGTAATTGCACCAGTTATGAGGAACCCTGGTCCAGCTCATCCCACCCACCCTGAACAACAGGCCAGTCGATGTTCATGTGGCTGCCCAGCCGAGCCGGATGGCGGAGCTGAGATTGGATACGATGTATTCGAGATCCCAGCTCTGATGTGCTAGCGTACTTTACCGCTGTGCCACCTGAGCGGCCTACTTTATTTCAATTATGATCATCAAGAACGGCAAAGTATAGCTCAGAGGGTACTGATTTATACCTTTTTCTAATCGCCTCTCTTTTACACTCCATCCTTAACCTTTAATGGTCTCACCAGGAAAATAATGTTTAAAAATGATTTGTTTGCATTTCTTAGTTTCTTGGGACTAAACCAACAACAAACAATTAATGTTTTGTTACTAGTGCACACAGTATTTTTTAATGAGTCTCTACCATTATACCTGTCAAGCACAAAAATGATGCAACTTTTCATGGATGATTTTTCAGCCACAGCCTTAAGTTGACATAAATGTTAGAAAAGCTGTTTTCTTAAAACCACAGCGTCGTCTAACAATATTTTTGATTTTAACACGTCAACCAAGCAGTAGATACGACCCAAACACTCACTCACTGTCTTAACCACTTATCCAATTAGGATAAGCGGGGGGGTGCTGGAGCCTATCCCAGCTTTTCAATGGGCGCAAAACACACAGTAACACCCTGGACGGGACGCCAGTCCATCGTAGGGCAGACACACACACACACACACACACACACACACACCCATTTACCCATAGGTGTGATTCAGTATCTCCAATTAACCTGACTGCATGTTTTTGGACTGTGGGAGGAAACCGGAGCACCCGGAGGAAACCCACGCAGACATGGGGAGAACATGAAAACTCCACACAGAAAGGACCGCTCCACCTGGGGATAGAACCCAGGACCTTCTTGCTGTGAGGCGACAGTGCTACCCACTGAGCCATAGTGCCAATGACCCAAACAGGATTATTTAAATACAGCTTATTTTTACCCAAGTATTTAGACACACAGTAAGATCAACCAAATGGTTAAGATTAAGAGGGTTAAGATCGAATACCATAATATCTATAAAACAAATGTTATGTAAAGTTTTCTGACTCATCTGGACACCCTTATCTTAAACCAGCAAAGTGTTTCTTATTTATTTATTTGTTTTAAAGTACAATGTCCTTGTCAGAACATTCCAATCTCTTACAAGGATGCTGGAAAGCCCCGTGTACCCAAGGTCTCAGTACTTTTCCATTACAGGTCTAACTATATTATAAACAACGGTTTTTAGACTTCTCCTAAAACACTTATGGTGCCCAGGTGGCGCAGCGGGATATTCGTGAGATTCCGAACTCCTCGGTTCGAAACTCGCCATTGCCACCGGTCGGCTGGGCGCCATCTAGGGGGCATAATTGGCAGTGCCTGCAGCAGACACGTTTCCACCAGGGTGGGATGACCGGACTATGTGGGTGAGGTCGTCAAACGCTGTATAAGGACCCTGATTAGCAGACAGAGAGACGCCTGTGCAGAATGCATGGGTGAAAAGGGTTCCGCAAAGGGCTGCACGCGGGTCAGAGGAGGTTTGAGCAGCAGTATACCCACCTCGACTACAATCAGGGATCCACCAGCAGTGGAAGACAAATTGACTACAATAAATTGGGAGAAAATGCATCAATAATAATAATAATAATAATAATAAAAACACTTAATTTCATTAAAAGCTGCAGGTCATTTCTCCCTGCAGCCATCAGTTTCATCTGAACTGGACACTTTTTCTGTAGTTCCTGTAATCGTTGTACAATCATGTACTGCACCTTAAGAAAAGCTATACGGTTGTATATGTGAACATGTATACTCACAAACGTACTGTACTTCTGTGTGTACTTAAGTTATTTGTACGTAAGCTGCTTAAATACTGTAATGAAAGGATTAATAAAGTACTGTCTTAAAACAGTCCAGAGATGCTAAACTAATAAAAATGCAGCACACTTCTATCCAGTTAGCTCTCTGATGCCTAAAAAGTGACTCGGCTAATTGCGCTCATTATTCTACAGAATAATGTGGAATTTCTGAACTTGTTAGCTGCCTTGCTGCCTACTACTTACCTGGTCAGCTGCCTCAGTAGAGAGGATTCTTTTATATATGTATAAATATTTTGTTTAAGCATTTTCTCTCCTTTTTCTCCCTTTTTAGCGTGTCCGATTGTCCGATTGCGTCACGCTTCCTCTCCGCCAACGCCGATCCCCGCTCCGATCGAGGAGAACGAAGCTGACCCACGCCCCCTCCGACACGTGGGCAGCGGCCGTATGCATCTCATCACCTACACTTTGACGAGTGCAGTGCAGCTCAGCGTTGTGTACGGAGAGACACACTCGAACAGCAGGCGCCATCTATCAGCCAGCAGAGGTCGTAATTGCACCAGTCATTAGAAAGAGACCCTATCCGGCTTAGTCCCGCCCATATCTGAACAACAGGCCAATCGTCGTTCATGTGACCGCTCAGCCCCAGCCGGCAGGCAGAGCTGAGATTCGATACGATGTATTCCAGATCCCAGCTCTGGTGTTCTAGCGTGTGTTTTTACCGCTGCGCCACCTGAGCGGCCTTGTAGAGAGGATTCTGATAAGACATCAAACTCATAAGGCAGATTATTTAGACGCTCTACTTATGCAGAGATTACGCCGATTAGGTCACCACAGTTTTAGCTTACTAAGCTAACACAGTTAGCCTCAGGACGTTCAAACCGCTGACATTCCAGCTAACGTCTCCCTCCGTGTACCAAAAACAGTTAACCTGTCTCTGACGAGCCTGAATTTATAAATAAGCGACACTCGTATAATTCTACCTTTCTACAGATTAAACATCAGCGAGAATTTATTTACAACTGAAAAGAACTCCGTTGGTTGCTCCGTATTATATTGATTCGCCATGTTTGTCATTTTTTGTGAGAATAGTCGTGCTGCACTGAATGCTGTCGGACGCTCCCTCATTATTCAGTCAGATTATCACTCAGAATTAAGGCGCCTCAGTAGGAGCATTTTAAGGGATCTAAGAATTTAGACACGCCCTCTTCTCGAGAGTGTAGGATGATGGGAAATGCATCTGTGTAGAGAGAGAGCTAGATTTTTATACAGAGAGAGCAGCAGTGTGTACTAGCAGTACTGAGATGATGATAAAGGGAGGAAGGTCATGGATGTGGAGGTGAGCGCGGGGCTGCTATCAGGAGAAGATTGAAGCTCTGTGCCGGCTGACCTGAGAGATGACCCGAGTCGCTGATCAATGCTCGGTGTGTGTGCGCTGTCAGCACTGGAACGGTTCACAGAGATGATGGGAGCCGGACAAGACCGGACACGGTTCCTCTGACATAAACGTACAGATAGATACTACTCATAACATTAAAACCACCTCCTTGTTTCTACACTCACTGTCCATTTTATCAGCTCCACTTACCATATAGAAGCACTTTGTAGTTCTACAATTACTGACTGTAGTCCATCTGTTTCTCTGCATGCTTTGTTAGCCCCTTTCATGCTGTTCTTCAATGGTCAGGACCCCCACAGGACCACCACAGAGCAGGTATTATTTAGGTGGTGGATGATTCTCAGCACTGCAGTGACACTGACATGGTGGTGGTGTGTTAGTGTGTGTTGTGCTGGTATGAGTGGATCAGACACAGCAGCGCTGCTGGAGCTTTTAAACACCGTGTCCACTCACTGTCCACTCTATTAGACACTCCTACCTAGTCGGTCCACCTTGTAGATGTAAAGTCAGAGACGATCGCTCATCTATTGCTGCTGTTTGAGTCGGTCATCTTCTAGACCTTCATCAGTGGTCACAGGACGCTGCCCACGGGGCGCTGTCGGCTGGATTTTTTTGGTTGGTGGACGATTCTCAGTCCAGCAGTGACAGTGAGGTGTTTAAAAACTCCAGCAGCGCTGCTGTGTCTGATCCACTCATACCAGCACAACACACACTAACACACCACCACCATGTCAGTGTCACTGCAGTGCTGAGAATGATCCACCACCTAAATAATACCTGCTCTGTGGTGGTCCTGTGGGGGTCCTGACCATTGAAGAACAGGGTGAAAGGGGGCTAACAAAGCATGTAGAGAAACAGATGGACTACAGTCAGTAATTGTAGAGCTACAAAGTGAGTGTATAAACAAGGAGGTGGTTTTAATGTTATGGCTGATCAGTGTATATACTGGTCGGACTAAATGTCAACAAGAAAAGCAGAGCTTGTACAGAAGGACGTACAGGACAAAACATCTCATGAAGGAAGATGATCACCACTGAGTGAGTGTACGAGATGGCCAGAACAGACAAGGAGCTACTGAAGAAGGTCAAATCCCGCAAGTCACGTTACTATGGGCGTGTGATGAGAAAGGTACAGGCTGGACTCATGTTTATGCTTTGCTAAATAAAGGGCGTGAGTGTGGGTGTAGATCTGGGTTAGGAGAATTCGGCAGGGTATGATTTCAATACCCCGATCGAGTCATTTCCACTGCAGCCACTGATAAGCAGCTTCAGTTACAAGTTTCCATACGGAGCAGCTCGGTTTTGTTCTTCAACTAGCCTCATCGATTTAAGTACTAGACTAGTGATTAGAAGGTTGCTGGTTCAAGCCCCACCACCGTCAAGTTGCCATTGTTGGGCCCCTTAGCAAGGCCCTTAACCCTTAATTTTTTTAACTGTATAAAAGCATCTGTTAAATCTACAACTACAACAACTGTCGTCCTCAGTTTTTTAGGCGCTGGAGTAGGGCTCCAGTCTCTGCAGGGGCGTGGGTTCGAATCCCACCGCACTCAGTTTGAGTGGTCACACAGGGGGGTTTAGTGTGCACTGCTATTTCGAAGCACAGGAAATGCATTTTTAACACTTTTAATTAAAGTACTAGACTAGTGATCAGAAGGTTGCTGGTTCAAGCCCACCACCACCAAGCTGTCACGGTTGGGCCCCTGAGCAAGGCCCTTAATCCTTAATTACTTGAATTGTATTCGGTCATAATTGTAAGTTGCTATGGATAAAAGTGCTTTGTTAAATCTACAACTACAACAACTGTCGTCCTCGTTTTTTTTGTTTTTTTTTAGGTGCTGGAGTAAGGCTCCAGTCTCTGCAGGGGCGTGGGTTCAAATCCCACCGCACTCAGTTTGAGTGGTCACACAGGGGGGTTTAGTGTGCATTGCTATTTGGAAGCACAGGAATTGCATTTTTAACACTTCAAATTAAAGTAGTAGACTAATGATCAGAAGGTTGCTGGTTTAAGCCCCACCACCACCAAGCTGTCACTGTTGGGTCCCTGAGCGAGGCCCGTAATACTTAATTGCTTGAATTGTATTCAGTCATTCAGTGCATTTTTATCACTTCAGATTCTACATTCTATTTGGTTCAGGCTCATCGATTTAAGTAATAGACTAGTGATCAGAAGGTTGCTGGTTCAAGCCCACCACCATCAAGCTGTCACGGTTGGGCCCCTGAGCAAGGCCCTTAACCCTTAATTTCTTGAATTGTATAAAAGCGTCTGTTAAATCTACAACTACAACAACTGTCATCCTCAGTTTTTAAGGCGCGTTACTTTATAAAAGCATGGGAATTGCATTTTTTTAACACTTCAAATCCCACATTTCATCGATTAAAATAGCAGACTAGTAATCAGAAGGTTGTCGGTTCAAGCCCCACCACCACCAAGCTGTCACTGTTGGGCCCCTAAGCAAGGCCCTTAATCCTTAATTTACTAAATTGTATTCAGTCATAATTGTAAGTCATAATTAAGCGTCTGCTAAATGTACAACTACAACAACTGTCGTCCTAGTTTTTTTAGGCGCTGGAGTAAGGCAGGGTCGTGGGTTCATATCCCATCGCTTTCAGTCTGAGTGGTTACACAGCAGGGTCTAGTGTCTATTACAATTCCACAATCTCTTTGATTGCGGTGAAGGCTCATCGATTAACTAGTTATCAGAAGGTTGCCGGTTCAAGCCCCACCACCACCAATTTTGCAAGGCGCTTTAAATAAAAGCATCTGCTAAATGCTGTAAATGCATCAGAGTGACCAGCGACTGCAGTATCACTAAAATAAGAGTGCTCTGATGAAGGTCGAGTCTCCACAGCAAATCCTGACCAAACAGAAAAGGATATTTTTTAAAAGACGCTTATTATCTGAAAGGGTGAGAAAATTCCTTATATTACATTTTTACTATGATGGATTGTGCCAGCAATAAAATCCAATTTTGAACCACTAGGTAACTCTAGGTAATAATGATATTAGTATCTGGCTGCTGTGAGGGTGGATGGGAGAGCAGCTCCAGAGAGAATATGAGAAAAGCTGAACGTTTAATCATTTCACTCAGATCAGGTTTCAAATCTCAGCTGTGCTATCAGCCAGTGGGGCGTCCACAGACATAACTGGCTTAATTGGGAGGGAGATCAATGAGAGAAATAAGTATGTTCCCAGGAATTCCAAGCTTATTTAAGCAAGCCCATGCTAGAGCTCATCCTGTATGCACTATGACAGCAGGTCTTCTTAGACACAGAGCGCGTGTGCTTGACTGGCCTGCCTGCACTCCTGCGGCGCATCATGAAGAGGATAACAAGCACGGACTGACGAGCAGCATAATAAGATACAAAATAAAAATAACATTTAAAACAACACACACACCTGTGAGGTAAGTAGGTTCAGCACCACAGACATCATGGGCAGGTTCTGTCTGAGCTGACGAGTCTGGGCAGTAGAGGGGTGTTTTCTTCCCACAATGCTCCCTAATGCACACAGGACGTCATCTAAATAAAATTAAAAAAACAACATAGAAGAAAAAAAAATAGAATGTAATTTTTATACAGTAAATCAAACCTAAACAAATAAAAGTCCAAAAATAAATACAAAATAAAAAAAAATAGAATGTCATTGAATACAGTATATCAAACCCTAAACAAACAAGTCCTATATACACCGATCAGCCATAACATTAAAACCACCTCCTTGTTTCTACACTCACTGTCCATGTTATCAGCTCCACTTACCATATAGAAGCACTTTGTAGTTCTACAATTACTGACTGTAGTCCATCTGTTTCACTCTGTTCTTCAATGGTCAGGACCCCCACAGGACCACCACAGAGCAGGTATTATTTAGGTGGTGGATGATTCTCAGCACTGCAGTGACACTGACATGGTGGTGGTGTGTTAGTGTGTGTTGTGCTGGTATGAGTGGATCAGACACAGCAGTGCTGCTGGAGTTTTTATATACCGTGTCCACTCACTGTCCACTCCATTAGACACTCCTACCTAGTCGGTCCACCTTGTAGATGTAAAGTCAGAGACGATCGCTCATCTATTGCTGCTGTTTGAGTCGGTCATCTTCTAGACCTTCATCAGTGGTCACAGGACGCTGCCCACGGGGCGCTGTCGGCTGGATGTTTTTGGTTGGTGGACTATTCTCAGTCCAGCAGGAACAGTGAGGTGTTAAAAAACTCCAGCAGCGCTGCTGTGTCTGATCCACTCATACCAGCAGTGATGGCTTAGTTACCTTGAAAAAGTAATCTGATTACTGATTACTCCTTTAAAAAGTAACTTAGTTACTTTATGGATGACTTGATTTTAAAAGTAACTAAGTTAGATTACAAGTTACTTTATTAGTTATATAATGCGGAATATTATGCGGAAGATATTCCTTTGCAATACATTATCATTTGGCTGCCAACTTGTGTGTACTGATGAGACTCAATTGAATCCCAGAACATGCTAGTTTGAATGCATGGAAAACAAATTTTAATTTTCTTTCAAGAATATGATACAGACTGACCAACACTATTACGCTAAATCAGGATTGAAAATTGACTTTACTTTTAATAGCCTTCTACAATGCTGGAGCTTCTTAAAACGGAAGATTTTCTTTTAAATAGAAGTGTTATTTACCTGCTATTAAATTGTTTTCCAACAAAATCCGCCCAATTTGGCGGATAATCGCCCAATCTGGCAACACTGGAATGCGCAGAGCCAGCTGGCGCTTTTACTCGTAGCGCGCCACGAATACTACTAAATAGTACTACTGTACTTCTGTAATGGTGTTGGTGGTTGACATTGATGTTGAGTGTATTACTGCACTGTTTTGGTGAAGAACTACTCCTCTGAGGTGCGCTGCTCCTGCCTGCAGAAATGCTTCCGCAAAAAAAATTGCCGGCAAAGCGGTGGTGGGGGGCCAGAGGGGTGGCCGAAGATTACTTTATGGTGGCCATGGCAACCACTGGCCACCCCCTGGCTCTGCCCTGCCAAGAAAAAAGCAAAAATATCTTTTCACTAAGGAAAATGACAAAAATAGTAACGCACAGTAACCTGGATAAGTAACTTTAATCTGATTACTGGATTGGAAATAGTAACGCGTTAGATTACTCGTTACCGAAAAATTTGGTCAGATTAGAGTAACGCGTTACTAAGTAACGCGTTACAGACCATCAGTGCACACCACCACCATGTCAGTGTCACTGCAGTGCTGAGAATGATCCACCACCTAAATAATACCTGCTCTGTGGTGGTCCTGTGGGGGTCCTGACCATTGAAGAACAGCATGAAAGGGGGCTAACAAAGCATGCAGAGAAACAGATGGACTACAGTCAGTAATTGTAGAACTACAAAGTGCTTCTATATGGTAAGTGGAGCTGATAAAATGGACAGTGAGTGTAGTTTTAATGTTATGGCTGATCAGTGTACAGTGTATCACAAAAGTGAGTACACCCCTCACATTTCTGCAGATATTTAAGTATATCTTTTCATGGGACAACACTGACAAAATGACACTTTGACACAATGAAAAGTAGTCTGTGTGCAGCTTATATAACAGTGTAAATTTATTCTTCCCTCAAAATAACTCAATATACAGCCATTAATGTCTAAACCACCGGCAACAAAAGTGAGTACACCCCCAAGAGACTACACCCCTAAATGTCCAAATTGAGCACTGCTTGTCATTTTCCCTCCAAAATGTCATGTGATTTGTTAGTGTTACTAGGTCTCAGGTGTGCATAGGGAGCAGGTGTGTTCAATTTAGTAGTACAGCTCTCACACTCTCTCATACTGGTCACTGAAAGTTCCAACATGGCACCTCATGGCAAAGAACTCTCTGAGGATCTTAAAAGACGAATTGTTGCGCTATATGAAGATGGCCAAGGCTACAAGAAGATTGCCAACACCCTGAAACTGAGCTGCAGCACAGTGGCCAAGATCATCCAGCGTTTTAAAAGAGCAGGGTCCACTCAGAAAAGACCTCGCGTTGGTCGTCCAAAGAAGCTGAGTGCACGTGCTCAGCGTCACATCCAACTGCTGTCTTTGAAAGATAGGCGCAGGAGTGCTGTCAGCATTGCTGCAGAGATTGAAAAGGTGGGGGGTCAGCCTGTCAGTGCTCAGACCATACGCCGCACACTACATCAAATTGGTCTGCATGGCTGTCACCCCAGAAGGAAGCCTCTTCTGAAGTCTCTACACAAGAAAGCCCGCAAACAGTTTGCTGAAGACATGTCAACAAAGGACATGGATTACTGGAACCATGTCCTATGGTCTGATGAGACCAAGATTAATTTGTTTGGTTCAGATGGTCTCAAGCATGTGTGGCGGCAATCAGGTGAGGAGTACAAAGATAAGTGTGTCATGCCTACAGTCAAGCATGGTGGTGGGAATGCCATGGTCTGGGGCTGCATGAGTGCAGCAGGTGTTGGGGAGTTACATTTCATTGAGGGACACATGAACTCCAATATGTACTGTGAAATACTGAAGCAGAGCATGATCCCCTCCCTCCGGAAACTGGGTCGCAGGGCAGTGTTCCAGCATGATAATGACCCCAAACACACCTCTAAGACGACCACTGCTTTATTGAAGAGGCTGAGGGTAAAGGTGATGGACTGGCCAAGCATGTCTCCAGACCTAAACCCAATAGAACATCTTTGGGGCATCCTCAAGCGGAAGGTGGAGGAGCGCAAAGTCTCGAATATCCGCCAGCTCCGTGATGTCGTCATGGAGGAGTGGAAAAGCATTCCAGTGGCAACCTGTGAAGCTCTGGTAAACTCCATGCCCAGGAGAGTTAAGGCAGTTCTGGGAAATAATGGTGGCCACACAAAATATTGACACTTCAGGAACTTTCACTAAGGGGTGTACTCACTTTTGTTGCCGGTGGTTTAGACATTAATGGCTGTATATTGAGTTATTTTGAGGGAAGAATAAATTTACACTGTTATATAAGCTGCACACAGACTACTTTTCATTGTGTCAAAGTGTCATTTTGTCAGTGTTGTCCCATGAAAAGATATACTTAAATATCTGCAGAAATGTGAGGGGTGTACTCACTTTTGTGATACACTGTATATATACAGTCATGTGAAAAAGTTAGGACACCCCATGAGAACCTGTGTCTTTTTGAACACATTTAAACATTTGAACATTTGAGCTTCATTTGAACGGAAGAGTACTGAGAGATGGAGCGTATATAACTAAACAAAATAAAATGTAAAAAATTACTTTTAAACACAAGCTCTAAAATGTAATGAACAAAAATGGAAATTTCTTGTGAGGGAAAAGTTAGGACACCCCCACATTTATTACTACTTAAAATGTCTAAAATTAGAATCAGGTCACCACATCAGCTGCAATGATGACAATCGTTAGAGGACGTTGGAGTTTTATTTAAACCTCAGACATTAGTTTGGTTCACTCTTGATTATTAAAGTGAGTGTTATGATCATGGTGAGATCTAAAGAGCTCTCTGAGGCCTTCAGAAAGAAGGTTGTATATGAAGCGGAGGTGGACCATGCAACAAGACAACGACCCAAACCATTCCAGTAAATCCACCAAGGAACGGCCCAAAAGAAAGAGGTAGAGAGTTCTGGAATGACCAAGTCAAGTCAAAGCCCAGAGCTTAATCATATTGAGATGCTGTGGGGTGATTTGAAACTGGCTGTGCATGCAAGAAACCCCTCAAACCTCACACAGCTGAAGAAATTCTGCAAAAACGTTCTCCCAGTCGATGTCAGAGATGGTAGATGGTTATAGGACACGTCTAATTAAGGTTATTTCAGCCAAAGGGGAAATACCAGCTATTAGGGCATAGGGTGTACTAACTTTGTCCTCACAATACATTTCCATTTTTGTTCATTACATTTTACAGCTTGTGTTTAAAAGTAATGTGTTCAGTTTTATGTGTTTAGTTATATAAGCTCCATCTCTCAGTACTGTTCAAATGAAGCTCAAATGTCCATGTGCAGGGTTATGAACAGGAGAAGATCCTCACTTTTACCAGATAATGTGAACAGACTCATTTTAAATAACTGGCTGAAAGATGAGAGCTGTTCACAACTCTATACAGACATTGGCTGGCTTTCTAAAGATAATTTAGATTTAATCATTTTATCATAATTTTATTATTTTCTTTTTATGGGTAAATATGTTCTTGCTATAAAAATGTCAGATATTTAGAACGTCACGTTATACAGTATGTCGAAACCCTACACGAATAAGAGCTCAAATGAAGAATAAAATAATTACAATTAATAAAAGCTAAAAAATTAATAAACAGAATCCTACTTTTACAGTATGTCAAACCCTAAACTAATAAAAGATAAACGATGAGGCCCTGGTGTTAAAGATGCGAGCCACGTCCACTGATTTAGTTCTAACCAGAAGGACGTAAACCAGACTAAACCAGCCACGGGAAGCCGCACACTGATTTACAAATTAAACTGCAGGAACGAGTCGATTTTTAGCCCCCTGCTCCCGAATTCAATCAGAAAGGTAATTAAAAAGAGAGGCAGATCAAATTAGACGGCGAGGCGACCGCCGCCCGCTCTCATCGGTCCCGAGCAATCCTCGACTCCGTCTCCTTCAATCCCTCCTCTCCTCACATCATCTTTTTTCATCCCGTCTCTTTTATTTCCTCGTCCCTAAATCTCATTTACTCTCCCCCTTCAGCGCCGGCGTGGCTCTCTTTTCGGGTGTAATACGATTGATTTACCCAGAATAGCTGGCAGCTCTCGCACGGTGTGACGGATGAATAGGGCCAGGCATTTTGACAGGTATTCATTGGCACTTTGCTGCTCTTTCCCTGGCGTGGCTTTTCGGGTGTCTCTCTCGATATACATCACCAGCCTGCGAGAGAGTGGATGGAGAGACGTTATTATTCAATGACACGCAGGTGTGGAATGCTACTAGCAAAACACACCAGGAGCATTTCATCAATTACACTTCATGTTCAGAGGGGGAAAAAGATTGAAACGCGGTGGTGGTGGCTGCAGGAAGCTGTCGAGGAAACAAACACCAACCTGGCCGTGAAGGCACAGTATGTTTGTATAGGTACAAAAAATACAAAGAGAACAGATACACTGTAACGCACGACATTATTAACATATATATACACTGATCAGCCATAACATTAAAACCACCTCCTTGTTTCTACACTCACTGTCCATTTAATCAGCTCCACTTACCATATAGAAGCACTTTGCAGTTCTACAATTACTGACTGTAGTCCATCTGTTACTCTGCATGCTTTGTTACCCCCTTTCATGCTGCTCAGCACTGCAGTGACACTGACATGGTGGTGGTGTGTTAGTGTGTGTTGTGCTGGTATGAGTGGATCAGACACCGTGTCCACTCACTGTCCACTCTATTAGACACTCCTACCTAGTCGGTCCACCTTGTAGATGTAAAGTCAGAGACGATCGCTCATCTATTGCTGCTGTTTGAGTCGGTCATCTTCTAGACCTTCATCAGTGGTCACATGATGCTGCCCACGGAGTGCTGTTGGCTGTATATTTTTGGTTGGTGGACGATTCTCAGTCCAGCAGTGACAGTGAGGTGTTTAAAAACTCCAGCAGCACTGCTGTGTCTGATCCACTCATACCAGCACAACACACACTAACACACCACCACCATGTCAGTGTCACTGCAGTGCTGAGTATCATCCAGCACCTAAATAATACCTGCTCTGTGGCGGTCCTGTGGGGGTCCTGACCATTAAAGAACAGGGTGAAAGGGGGCTAACAAAGCATGCAGAGAAACAGATGGACTACAGTCAGTAATTGTAGAACTACAAAGTGCTTCTATATAATAAGTGGAGCTGATAAAATGGACAGTGAGTGTAGAAACATGCAGGTGGTTTTAATATTATGGCTGATCAGTGTATATATTAGTAGAAAATAATCAGACAGCTTTCTCAGACTGTGTGTGAGTTAAAAGTCGTTCCTCGCTTGGTTCTTTGTTTGCTCCGAGCCGGAGGACGCCGGGCACGACGCATCCAGATTGGCGTGTGTGTGCAAAGACGCTCTAATGCAGGCGACGCCGCCGAGCTAATTAGACGAGGGTTTATGAGAACGGAGAAGAAGCTGTTCTCACTGTGGGAGACTGAGATCAGAGTCAGATGAAACCTGCTGCACTGAGGGAAAACCTGTACGAGACTGACTGACTGACTGAAAACAAAACTGGGGACAGGAAGTGAGAGATGAGTAAAACTTGGAGAATTTGTTTGTTTATTAGGATTTTAACGTCATGTTTTACACTTCGGTTACATTCATGACAGGAACGATAGTTACTCATTACACAAGATTCATCAGTTCACAAGGAAATATCAAACACAGTCATGGACAATTTAGTGTCTCCAGTTCACCTCACTTGCACGTCTTTGGACTGTGGGAGGAAACCGGAGCTCCCGGAGGAAACCCACACGGACACGGGGAGAACATGCAAACTCCACACAGAAAGGACCCGGACCGCCCCACCTGGGGATCGAACCCAGGACCTTCTTGCTGAGAAAGCATCAGGTCGGAGAAGGCGGGTTTTTGTTTTTTTCTATTTTTTTCCCCCAATTTTTCTCCCCTAGTCTAGTCGTGTCCAATTACCCTGATTGCGTCCTCTATACTGAATCGACCCTTCACCGCTGAATCGACCCTTCACCACACCCCCATCAGCATTATTCCTCAGCCCTGTGCAGGCGCCATCAGTCAGCCAGCAGGGGCCGCAGTCGCACCAGTTATGAGGACCTATGATCCGACTTTTTACCCCTAAGCCCCTGAACAACAGCCAATCGTCGTTCATGCAGCCGCCCAGCCCAGTCGGAAGGAGGAGCTGAGATTCGGAGAAGGCGCTTATAATTCGCTTAGAAGGCGGGTTAAGAGTTGCAGAAAGTAACTGCATATGACTAAATTGTGGACAAAGGGGGAATTGCATTAAATACATTTTTTTAAATGAACTAAACAGGACAAAGTGTAGAGGAAAACATGTGAAGTGGTTTACCTGGAGTTCCAGCACAGCGGGAGCATTTCCCTGTTATTAATGAGAACCTGCAGGAGCACCAGGAAGGCCTTGGCTCGGATGATTGAGGACGGACTCTCCAGAGAGCGGATTATCTTCACAACAAAGTCCTGCAAAGCGGAACCGTTCACCAGTTAGCTCTGCTTCATTAAAATCTCTGGACACGCGGTCTAGTGTCGGTATCTATTGTCCGACGGTAATATGACAGGTCCAGTTACTCATACTGGTGGGTCCTGAAGGGAGCAGAAAGTTCTCCCAGCTGTACTCGATATAAAACAGGGTTAATGAGCTAACGAGCTCCGGCGCGTTAGTGGACGGCGAGTGAAAAAAGAATTGATTAGCTTTCTCTGTCTGTATAATTGAACAGAATAGAAAAGAAACAACAAAACAACATGAAACACGATGATTGAACGAATGCGATACAAAAAACCGAGTTAATTAATTTCAATATCAACAACACACTGCAGGAACTGTAATTACATCAACAGTATTTGCGAGCCGCGCTCCGAGACCGCCGCGCATCTTTAGCCAATTAACTGCGTCGCCGGAGCTTCATTGAAATTTAAATTCGCTGCGATACGACGCATGAATAAACACGCGGTGCTCCGGACTTCTGTTCGTCGGGGGAATTAAGCGGAGAAATCTATAGCAGATTATAATTGGTGCGGAGGTGATGGAGTGAGTTTTACACATTTAAAAGACTCCAGCGTCTGTGTGTTTCTCAAATCCCAGGTCAAATCTGAAATTTACATGCGCGAGGACGCGGGTCAAACGGCATTACCATTGGTAATCACCGGCAGCCTTGACGGAATTACACAGCAGCATTTAAATCAATTTCCACAATTGATTAGATTCTCCAACAGCAGGAGAAACAGAACTCAACACTGTCCTCCAATATTCATGATATTTATAATGACTTTAAATGGTCAGAACATCATGAGTTTGTTCGTTTGTTAGGATTTTAATGTGATGGCCACTAGCCTGCTACTGCTGGTATCCAGGGTTCAAATCCCTGGCTGTCAACACACGGACATGATCGGCTGTGTCTGTGAAGGCGTTGTCGAGCTGTGATGGATTTGTCCTGTTCCTGCATTTGCTGTTTTGTGCTGCTAAAAGAAATTCTCAATGCTGTTTTAATTTTCAAGTTATGAAGCCATAAATATTGGTCCAGTGACGTCACCCAGCCCCCCATTAACGTCTAAATCACACCAAAACTATCTTATTCGTTTGTGCTGCTAAAATAGTCTTTAGAGAAACAGATGGACTACAGTCAGTAATTGTAGAACTACAAAGTGCTTCTATATGGTAAGTGGAGCTGATAAAATGGACAGTGAGTGTAGAAACAAGGAGGTGGTTTTAATGTTATGGCTGATCGGTGTGTATATATATATATATATATTAGGGCTGTCAAACGATTAAAATTTTTAATCGCGATTAATCTCAGAATTTCATATAGTTAATCGCGATTAAGAAAACTGTAAGGGAGTTTTATTCACTCACATACTAGGCAGTAATACTATCCAATGGTTTGATGGACGTTTCTACACGAAGTGAGTGTGTTTTGACCCTTTGGGGCTTCCATAGTTCATGGACAACGTGCTTGACTCAGCTGTCCGGTATTCTTTACCGTAACAGAATAAGTTAATAAAGTGTTCTGCTCCCGACAACTTGTGAATATAGCGTGTATTTATTTCTTTATTATGCAAGTGCAGATGCTACGACGCTCTTTTACATTATGTTAACAAACCGCAAATGAAAAACGGTGACATGTCCGACATTAAAACGTTTGTTTTACCAGTCAAGTCTCAACATGAACTAGAATTTGCGTTAATGGCACTAATTATCTTAATCGCGTTAAATTGAGATTGCGTTAATGCGTTATTATCGCGTTAACTTCGACAGCCCTAATATATATATATATATATTATATATTATATATATTATTTAGTCTATAACTTGAGAATAAAAACAGCACAATTGCAGCACAAACAAATAATAATATTTATATTCCATTTCTGACCACATGTGGGGCCAGCTTCACGGACATTCTTTCTAGGCAATTTATAATTCACTTATGCTTGTTTATGGGCCATTTTGCCAAATCGGTGCCATTTCCGTCCCCAGGATATTGTATGTATAAATGTTTATAAAAATAAACTTTAAAATGCATTTTGAATTGAGCAAAGTCTCCTGCACATTCATCTGATTGCAAATCCAAGATATATAATTTAAAACCTTAATAAAAACTCCCAATAACACTTGAGAATTTGTATTTCTATCAGAATCTGTCAGAAATCCTTTTGTCCTGCAGTGTTCGGTGACTCCAGATCACGTCTGTGTGTTTAATCTTTATTTTCTATAAGAAATGTAGAATAATGTGGTTAAAATCCATGTTTTACTCACTCAGTCCTGTTACCCTCACATATTCATCCTTCTGATAATAAACATGTGGAAATATTCTCATCTATCAGGTTACATTTTGATCAGAAATGTTCATTATCTGTATCTACTGAAGGTCACGGGAAGAGCATTAGTAGGTTCTCCTTTTTTCCCCTGTATGTTTGATAATATTGTAACTCTGAGTAGATTCATCTCCACGTTCATTCCTGTTACCTACATTTATTCTTAGTTGTTATTTATTTGTTTATAAAATAAAAAGAACATTTTGTGATAAATCACTAGACTGTGCTCAGTGTTCTGGTGCTTTAGCATGTTCTCCATGCTGCTATATTTCATGTATTTACTAATTCTAGGTTAAAAACTCAGTCCTGTTACTCGTATACGATCATCTCCCACTTGTAACCTTGTAGAAATGAAACAAAGGTGGCTGAGATTCGACCAAAACACATTCTGAGTAGTGAAGTGTGGGTGTTACTAGATCCAGTGTTACATTCTAACATTCTACACCCCTTGCCCCGATTCACTTCTGTTTTGAACGGACGCCGCTGCACCCCGCCCTGTGTGGCTCGTGGTGCGAGCGTATGTGTACGTTGGTGTGAGCGTGTACACACCCTGTCCTGTACCAGCCTGTGCAGATGCGCTCCGGAGGCCAGCATGGCGGCGAACATGGTCAGCATCTGCTGCTGTACCCGGCTGATTCCCGACACCAGGCAGCTGAGAATGCTGGGTAGTCCAACTTTGTCGATGACGCTCTGAAAAGCTCCCGCTGAGTGTCGGGTGATCCTACACAGAGCCTTAAAAATACACATGAACCGTATCACTGATGAATCTGAATCATTGACCTGAGCAGACGTGATGATGATGCTGGGGTGGACTTACAGACATAGCGCTGACCCTCAGAGCGTCCACAGTGGAGTGTGTGAACAGGTACCAGAGAGAGGGACCAACTTCTGCTGAGATGAAGCCCTGAGCACACGGGCACTGCCTGCTGCACACGCTCTCAATGATTTTTGCTGCCATGTGGTTCACCACCGAGTCCTCCTGCAGGAAGAAACAGATTTTAGATTAATAAAGTATTATTTATTAGGATTTTAACGTAATGTTTTACACACTTTGGTTACGTTCACGACCAGATAGTTACTGGTTACACAAGACTTATCATAAAAATGATTGACTTTCAATGGTCAGAACCTCATGGGTTGGTTTGTTAGGACTTTAATGAGATGTTTTACACGTTGGTTCCATTCATGACAGATCAGGTAGTTACAGGTTACCCATGATTACCCATGGTTCAATATCAGTGTCTTACACTGTCATGGCCAAATTAGTGTTTCCAATTAATCTCATTTACACGTCTTTGTACTGTGGGAGGAAACCTACGGAGATACAGAAAGAAAGAAGAGGAAAGCAGTGAGAATGACAACTGAACTGAAAAGAAGAACTCGAAGCGTCGTGTCTCAGACCTGACCGCTAAATACGGTTAGAAGAAATCGACCATATCGTCCAAATTAAAAAATCTACAACTTACACTAACGCCATCAGCTCTCAGTTCAGCTGAAATGCAGTTACATTTTCATTTATTTCATATACATTTATTGTTTTTTCAATATTTTAGTTTTTTAATGCATTTTCCTCCCGATTTAGTGACTCAATTTTGTCTTCCGCTGCTGAGAGATACCAGATTGTATCCGAGGAGAGCACGCCGCTGTACACGCCTCTTTCTACACGTGTACAGCCCTCCTCTTCTCGCCCCTGCACTGTGCACAGGCGGCTCTTCTGCCAATCAGGGTCCTTACACAGCGTATGATGATCCCACCCACCCACCCACACATAGTCCGGCCCCCACCCTGCAGATACGGTGGCCAATTAATATCTGCTGCAGGCGCTGCCAATTATGCCCGCTAGATGGCGCCCAGCCGACCGGTGGCAACACAGAGTTTTGAACCGAGGTTTTTTTAATTTTTTAGTATTTTTATTATTATTTAGAGCAGGGGAGGTCAAATAATTCCTTATAAGGGGCCAAAAGTTCTCAGTGAGGGGCCACAGGCAAAAACTAAAAGATTATGTTATTTAAATATTGCATTAAATTAAAATATATCACGTTTTTATTGTTAAATAATTGTTTAATTATATTGTTAAATTGTTTATTCTAATTAACAGTGCTTTTATTGATTTCAAACAACATTTTGAACGTTTTGAGAAACATTCTAACAAATGTAAATTTGTAAAGAAAAACATGCAGAGCAAAATACTATCTTTGAAAGAAGATGAGATTTAGAGGTAATGTAAACTGAGGAATACAGAAAGAAAAGCAACTTTTTCTGAAACGCTCTGTAAAACTCAATGTGCTTTGATAAATTAAAGTTAAAAACATTTAAATGGTCTACTTTGTTAAATATGTGGAAATGTTTAAGCTTAAACACTTAAAGCTAGATTAAGCAATGTAAATTTTGCATTACAGAACACAAGATGCCCATACGTAACAAACCTTGAATCTCACATTATATGACTTAAAATCAGTGGGAGACATGAAGCTCGTCTTTCTCGTTTTTCAAAAGTCAGGTGTGCATGTTTTTTTTCGTAATGCCGACGGATGTTACGCTCCTTTAGCACAGCCTCTCTCTGTCCGCAGATGAGGCAAACTGCAAATCTATTTCGGTGAAAAAATGTTCATGCTGCCAACTGTTTTTACATTTTCGTTTATTTGTATGCCACTGTGTCATAAGCTCGATGATTAACAGTCTTAGTCGTGTCATCACAGGTTACTTGATCTCTGCTGACAGGAGCTCCACAGCGCCCCCCTCTCCTCTCTCACGTAAAATTGTGGTCAGCTAATGGATTGCGGCTAGCGTTACAGGCAGTTGAAAGAAATTCCCAGCTACTGACAAAAGTAGGCCCTACTTTGATCTAGCAACGCGGGCCAAAAAAAAGAGACGGCGGGCCCCAAATTGGGCAGCGCTGATTTAAAGGAACTTGGGTGATACGGCCACTAGTGGTTACTCTCTTGCCTGAAAAGAATAAAGAAGCTAATGTGTATGTATGAAATAGAGAGAACACAACTACAAAACAATAATAAGACTGAAGACCTCAAAATATTCATTAAACTACGTACAAACTCAACACAAAAATGCACAATTTGGTTTTAAAACATACATCATCATGACTTTTATTTATATAGCACCATGCTCAAGGACGCTCACAACTTTTAAAACACAAAACAAATAAGACACACATGCAGGTGAGAAACACAAAAACACAGCAACATAGCAGAGTAGTGGTGGTGAACGCAGCCCCACACAAAAATGCAGCAGCAGTGGATCAGCATACACGGCCGGATCGTAAAACAGTGGTGGAAGACGTTCTTATAAGGTTATGAAGATTTTCAATCAAAACAACCAACCAAACAGTACAAAAACACAAACACAGAGACATGAGACACGGGGGAGGTGTGGGAGTCGAACAGACACACGCCAGCGTACTTTAACCTGGAGTTTTTGTTCCATCTGTTCTACGGGGTGATGAATCAAAACTCAAACTGTTGTGTCTGGTGCAAGTAAGGTGAGGGTTATGACCAGAAGAATACAATCTCCAGGGTCAAGCATGTAGGTGGTCAATGCTGATATGGGGATGTTCTCTCCAGCAAGAACTGACATTAATGCCAAGGCACAACTACCTACTCAAATTTCACTGGAGCAGTTCAACCATTAACCCATTTTTAACCCATTACTGCTCATGAGTATGCTGCATCATGGGATACCGCACTCCCATGGCCGATGAAAGTAAGCAGACGGGAACCTGAGATGACTGCCCGCCTACCGCCGGCCATTTGCCACAACAGAATGAAATGTATTTCTTTATGCTTATTCCTACTTTTCTTAAAGGCTGTTCGATACAAAGCCCAGAGACACTAGGGGTGTGTTCGAAAACCTAGTGATCTCTCAACAGAGACGCATTTTACGTCATCCTACACTCTCTCCCGAGAAGGAGGCTGTTTGAAATCCTAGATGCCTTAATATGCTCACTAGTGAGGTATCTTAAAATTTCAACACTATTTTGACTCAAGAACGAGTGAGCGTTTCTCACAGAAAAATAAAAAAAAACATGGCAGACGGTGCGGAGAAACAGAGTTATTTTAACGTAAATTAATTATTATTGATGTTTAATTTGTATAAACTTGCACAAGTGTTTTTGTTTTGCAATTCGGGCTTGTCAGCGTATTTAACTGTTTTCGGTACACAGAGGTAAGGCAAGGTAAGTTTATTTGTATAGCACCTTTCATACACAGTGGCAATTCAAAGTGCTTTACATAAGGAAAAAATAAAAGCATTAAAACATTCCTGAGATCTACAGTAGAACCTCAGAAAGACTTCTTGCAAACATTTAGTTACAATTAAGAGAACATGAAATTCAAACAAGAGAGATACAAATTAAGAACATGAAAAATTAAAAGAAAATATTGTTAAATATACCCTACAATTTAAGAAATATGAAATTAAAACAAGAGATACACGTTATTATAAGTGATTAATTATACATATTAATGGGGAAATTACAATACTAAATACTAAGACTATCCCACAGACTGACAGCAGACAAAGTAACTTATACTACCGGTCATCACCAATAGTACAGTGCTCCAGTTCTACTGCCACACAATGACATTCTCTCATATAGCGATTTCGTCCGTGGTGATATCTCTGTCTTACATAGACAGGCGTCCCAGACGTCTTTACTGTTTATCCTTAAACTACGGGTCAGGTGGAACACACAGCGTCACCTTTCTAGTACTATGGGCCAGACGGTATCACACAGCCTCGTCTGATTCCCACCGGGGTGGAACACACAGCATAACCTAGCACTGATACAACACAGGTACTATGGGCCAGGCGGTATCACACAGCCTCGTCTGATTCCCATCCCAGGTAGACGTTGGTTGACATGCTAGTGCGCTGTGCCACCTCATCCCATTGGTTTGAATGGCATGATGCTAACTGTGTTCGCTTAGTAAGCGAAACCCGATGGAATCGCTGTCTAAGTAGGGTGTTCGAATAACCTGCCTTATAAGTCGATGACTTATTAGAATCCTCTCTACGTAGGAAGCTGCCTATGTAGGCAGTAAGACAGCAAGGCAGCTCACTAGGTTTTTAAACACACCCAGTGTATGTGATTTTGAAGTGGGTAAACAGCTTCCCTTCACTGTGTGTGCCATTTCATGAGTAAACAGCTACTGTTGGGCCCTTGAGCAAGACTTTTAACCCTCTCAGCTCCAGTGTTGCTGTACAATGGATAACCCTGTGCTCCGACCCAAGCTTCTGAACAGGCTGGGATACAGGGAACGGATTTTTACTTTACCTCACGTATGTATATGATAAAAGCGTTCTATTCTATTCTACTGTACATAGTACATTCATGGTTTCATGCATCACATCATGTAAATATACAGTGTATCACAAAAGTGAGTACACCCCTCACATTTCTGCAGATATTTAAGTATATCTTTTCATGGGACAACACTGACAAAATGACACTTTGACACAATGAAAAGTAGTCTGTGTGCAGCTTATATAACAGTGTAAATTTATTCTTCCCTCAAAATAACTCAATATACAGCCATTAATGTCTAAACCACCGGCAACAAAAGTGAGTACACCCCTAAGAGACTACACCCCTAAATGTCCAAATTGAGCACTGCTTGTCATTTTCCCTCCAAAATGTCATGTGATTTGTTAGTGTTACTAGGTCTCAGGTGTGCATAGGGAGCAGGTGTGTTCAATTTAGTAGTACAGCTCTCACACTCTCTCATACTGGTCACTGAAAGTTCCAACATGGCACCTCATGGCAAAGAACTCTCTGAGGATCCTAAAAGACGAATTGTTGCGCTACATGAAGATGGCCAAGGCTACAAGAAGATTGCCAACACCCTGAAACTGGGCTGCAGCACAGTGGCCAAGATCATCCAGCGTTTTAAAAGAGCAGGGTCCACTCAGAACAGACCTCGCGTTGGTCGTCCAAAGAAGCTGAGTGCACGTGCTCAGCGTCACATCCAACTGCTGTCTTTGAAAGATAGGCGCAGGAGTGCTGTCAGCATTGCTGCAGAGATTGAAAAGGTGGGGGGTCAGCCTGTCAGTGCTCAGACCATACGCCGCACACTACATCAAATTGGTCTGCATGGCTGTCACCTCAGAAGGAAGCCTCTTCTGAAGTCTCTACACAAGAAAGCCTGCAAACAGTTTGCTGAAGACATGTCAACAAAGGACATGGATTACTGGAACCATGTCCTATGGTCTGATGAGACCAAGATTAATTTGTTTGGTTCAGATGGTCTCAAGCATGTGTGGCGGCAATCAGGTGAGGAGTACAAAGATAAGTGTGTCATGCCTACAGTCAAGCATGGTGGTGGGAATGCCATGGTCTGGGGCTGCATGAGTGCAGCAGGTGTTGGGGAGTTACATTTCATTGAGGGACACACGAACTCCAATATGTACTGTGAAATACTGAAGCAGAGCATGATCCCCTCCCTCCGGAAACTGGGTCTCAGGGCAGTGTTCCAGCATGATAATGACCCCAAACACACCTCTAAGACGACCACTGCTTTATTGAAGAGGCTGAGGGTAAAGGTGATGGACTGGCCAAGCATGTCTCCAGACCTAAACCCAATAGAACATCTTTGGGGCATCCTCAAGCGGAAGGTGGAGGAGCGCAAAGTCTCGAATATCCGCCAGCTCCGTGATGTCGTCATGGAGGAGTGGAAAAGCATTCCAGTGGCAACCTGTGAAGCTCTGGTAAACTCCATGCCCAGGAGAGTTAAGGCAGTTCTGGGAAATAATGATGGCCACACAAAATATTGACACTTCAGGAACTTTCACTAAGGGGTGTACTCACTTTTGTTGCCGGTGGTTTAGACATTAATGGCTGTATATTGAGTTATTTTGAGGGAAGAATAAATTTACACTGTTATATAAGCTGCACACAGACTACTTTTCATTGTGTCAAAGTGTCATTTTGTCAGTGTTGTCCCATGAAAAGATATACTTAAATATCTGCAGAAATGTGAGGGGTGTACTCACTTTTGTGATACACTGTATGAGCTCCACATACTGCAGTATGCTGTGAATACTTTCCTAAATTTCTGTGCTCAAAACCTCTCATAAACTCGCAAAAGCAAACAAGTAGGAACATTTTTGCCGTGTATTTTTGTCTCTAGGTCGTCTGTCCTTGAGCACATTTCTCCATGGCTGAATTGAGTGGAAATAAAAGATTTAACAGCACTCACACAGCAACACCAGAAATCAGGAAAACACCACAAGGCAGGGAACACGTTTCAGGCTCAGTTATTCTGTGCAGCATTTCGATGCAACAGCCTCGTTTGTACTGCAATAACTGGTTCAGGCTGGTGCAGAACACACATGTATAGTGATTCACAGCAGCACTGCATAATACAGGAATGTAATACTCGTGTGAGGCTTGGTACAGCTCAGGCGGCTGAACCCTAAAATGCAGCTTCAACTCTGGTCCTCCTAGAGTTTCTGTGAAGAGGTTAGGGTGGTACTATGGAATAAAAGCTGAGGAGGAGCTCAGGAACATGATTAACAGGCTCCTGGAGGGCAAATTTTTAGGGGGGACAAAACGGACGTTAAAGAACGTAACTCTTACTCTCTTTAATGGCTGGACTGGTGCGGTAAAACATCATCGAAGTGTGAATATGAGCTGAATCTGCATTAGTGTGGAATAAGCGTCAGATCCAGGGCTACAGCTCCACGTGTATCTGTGTTTATCTGGATTCTCCTCCCTGTTTCACTTTTAAACTTGTGTTACAGCTCCAGCTTCTGAGAAATGGTGAGAATCAGAATCAGCTTCTCCCAGAGTCTAAATAAAGCTTAACGTGGTTTAATGTAGTAAAAGAAGGAGACAGGAGCACTAAACTTCTCTCCATTATTACTGCTCATAAGTTTGTTCGTACAGCCTGAGTACCTAAGCTACTCAGCTAAGCAGAACCGCCACACTCCATAGGAAACAACGGTACGGCCGGCAAAAAAGCAGTTTTGCCACTTATCATGTCAATGCACCCTTATCAACGCTCGTCTGGAACAGAAACTAAAGTACTAATGCAGGTCCAAAAGCATCATGACCAGCTTTTGTTTGTTTATTAGGATTTTAACATCATGTTTTACACTTTGGTTACATTCATGACAGGAAACGGTAGTTACTCATTACACAAGATTCATCAGTTCACAAGTTTATATAGAACACAGTCATGGACAATTCAGTGTCTCCAATTCACCGCACTTGCACGTCTTTGGACTGTGGGAGGACACCCACGCGGACACGGGGAGAACATGCAAACTCCACACAGAAAGGTTTAAGGGCCTTGCTTAAGGACCCAACAGCAGCAACCTGGGGCAGTGGTGGGGCTTGAATTTCAGTATTTTAACCACTAGGTTACAACTGCATAGTGTGAACTGTGCTTTTTTTATTGGTATTTTCTATACAGTCCCTATACAGTTTTTTTCTTTTGTTCCATAAGCTGCTTTGATTATTTAATTTTGCCACTTTGCTCACCTTGAGGTTTGATTATCAGCTTTTTTGCTGTAACTGCCAGGTGGTGATTATAAACTAGTGATCACTAGTTAGCTGATTGCACACATAATGTTTCTATAAACTCTTGCTGTTTTAACATTGAAGTTTTGGTTTATTAAAATCAATACAACTGGATCAGCTCCATTTCTCAGCAGTTTTGATAGGTGGGCAAGTCTGAAGCAACTGAACTCTGGTTTTTAACAAGCTGCAGAGTTAAGACACTGAAAAAAAAAATTTAAAGTTATAACTGAACCTATAGAAAGTTTTGTGATTCTGCAGTCGTGGCTGTTTTTATGCTCAGCAGCATTTGGGTCAGGCTGCAGGAGACTCAGGAACAAGCACTGGTTTAGCAAACAGGTCACTCATGAATTATTATAGTGACTTTTTAATGACTATTCAGTAATTCTGTGCCAATGTATTTATTTATTATTATGTTTTAGGATTTTAACGTCATGTTTTACACTTTGGTTCCATTCATGACAGGAACGGTAGCTACTCATTACACAAGATTCATCAGTTCAAGTCTTTAATTGACAATTTTGTATCTCCAGTTCACCTCACTTGCTCCCGGAGGAAACCCACACAGACACGGGGAGAACATGCAAACTCCACATAGAAAGGACCCGGAGACCTAGGATTTAAACCCAGGACTGACAGTGCTACCCACCAGGCCACAGCGCCCAACTCAACGCCGAAATGACACGATGCCACTTATTTGCTATGAATAAAAGCATCTGCCCTATATGGTTTGAGCTGCTATAACATAATAACATTATAATATTAATAATAATTACCTTTATCCATCCAATAATAATGTAAAAATAATAAAAATCTACAGCTGAGCTCTCATTTCAAATATCACCAGTCATATATTAATCAGAAATACATAATTATACTATAACCGACACGGTGGGGGGTTGGGGGTGGGACATATTTATCCATAAGCTGGTCCATACAAACGATGCTTATGGAAGTGTGTCCTCCCTTCCTTTCTGTAATTTATTGGGATTTCTGTGGGCTGGTGTAAAATGTTTATTGTATGGATCAAGATTAGCAGCCATTCATTCATTCACTGTCTGTTTTAACACCACTTTATCCTGGTCAGGGTCAACAGTCCATCACAGGGCGATCACACACACACACACAATGAAAAATTAGCCATTGGTAGCAGCTCCTATTAACCTGAATGTATGGATTTGGACTTTGGGAAACCGGAACGCCTAAAGGAAACCGACACGGACACAGAGAGAACATGCAAACTTCACACAGGAGGGGCCTTGGCTGTCTAGTCAGAAAATCAAACCCAGGCCATTTATGATATCTGCTGTTGCACTCATATGGTGCACGTGTAAATTACGCTAGCTCACTAGCAATCCAGCAGTGCTATTGGCCGATCGGATATCTACAAACAGACTGAGGCAGGGATGGGGGGAAGGGCTGGGGAAGAGCTTCTCTACACACGTGATCATCTCTGTGCTGCACCTCAAAAGTACAAAGCAGTAAAGTATTCTGCTCCTGATAGTTTGTCTATGTATAGTTTATTTCTTTATCTATAAACTCTAAAGATGCTCGGTTACACCAGCAATCCTACGGCAATTCAGTTAGCAATCGGTGTTAGATGAAGTCTTAAGCAGCTAAAACACGACTCGGTTAACTGAGTTTGGAAAACTAACAAGCAATTCTGTGGACGCAGAGGATGGAGTGTCAAAACACGTATTTCAGCTATTAAGGGAGCTGTGCTGTGTGTTGTAGCTTCTATTTATTCTATCATTCAGTTTATCAGTGTCATTTAATGACTGACGTAAAAATGTGGCTCTTTTCTTTAATAATCCATGAAATCTGTGATTTTTAAAAAACCAGGTCCGTGAATTTAAGCACATTTTCCTGTGAATTTTGTAGGGCCCTAATTATACTGTATAATACAGTGAACAAGACAGCTAATGTAAGACTAGCTTCTCTTTAGTTATATAATCATATTTATGTAAAAGACAGAAACACACACTGGTATAAATTCCCTAGATGAAGACAGTGAGGGAAGAAGCAAGCTAAATCCCATGCAGCGGTAAACACGGTGGAACGGCCCGGCGGTAACCGCGTACGGCGGTACCTATATGTTTATTTATACATTTTCTCCCGTGTGAGTTCACAGTCCAAATCTATACAGTGTCAGAGTTTGGGGTTACACAGTACACGTTAAGAGAGAAAAGATGAGGACAGCTGTTCCCTAGAGTACACACACACACACACACACACACACTCGCACACACACACACACACACTCGCACACACACTCTAGCCCAAGGCCATGCTCAAGCTGAAGTTTACCAGAATGATGTATTTTCGCCCCTGAATTCCCACCTACAGAATCAGCGTTTACGTGAGCTGCTGCACAAATTTATTCCTTTTAACCTGCAAAATTCGTATTATTATTATTATTTACATTTCCTTTAGATTCAAATGCATTGTTACTCAATACACTGAATCTCAGCGGTGCTATCGACCGACCGGGCGTATGCACAGTCATGACTGCCTGGGGGTTTTGTGGTGGCCAATGGATCTTTGGGTTCCTGGGTTCCTGTGACTTGCGCCCAGTGTTTCCCGGTGGAACTAGATTCACCAGCATCTATGTTGGGAAACCTGCTATTTCTATGAACCCGTGAAACCATTAGTGGCATTAAGCAGATTCTTGTATTAAAGCGATTAACAATTATGACTGAATACAATTTGAGCAATTGAGGGTTAAAGGCCTCGCTCTGGAGACCAACAGTGGCAACGTGGCAGCGGTGGGGCTTGAACTGGCAACCTTCTGATTACAAGTCCAGTACCTGTCCAGTACCACTGAGCTACTGTCACCGCAGCAATCACTCACTCGCTGTCTTAACCGCTTATCCACTCTGGGTCCAGAGGGGGCAGACACACACACACACACACACACACACACACACACACACCTATAGGGCAATTCAGTGTCTCCAGTTAACCTGACTGCATGTTTTAGGACTGTGGGAGGAAACCAGTGCTCCCAGAGTAAACCCACGCAGACACGGGGAGAACATGCAAACTCCACACAGAAAGGACCCGGACTGCCCCGCCTGGGGATCGAACCCAGGGCCTTCTTGCTGTGAGGCGACAGTGCTACCCACCGAGCCACCGTGCCGCCCCCCGCAGCAATCAATCAAACTAAAAGGAAGGGGAGTAATTATTAATTAAATAAATGAATTTAACAGGCACATAAACACAAATTTAACTTGTACATGAACGCCCCCTTGTGGAGGCTTTACGTTACATCTTGTAAACCACAGTGGGACCAGATTGTCACATTTTTTTATTAATGAAGTACTGTATATTTTGTTTTGTGTTTAGTTTTGATGTGTTGTTTGTGTTGCCTGGGTTGCGATAAAAATCACAAACAAAATGTGGGTCGCTTGACAAAACCCTGGGATAGAGTACGAGAGAATGATTTAACAATCTGTCCCACTACACGAGCATTGGTGAAAGCACACCAGGTTTATTTCGTGTTTCTGTGCCATTGAGGACAGACCGGTGCGTGGTAGGAGTCTAAGAGACGGTAATTGTGTCCGTCTGAAGGAGCAGCACACCTGGCCCTGAACAAAGCCTTATGTAGATGAGCTGAGTCCGCTCGGCCTTTCATTACGCCGCTCTCCGTGTTTCATCCGCTCCTCTCTCAGTTCCATTAATCCTCCCTCACAGCCAAACACACTTTCATTAGCGCTAATGCGCCTTCAAAACATCACAGTCCAAAACCTGGCGCCGCCATACGCTCCAGAAACTGCTCCGGAAAACATCAGGGGCTTTTTATGAACACTGATGTTAAACCCGGCTAACAAAATACATACATTGAATATTAGAGATGCATGAGTACCGATACTGGTGTCGGGTATTTGCCTGATACCGCGCTCATTAACTCGTACTCGTACTCGCATACGAGGCTCCGATACTGAACATCCGATACCGTGTGCCTAGTGCACGTTGCTGCGTTATGCCCGGTTCACACTACACGATTTTTGCCCTGATTTCCGCTCGGCGACTGGTCGGCGCTAGATTTGCCGGCTCGGGAGCGACTCGGCGTTCGCTCGGCGATCAAAACTCGGCTCTCGATCGCTAAGTGTGAACTATCCAACAACTCGATCCGACCGGCTCGCCGAGCAGTCGGCGACCGGGTCGAGTTTTCTAGCACGTCAGATATCTGATCCAATAGGTATCAGTATCGGTATCGGCAAGTACAAAAATACATGTACTTGTACTGGGTTGGGAAAAAATGGTATTGATGCATCCCTACTGAATATGAATATTTAATTTTTGGGGGGTTTTGATGCTCATTTATTTGTATTATAAGAATATTATTAGAAAGCCCTTTTTTGTTCTTAAGATAATAAAAAAGCTAAAATTATTTACATTGCTGAATCTTAGCTTTTATAATACAGTGTACTTTGTAAAAGTACACTTAACAGTGCACACTCAGTGCTGGTCCCAAGCCCAATAGCTTAAAATAAAAGACCTTTTGTAACTGGTTGCACCACTTGATGTCAAATTTCAGAAAGAAAAAGTTAGCGATAATTATAACTGGCGATATATTATAAAGCTATTTTTCTTTTGCAACATTTGATCATTTTCAATTTTTCAGACATCAATCAAGTTTATGGGACCAAATAACTGACGGTTAGTTTATTAATGTTTGCACACATTTGCTTTTCTGAAAGCTTTTAAAATCAAATTAGAAACATTAGTACAGATTTTAAAATATCATTCAAACTAAATAATGTACCAAATAAAACAACAATAATTTATGTCAAGTCGTGCCGTGAATACACACATCTAAACTAATTATGAATGTTTCCATTTTCATCATAACTGTCAGTTTTCACAATACTACAAATACAGATGGAACAAACAGGGTCCTCTAGACCCTCAGAGAGAGCCTAAGATATTCTAATAATAAAATAATACATATATAATATAAATAATAATAATACGTAATCAGTTTTAATTTTATTTTGTCTAATCATAATTTAAACCAAATCCTTCATACACACCAATTCAATTTGTGTTGGACTGTGAAGGGTTAGAGGTAGCTAAGCAGTTAAAGTAAATTGCTAGTAATCAGAAGGTCACTGGTTGAACCCCCACATCTGCCAGGTTGCCACTGTTGGGCCCTTGAGCAAGGCCCTTAACCCTTAATTGCTTCTTATTGGTCCTTATTGTAAGTTGCCTTGGATGAAAAGCGTCTGCTAAATGCCAAAAATGTAAAGTAAAGGCACCCCTCTGTTGCCCTCTGTCGTCACTAGAAGGAACGTCGTGCTGTGATTGGTGGTCCAGCTGCAGATTGTCAGCCGAGCGATAGGAATTTAATAAAGGATCAATCTTAAAAGATACATTTTACTTTAATTGTTTTCCCAATTAATAGAAGGGTGTCTGTCAGAGTCTACATGACAGTAGTCAGACCTGCTTGGTTGTACGATTTGGAAGAGATGGCTATGATTAAAAGACTGAGGGAGCTGGAGGTGTCAGAGATGACGATGCTGAGATTCTGGTTGGGATCAGGAAGGAGTTTATTAAAGGGACGGAGCAGGTTGGATGTTTTGGAGATAAAGTGAGTGAAAAGAGATTGAGACGGTTTGAGCATGTGCAGAGGAGGGATGAGAGTTCTATCAGGAGAAGGTGCTGAGGAGGGGAGAAAGCCAGAGAGGAGGTTAATGGATGTAGTCAGGGAGGACATGCTGATAGTTTGGGGTGACAGAGGAGGATGTTCAGGGCATGATAAGATGGAGATGAAACTTCTACTTGGTTATACAAAACAACATCTGCTCTATACGGTGTGAGCTGCTATAATTAAGGCCCTAACTAATTCACGGCCATGAAAATGACATCACAATCCGTGAAATTAGCCGTGTACCGTGTAATATGCAAGTTGCTGTATTTACATTTTCAGCATTTAGCAGACGCTTTTATCCAAAGTGACCTACAGTCTAAGCAATTGAGGGTTAAGGGCCTTGCTCAAGGGCCCAACAGTGGCGACCTGGCAGTGATGGGGTTTGAACCAGCGACCTTCTGCTTACTGGTCCTGTACCTTAACCACTAGGCTACAACTGCCCTTAAACCAAACCCAAACTCACAGACTTTGTTGTACTGTATATCTTTACAATATTTTTTTATATAATTATTGTCATTGTAAATCCACTTTAAATGTCACATGACTTGAAATGTCTCTTTCCCCTGGAGCAGACAGAGTTAAGGGGCTTGTTCAAATGGCTGCATAGCAGAGCCTGGGTTTGAACCGACAGTCTTCCGACTGATTGATAGCCCAAAGCTCTACCTACTTAGCTACCACTGTAAAAATAAAAACTTTAAGGTGTATGTTTTTATTCATGTAACGTTTAAGTGCTTTTCGTTTGCTGGTTAATCTGCACTATGAGGCGTCCTAGCGATCCTACGGCAATTCAGTTAGCAATCGCATAGTCAAAAAGTTCAAGAGTGTAAAGCAGCTAAAAACACGACTCGGGTAACTGAGTATGGAAAACTAACAGAAGGCCTGTGGTAGCCTAGTGGGTAGGGCTTTGGGCTATCAACCGGAAGATTGGCGGTTCAAATCCAGGCTCTGCTATGTAACCACTGTTGGGTCCTTGAGCAAGGCCCTTAACCCTGTCTGCTCCAGGGGCGCCGTAAGTTGGCTGACCCTGCGCTCTGACCCCAGCTTCCAACACCAGCTGGGATATGCGAAGAAAGAATTTCATTGTACTGTACATCTGTATATGTATATATGACAAATAAAGGATATCTTTCTTTCTTTCTTTCTTTCTTTCAATTCTGTGGACGCAATCTGCGGCTCAGCTTTAATTCATTTCTACTTTAATTACTCTTTATTCACAGTGATTTCAACTTATATTTACAAAAAATGGTTAAAATAGCATACATGTCCTTAATGTATGTACAAATCTTTGACAATTTTTACATTTCATGTGAAACAACGTTCACATTCAAGTATTGTAGAAAAATCACATATTAAATTACTGTAAAAAATAAATAAGTAAATAATGGACACAAAAAAATAGGGCTGCCACTAACAACTATTTTTCTATCGATTAATCTGTAGACTATTTTATTAACGATTAATTTTCCTCCCAAAAATTTTATTTAGAATCTCATTTACGCTTCTTTTATTTTAACAACAAACTGTACGGCATAATAATAATGCACAGAACTAAATGTAAGCAGGGTTTATGTTCATATTATCACATTCTCAAGTGCTCCATATTAAACAGAGTGCAGCACGTGTTTATAGCATCCGTACACAAAGCAACGCTTAAACTTATAGCAGAAATAAAATAGTTAGATGTAGCCACGTCTCATTAAGTCCAACGTACAGTAACGACAGAATGAGCCCAGATTCTAACCTCCACATTCACTCAACACTTACTGCACATTCTAAACCATGTAAACAACGTGGTGAGTGTTCGGGCGCATTCACATGAGAAGCTTTTTGTGCTTTGAGCCCAACACAGCAAAGTGCACGGCGGTCTAACTGAACTCGCTAAGAAATACGGTATTCCAAGATCTCCGCGATTAAGAAGCTTAATGAAACAATATAGACGTGCAACATGGTGCTGCTGTGTAGTATGCAACAAGTAGAGCTGAGGGAAATTATATGAACGCTTATATGAATGGAGACGTTGTAGAAATTAAAAAGTATCATTTATAAACATAGTTTTAAAAACGATGCATCGATTTAATATATTGACTAAAAATGCGTCAGCCCTAAAAAAAACATGCACGTCAGTGTGTCCTAAATACATTTTCACTATTGGGGCATTCTTGTTTATAAATTTCTTATTATATTTATGTTATTTATCTACCGGTCCTCATGGCGCACTAAGTAAAATCAGTAGCACGTCAGAGAATTCAGCTTTTTCAGTCGTAAGTGTGCGTTTCTGAACCGAGCGGCCGGCAGCGATGTATATTGCATTCCTTATAACTGATTTATCAGCGTCTCCTGAATAAACGTGAGAGGAGATTTGTGAGCGGAGCGGGATAATCCGACACATGAGAGGCGCGGATTCGGCGGTCTATACCGCGGCCCGGGATCCGATAATTATAGGGAGTCGTACAGGGGTCGCCTCACTGTAAGGAGGGGGATCACGGTACAGGACTGATAGCAGGAGACGGATCATTCACACTGTACGTGTGAGTGGGTGTCTTATAAATATTTAATGGAGTAATACCACGCTGCCTGTTTTCAGCCTAGGGCTCTAATACATGCCACTTAAGGGATGAGTGCAAATAGAGCTTTCATCATTTGTGCCTGCCACACACACACACACACACACAGTCCACATGGCGGCCTCCCTTTACATTAAATTGACCAGCATTCACATATTTATAACACACAGTGAGTAACTCTGTGTACCCTCCAACAACACAAGCATCATGAGTCCTTAAACTGGGATCACTGGCCAGAAAAAGTCTGAGAACCCCTCCCATGACAGGCCGAGCGCATACACGGACAATGATTGGCTCATCTGAGGGTGGGACGGCTAGAAAGGATTCTGCAAATACGACCTCTGCTGGCTGATCATAATACGTATCTCCATATGAACCCGCCTCACGCAGGTAGAAAGAAGCGCTCGGCTACAGCACACGAGTCGAAGGGGGGCGTATGATTTGGTCCTCCTCGATCAGTAGTGGAGGTCTGCAGCAGTAAAGGAAGTGTAAAGGTGGTGCAGCGGGATATTTCGGGTTCAAAACTCGGCATTGCCCCCGGTCGGCTGGGCGCCATCTAGCAGGCATAATTGTCAGTGCGTGCAGCAGACACGTTTCTGCTAGGGCGGGATGACCGGACTATGTGGGTGGGGTGACCGGACTATGTGGGTGGGGTCTTCAAACGCTGTGTAAGGACCCTGATTAGCAGATAAAGAGGCGCCCGTGCAGAATGCATGGCTGGAAAGGGGTTCCGCTGAGGGCTGCATGCGGGTCGGAGGAGGCGTGAGCAGCAATATACAATCAGGGATCCCCCAACAGCGGAGGACAATGTGATCGGGTGATTGGATATGACTAAATTGTGGAGAACATTGGGGGAAAATGCGTTAAAGTCTTTGGAGAGTAAACCCTGGGTGCCAATAAAGACAAACAAATAAATCCACGACTAAATCAAACTTAACCTCCCACTCAGAGCCCAGATAACCAAACTGATGCTCTCTTGATTTGGACACATTATGAGCAGAACCAGTTCAGTGGACAACTTCGCTCACAAGATGCAGGGTTACTTATAGTTCCTAAAATTAAAAAGATCACGGCTGGTGGACGAGCATTTTCTGACAAAGCTCCACAACTCTGGAATAATCTTCCTGCCTCTGTTCGGGATTCGGACACAGTCTCAATGTTTAAGTCTAGACTGAAAACATATTTATTTTCTCAGGCTTTTGATTAATATAGACAAAGGCGCAGAGCTTGTGGGTTCTTGGTCATAGAAACTTGTGGTGATCAGGGACGTTGGGTTGCCGTCGTTCTGCCTCTCTTGTCCGATCACTCAGGTTTGATGACGGTGGGGGAGGTGGGCGCTGATGTCCTGTGAAAGCCGTCATGACTTTGTTACCTGCTCGCTCTCCCTTTTAGTTATGCTGTAATAATCAGGGCTGCTGGAGTCTAAAACTCTCTGTAAAACTCTGTGTTTTACCCCGAGGTGGTTCTGATGGAAACCTGTTTACCCTCTCGAGGCCGGATGTGCCAGGACCTGGCGTGTTTGCACCAAGAATGTCAAGAACTCACTACAGACTTTATCGGGCGGCACGGTGGCTAAGTGGGTAGCACTGTCGCCTCACAGCAAGAAGGTCCTGGGTTCGATCCCCAGGTGGGGCGGTCCGGGTCCTTTCTGTGTGGAGTTTGCATGTTCTCCTCGTGTCTGTGTGGGTTTACTCCGGGTGCTCCGGTTTCCTCCCACAGTCCAAAGACGTGCAAGTGAGGTGAACTGGAGACACTAAATTGTCCATGACTGTGTTCGACATAAACTTGTGATCTGATTAACCTTGTGTGAAGATAAACTACCGTTTCCTGTCATGAATGTAACCAAAAGTGTAAAACATTTGTGTTATAACTTTTAGTTCATTTTAATTGTGTTTGTATGATTTGTGTAAATCGTGTATTTATTTAAAGTATCCTCCAGACCACCCAAGAAGGACCTGCTGAGTCTGGTTCCTCTCAAGGTTTCTTCCTGTAATTTTCAGGGAGTTTTTCCTTGCCACAGTCGCCCTCGGCTTGCTCAACAGGGGTTTTTGTATCTGTTGGTCCTGGATTTTGTAAAGTTGCTTTGAGACAATGTCTATTGTAAAAAGCGCTATATAAATAAAGTTGACTCGACAACTATGCTTGGAAGAATTGAAGGTAAAAAAGGAAGAGGACGACCCACAACAAGATGTACGGATGCAATTAAGGTGGAAAATTTGCAAAAAAGAAGCCAGGATGTTATGGAGAAGCACCAGAACCTCCACATGTTCACCAGCAGTGTGAATTGACTTCTTAATACTCAATAATAATAATAACAATAACAATAATGATAATAATAATAATGTGTAGACGTTGCTAAAATAAAAAAGCACAAGTCAACAGACAATCTTGCAGAGTTTGTAGTTTACACCCATCTGTCTCGTTCAAACTTTATTGTTCACGTAAAATTGCGAGTAAACATTTATTAGCAGAACTCAGCAGGTTCACTAAAGCCCCAGAATGAGCTTTTCATAAAAGCATTCTCTCTTTCTGCTCGACTGATGCAGTGAAAAACGATGCAATATATTTATTCAACGTGATTTGTGGTTAAATGGTTTGAAACCATTAGCACTGCACAGCGTCAGAACTTAGCTTCCGCTAAACAAGTCAGGCTGAGAGATGGCTCTAAAATCTAAAATCCGGCCCTTTTCACGAATGTGCTGAAGAGCAGAACTTTTGATGGTTATTGGCAGGGTACCAGTCAGAAATTGGCAGCTGCTGAGCCAGCGCTCGAGGACATCAATCAAGAGATGAGATTTTTTTTTTGTCAGCTGAGGAAAATTTGAGCCTCTGCAAAAAATCACTGTAACGTTCTGCACATACTGCAGCTCTTATTCCGACGGTGGGCTCTATAACGAATCGCCCCTGTTATAGTGTGTATGGGGGTGTATGGGGGTGTTTGGGAATGGTGTGTGTGGGGGGGGGTAATACCGTACCAACTCTCTGTGTTAAAGTTTTCTTCTAGCTTGTGTCTGTTTTAGTGACATGTTTTACACTTTGGTTACAGTCATGTCAGGAACGGTAGTTACTCATTACACAAGATTCATCAGATCACAAGATAATACACCGATCAGCCATAACATTAAAACCACCTCCTTGTTTCTACACTCACTGTCCATTTTATCAGCTCCACTTACCATATAGAAGCACTTTGTAGTTCTACAATTACTGACTGTAGTCCATCTGTTTCTCTGCATACTTTGTTACCCCCCTTTCATGCTGTTCCTCAATGGTCAGGACCCCCACAGGACCACCACAGAGCAGGTATTATTTAGGTGGTGGATGATTCTCAGCACTGCAGTGACACTGACATGGTGGTGGTGTGTTAGTGTGTATTGTGCTGGTATGAGTGGATCAGACACAGCAGCGCTGCTGGAGTTTTTAAACACCGTGTCCACTCACTGTCCACTCTATTAGACACTCCTACCTAGTCGGTCCACCTTGTAGATGTAAAGTCAGAGACGATCGCTCATCTATAGCTGCTGTTTGAGTCGGTCATCTTCTAGACCTTCATCAGTGGTCACAGGACGCTGCCCACGGGGCGCTGTTGGCTGGATGTTTTTGGTTGGTGGACTATTCTCAGTCCAGCGGGGACAGTGAAGTGTTTAAAAACTGCAGCAGCGCTGCTGTGTCTGATCCACTCATACCAGCACAACACACACTAACACACCACCACCATGTCAGTGTCACTGCAGTGCTGAGAATCATCCACCACCTAAATAATACTTGCTCTGTGGTGGTCCTGTGGGGGTCCTGACCATTGAAGAACAGCATGAAAGGGGGCTAACAAAGTATGTAGAGAAACAGATGGACTACAGTCAGTAATTGTAGAACTACAAAGTGCTTCTATATGGTAAGTGGAGCTGATAAAATGGACAGTGAGTGTAGAAACAAGGTGGTCATAATGTTATGCCTCATCGGTGTATCAAACAGTCAAAATTAACAATTTAGTATCTGCAGTTCACCTCACTTGAACGTCTTTAAATTGTGTGAGGAAACCGGAGCTCCTGAAGGAAACCCACACAGACACGGAGAGAACATGCAAACTCCACACAGAAAGGACCCAGACCGCCCTATCTGGGGATCAAACCCAGGACCTTCTTGCTGTGAGGCGACAGTGCTGCACACTTAGCTTGTGTCACGTTCGCTTTAATGTCATTTTAATCAGTGGAGGAACTTATGATCAGTAATAATGAAGAGAAGTTTAGTGCTCCTGTCTCCTTCTTTTACTACATTAAACCACGTTAAGCTTTATTTAGACTCTGGGAGAAGCTGATTCTGATTCTCACAGTTTCTCAGAAGCTGGAGCTGTAACACAAGTTTAAAAGTGAAACAGGGAGGAGAATCCAGATAAACACAGATACATGTGGAGCTGTAACCCTGGATCTGACGCTTATTCCACACTAATGCAGATTCAGCTCATATTCACACTCTGATGAGGTTTTACCGCACCGATGTTAGCGTTATATAAGCGAGTTCCGTTCCTGAATGTGTGTCCATTTAGTGCAGTAATGTCTTTGTTTCAAATATCAATCTGACTATTAGGGTGCATTTACATGAGAAGCGGCAAACTGCAGCTTTGTTCAGCGCATATCAAACAGTTCGTCTCATTGGAGGAGCTTTGGAAAGGTCAGCGGCGAACAGGTGACCTTTAAGTGCTGCAACAAGCTAAGCAGCACCTCCACACTCCACTGGTTCTCGTGTGAATGCGCCCTTAGTATCACCCCTAATAGTATCAATCTCCTAATCTAACCCCAGAGGAAAAGCCTGTGTGGCCGTGTTCATGGGGACTACTGTACACTGAGCACTCTAAAATAACCGGATCAGGGCAGACCGGGCTCACGCTGCACTACGGCGGGTCCCATCCTTGGAGAGGCGAGTCTGCGGTGATGAACCCGAACGTTACAGGAATGAACCTCTGCTGCAGGTGTGTTGTGTGTGTGAATGACAGCGCTGAGTGACGAGCCGCTCTGCCATACGCCCTTGACTGGCGGCTAGCAAACAAAGCCTGCGGGGGCTGCGCGGGGTTCATTATCACGCAGATCCCCCACTCCCCGGTCCCCTAAAAAAATACACACACACACCACGCTGAGGACAGCGCGCCAGCCTTACCCCTTCCCGAAGGCACCTCATTAACACAGTGTAGGCGGCAGCAGGAACGACCCACAATCCTCCTGGGTGCTCTTTCTTCTCCTCCTGCAGGGGAGAGTGTGTAGAAGAGAGAGAGAGAGAGAGAGAGAGAGAGAGAGAGAGAGAGAGAGAGAGAGAGGAGAGAGAGAGAGTGCAAGGGGTGGGAGGAAAGAGGAGACTTATTTCATTGGGGGAACAATTAAAAAATGGCGTAAAGCAGCCGCCACCGTAATTAAGCGAAATAAACCCACGTCTTCATAAATACCCCAGCTCTGGGAGTGCATGCTAATTCAAATACGGCGGGAAGTAGAGCAAACCGCTGCAAATGAAGCTGAACCCAGAACTAATTTTGATAAAGCTGCAAAAACACCGACAGTAGGAATAAGCGGCACGTAAACACGGCAACCGTCTCACACGAGGACTTATTTTGCATGGATGTGACATCGTCAGATGTGTACGTAGGTGCTCAGGTGGCGCGGCGGTAAAAACACACGCTGGAACCAGAGCTGGGATCTCGAATACATCGTATCGAATCTCGGCTCTGCCTGCCGCCTGAGGCTGAGCGGCCACATTAACGACGATCGGCCTGTTGTTCAGATAGGGGCGGGACTAAGCCGGATGGGGTCTCGCTCTCATGACTGGTGCAATTACGACCTCTGCTGGCTGATTGGTGGCGCCTGCACAGAGATGAGAAAAGAGTGCTCTCAGGGTGTGTCTCTCCGTACACAACGCTGAGCTGCACTGCACTCGTCAAAGTGTAGGTGATGAGACGCATACGGCTGCTGCCCACGTGTCGGAGGGGGCGTGGGTTAGCTTCGTTCTCCTCAATCAGAGCGGGGATCGGCATTGGTGGAGAGGAAGCATGACGTGATCGGGCAATTGGACGCGCTAAAAAGGGAGAAAATGCATTAAAAAAATATAACAGATATAATATGTTCCACAGTGCTGCCTTGGACATCAGTTCACTTGGATTCATCTTTTAATAAACAAAATGAATTAGGGAGCATTCACATGATAAGCGGCAAAATCACTTCTGCATCGGCTGTTCAAAGCTCCTCCAATGAGACGAACTGTTTGATATGAGGCGGTAAAAGCGACTCAGGCCGTACAAACAAAGCTTAACGTGACTTACTGTAGTAAAACAGTGAGTGAGGAATGTGATTAGTGGAGGAACTTATGATCAGTAATAATGAAGAGAAGTTTAGTGCTCCTGTCTCCTTCTTTTACTACATTAAACCACATTAAGCTTTATTTATTTATTTATTTATTTTATTAATGCATTTCCCGCTTTTTCTCCCAATTTTCTCCACGTCCAATTTACACCCAATTGCGTTATGCTTCCTCTCTACTGGTGCGGACCCCCACCCCGATTGAGGAGAGCGAGACTGACACACGCCCCCTCCGACACGTGAGCGGTACCCGACTGCATCTTTTTACCTGCACGAGGCGAGTTCATATGCGGATCAGCCCTGTGCACGGAGAGCCACACCCTGATCAGCATTATACCTCGACTCTGTGCAGACGCCATCAATCAGCCAGCAGAGGTCGTAACTGCATCAGTTATGAGAGAGTCCCTGTCCGGCTCCCTCTTCGGATGAACAACAGCCAGTTGTTGATCACATAGCCGCACAGCCCAGCCGGATGGCAGAACTGAGATTCGATAAGATGTATTTGAAATTCCAGCTCTGGTATGCTAGCGTATTTTACCGCTGCGCCACCTAAGCGGACTAAGCTTTATTTTGAAGCAGAAGCGTTTTAGACTCTGGGAGAAGCTGATTCTGATTCTCGCCATTTCTCAGAAGCTGGAGCTGTAACACAAGTTTAAAAGTGAAACAGGGAGGAGAATCCGGATAAACACAGATACACGTGGAGCTGTAACCCTGGATCTGACGCTTATTCCACACAGATGCAGATTCAGCTCAGATTCTCACTTCGATGACGTTTTACCGCACCGATCAAGCCGAGTCTAATGTGAATGCGCCCTTAATGGATGACGTTCGCCTGGCTTCGGCGACCAATGGGACGTAACTGCGGAGAAAGCGAACAACCACGGACGTCGTGCAGAGTGCACATGGAGGCTGGGTGAACTCCGCGGTCAACGACACTCCACGACAGCGCCTGTGATTGGTCGGTAAAAAAGAGGCGTGCCATGAAAACAAACATGGACGATTTTGAGGAGCGTCTCTCAGAGCAAGTACGGCGGTATCGTCACCTTTATGACTCCTCGAGGTTTTTAGTATTCAAGCTGATGAATAAACGGTGGCACAACTGGTAGCGTGGATGCCATACAGCATCATGGGTGATCTGGATGATCTGGTTTCTCCCAAACACTCTGATTACCTCCCACCTCGCCGCCTCCCACGCCTGTAGGTGGTCGGCTGATTACAATTGTGAGTAATTGAATTGCCCTTTAATGATTTATTTATTTATTTATGAGGATTAGGACAGGTAGTTAGGTAGACGGGGACATTGCTGGAGCAATGGTGCTGGAGCCTATTCTAGCTTTTCAATGGGTGCAAGGCACACAGTAACACCCTGGACGGGACGCCAGTGCATCGCAGGGCAGACGCACAAACACACCCATTCACCTATAGGGCAATTCAGTGTCTCCACTGAAAACCGGAGCTCCCGGAGGAAACCCACGCAGACACGGGGAGAACATGCAAACTCCACACAGAAATGACCCCGACCGCCCCACCTGGGGATCGAACCCAGGACCTTCTTGCTGTGAGGCGACAGTGCTACGCACTGAGCTACCGTGCTGCCCCGTCCTATCTTATATAATAAATAAAACATATAATAAAAATTTTACCTGAGCAGCAATGAGATAGAGCAGCTCCCCTAGTGGTGGTAAAAGGCATTGCTTCAGCTTAGTGTTCCTAAAGTTCTCACGGAGGAGCTCGGTGAACACGGTCAGGGCCTGAGGAACAAAAGAACAAGATCAGCATGAAAACCAACTTATAACTTACTCCAATATTCTGGCCATTACGCTGAATCGGTGCCATTTCCATCCCCAGGACATTATACAGTGTATCACAAAAGTGAGTACACCCCTCACATTTCTGCAGATATTGAAGTATATCTTTTCATGGGACAACACTGACAAAATGACACTTTGACACAATGAAAAGTAGTCTGTGTGCAGCTTATATAACAGTGTACATTTATTCTTCCCTCAAAATAACTCAATATACAGCCATTAATGTCTAAACCACCGGCAACAAAAGTGAGTACACCCCTAAGTGAAAGTTCCTGAAGTGTCAATATTTTGTGTGGCCACCATTATTTCCCAGAACTGCCTTAACTCTCCTGGGCATGGAGTTTACCAGAGCTTCACAGGTTGCCACTGGAATGCTTTTCCACTCCTCCATGACGACATCACGGAGCTGGCGGATATTCGAGACTTTGCGCTCCTCCACCTTCCGCTTGAGGATGCCCCAAAGATGTTCTATTGGGTTTAGGTCTGGAGACATGCTTGGCCAGTCCATCACCTTTACCCTCAGCCTCTTCAATAAAGCAGTGGTCGTCTTAGAGGTGTGTTTGGGGTCATTATCATGCTGGAACACTGCCCTGCGACCCAGTTTCCGGAGGGAGGGGATCATGCTCTGCTTCAGTATTTCACAGTACATATTGGAGTTCATGTGTCCCTCAATGAAATGTAACTCCCCAACACCTGCTGCACTCATGCAGCCCCAGACCATGGCATTCCCACCACCATGCTTGACTGTAGGCATGACACACTTATCTTTGTACTCCTCACCTGATTGCCGCCACACATGCTTGACACCATCTGAACCAAACAAATTAATCTTGGTCTCATCAGACCATAGGACATGGTTCCAGTAATCCATGTCCTTTGTTGACATGTCTTCAGCAAACTGTTTGCGGGCTTTCTTGTGTAGAGACTTCAGAAGAGGCTTCCTTCTGGGGTGACAGCCATGCAGACCAATTTGATGTAGTGTGCGGCGTATGGTCTGAGCACTGATAGGCTGACCCCCCACCTTTTCAATCTCTGCAGCAATGCTGACAGCACTCCTGCGCCTATCTTTCAAAGACAGCAGTTGGATGTGACGCTGAGCACGTGCACTCAGCTTCTTTGGACGACCAACGCGAGGTCTGTTCTGAGTGGACCCTGCTCTTTTAAAACGCTGGATGATCTTGGCCACTGTGCTGCAGCTCAGTTTCAGGGTGTTGGCAATCTTTTTGTAGCCTTGGCCATCTTCATGTAGCGCAACAATTCGTCTTTTAAGATCCTCAGAGAGTTCTTTGCCATGAGGTGCCATGTTGGAACTTTCAGTGACCAGTATGAGAGAGTGTGAGAGCTGTACTACTAAATTGAACACACCTGCTCCCTATGCACACCTGAGACCTAGTAACACTAACAAATCACATGACATTTTGGAGGGAAAATGACAAGCAGTGCTCAATTTGGACATTTAAGGGTGTAGTCTCTTAGGGGTGTACTCACTTTTGTTGCCGGTGGTTTAGACATTAATGGCTGTATATTGAGTTATTTTGAGGGAAGAATAAATGTACACTGTTATATAAGCTGCACACAGACTACTTTTCATTGTGTCAAAGTGTCATTTTGTCAGTGTTGTCCCATGAAAAGATATACTTAAATATCTGCAGAAATGTGAGGGGTGTACTCACTTTTGTGATACACTGTATATATATATATATAAATGTACTGTAGATGAAAATTACTTTAAAATGCATTTTTTAATTGAGCAAAGTGTCCTGCACCTTGATCTGATGGCAAATTTAGGATTTTTAATTTAAAACCTTAAATTAAAAACTCCCTATAACACTGAAAAATTGAGTAAAATCTATCAGAAATGCTTTTGTCCTGCAGTGTTCGGTGACTCCAGATCACGTCTGTGTGTTTAATCTTTATTTTCTATAAGAAATGTAGAATAATGTGGTTAAAATCCATGTTTTACTCACTCAGTCCTGTTACCCTCACATATTCATCCTTCTGATAATAAACATGTGGAAATATTCTCATCTATCAGGTTACATTTTGATCAGAAATGTTCATTATCTGTGTTTACTGAAGGTCACAGGAAGAGCATTAGTAGGTTCTCCTTTTCCCCCCTGTATGTTTGATAATATTGTAACTCTGACTGAGTAGATTCATCTCCACGTTCATTCCTGTTACCTACATTTATTCTCAGTTGTTAAGAACATTTTATGATAAATCACTAGACTGTGCTCAGTGTTCTTGTGCTTTAGCATGTTCTTTATGCTGCTATATTTCATTTGTTTACTACAGTAATTCTAGGTTAAAAACTTGGGTGGCGCACTGCACTCGTCAAAGTGTGGGTGATAAGATGCATACGGCTGCTGCCCACGTGTCGGAGGGGGCGTGGGTTAGCTTTGTTCTCCTCAATCAGAGCGGGGATCTGCATTGGTGGAGAGGAAGCGTGACGCAATCGGGCAATTGGATGCACTAAAAGAGAGAAAAATATAAATAAAATAAAATAAATATATATATATATATATATATATACGTATATATATATACACAGTATATATATATATACTGTATATATATAAATAAAACTCAGTCCTGTTACTCGTATACAATCATCTATTTCACTTGTAAAATGAAACAAAGGTGCCTGAGATTTGACCAAAACACATTCTGAGTAGTGAAGTGTGTGTGTGTTACTAGATTCAGTGTTGAACAAAGATAAAACAGGAAGTTTAATTTAATTTGGGTAAAAGTAAGTGGCCAAACTCCCCACAGCACTGTTGTGCATCTGAAACTGTACTTGTACGAGCTCTGTGGTAAGTGCTGCAGGTGGATTTGTTGTCTCTCATTCTCTCTCACTGCAGGAGCCGGTGCAGCAGGGTTCTATGCTAATCGAGCCTCTGTCCTGCTGTGCTCATAAAGCGGTGTGAGGAATGATGAGTGTGCAGGACGCAGATGTTGGTGAGTTTAATGAGCCGTGGCTGTGAAGAGCATCGCTGTGTGTGTGTGTGTGTGTGTGTGTGTGTGCATGCATAGAATAATCAGATAATCTGCTCACAAAATATCTGATCATAGCAAAAAAAAAAATTCAATTATCAGGGTGACGTGCAGTTCAGCAATCTCATCAAGCATCTCATCTAGCGATCTACAGCGTCCACCTCGTCCTGGTCAGAGCTGCAGTGGGTCCGGAGTCGACCCAGAAAATTAGGCGCGAGACAGATTACACTCGGGGTCAGGGCATCAGTCCATGGCAGGTCATCACTTAGTCACAGACTAACCTGCTCACACATTTAGTAACTTTTCATTCACCTACTCACACATCTATTCCCTAACATACTCAAACACTTAGTAACTTACACATTCACTAACCTACTCACACACTAACTCTCTAACCTACTCACACACTAACTCTCTACCCTACTCACACATCTATTCCCTAACATACTCAAACACTTAGTAACTTACAAACTCACTAACCTACTCACACACTAACTCACTAACCTACTCACACATCTATTCCCTAACATACTCAAACACTTAGTAACTTACACATTCACTAACCTACTCACACACTAACTCTCTAACCTACTCACACACTAACTCTCTAACCTACTCACACATCTATTCCCTAACATACTCAAACACTTAGTAACTTACAAACTCACTAACCTACTCACACACTAACTCACTAACCTACTCACACATCTATTCCATAACATACTCAAACACTTAGTAACTTACAAACTCACTAACCTACTCACACACTAACTCTCTAACCTACTCACACATCCATTCCCTAACATACTCAAACACTTAGTAACTTACACATTCACTAACCTACTCACACACTAACTCACTAACCTACTCACACATCTATTCCCTAACATACTCAAACACTTAGTAACTTACAAACTCACTAACCTACTCACACACTAACTCTCTAACCTACTCACACATCCATTCCCTAACATACTCAAACACTTAGTAACTTACACATTCACTAACCTACTCACACACTAACTCTCTAACCTACTCACACACTAACTCTCTAACCTACTCACACATCTATTCCCTAACATACTCAAACACTTAGTAACTTACAAACTCACTAACCTACTCACACACTAACTCACTAACCTACTCACACATCTATTCCCTAACATACTCAAACACTTAGTAACTTACACATTCACTAACCTACTCACACACTAACTATCTAACCTACTCACACATCTATTCCCTAACATACTAAAACACTTAGTAACTTACAAACTCACTAACCTACTCACACAGTAACTCTCTAACCTACTCACACATCTATTCCCTAACATACTCAAACACTTAGTAACTTACAAACTCACTAACCTACTCACACACTAACTCTCTAACCTACTCACTCAGTAACTGACACCTTTTCATTTACCTGCTCACACATATATTCCCTACTCAAACACTTAGTAACTTACAAACTTACTAACCTACTTACTCACACACTAACTCCCTAACCTACTCAGTTACTCAGTAACTTACACACTAACTCACTAACCTACTCACTCACTAACTCACTAACCTACTCACTCACTCAGTAACTTAGACACTAAATCACTAACCTACTCACACAGTAACTCTCTAACCTACTCACTCAGTAACTGACACCTTTTCATTTACCTGCTCACACATATATTCCCTACTCAAACACTTAGTAACTTACAAACTCACTAACCTACTTACTCACACACTAACTCCCTAACCTACTCAGTTACTCAGTAACTTACACACTAACTCACTAACCTACTCACTCACTCAGTAACTTACACACTAACTCACTAACCTACTCACTCACTAACTCAGTAACTTAGACACTAACTCACTAACCTACTCACACAGTAACTCCATAACCTACTCACTCACTAACTCACTAACCTACTCACTCCCTAACTTACACACTAACTCACTAACCTACTCACACAATAACGCCATAACCTATTCACTTACTAACTTACACACTAACTCACTAACCTACAAACTAACTCTCTAACCTACTCACTCATTCAGTAACTTACACACTAACTCACTAACCTACTCACACAGTAACTCCATAACCTACTCACTCACTAACTCGCTAACCTACTCACTCCCTAACTTACACACTAACTCACTAACCTACTCACACAATAACTCCATAACCTATTCACTTACTAACTTACACACTAACTCACTAACCTACAAACTAACTCTCTAACCTACTCACTCATTCAGTAACTTACACACTAACTCACTAACCTACTTACACAGTAACTCCAAACCCTCACTAACTCAGTAACCTACTCACTCCCTAACTTACACACTAACTCACTAACCTACAAACTAACTACCTAACCTACTCACTCACTAACTTACACAGTAACTCCATAACTTACTCACTCACTCAAAGATCAAGCAAACTGCACTGAATTGTGGGAGGAATTACCTAGATGGGAGGTAAAACCCATTACTAATGCACTTTGGCTAAATGGTGTGGCGTAACCTGAGAGAAAGAAAGTACACCAACGCATTTACACACAGAGGAAACTGAATCAAATGGTAAGTCTATTTCTGAGACATTGAAACACTTTGGTAAGTAAAGTTAAATGAAATGTTTTGACAGTGTTTAAAACTTTATTTGTATTTCCCTCACTTGAAGTAGAGCTGAGCGAGCTCACATGAATCATAAATGCAGCATAAGTTCTGGCCTGAAGCTAATTATGCTGCCGTGCTGATCCAGGATTCGCTCGGAAGAGTTCTTTAACAGCTTCTCCTCATTAATGCTAAACTTTATCTGCACAAATGGACACATTTTGTTTAGTAAACATAAGAAATATCTGGGAAAATTAGAATAGCCTTTCTAAAATCCGTTTTTAAAAGGCCGTTCACTTCATTATAATTAGGGCTGGAACCGATCTGATACTCTGTATCGGTCCGATATCGGCCCAAATTACTGGATCGGATATCGGAAGAAAAAAAAACGTGTAATCCGTGTAATGTAAATAACACTTAATGTAAATAAGGCCATTGTTTGTGTGTAAAGAAATAACACACAAGATACGTTCCAACAGAGCGCCGTTTATTACCAGCTCACTCTGCAACTACCGTAACAAGGTGCATCTTGATGATCATTAACATGTGCCACTGATCTACAACTCATCCGCAACAGCCATTCAGAAATGAAGACACACTGATCTACTTCAACTTTTAGCATTTTAAACAATCATCTACTACTGCCACAACTAAACACACTGTTTAAACTCAATAAAAATCACTTTATAAATGATAAATCGCTCACCTGGGATAAAGAAAACTTCTCTGGTCCCGACTTGGGAGATCTCTCACATCCTCAACAATTAATCCATTATTGTTATGAATTAAAACAAACAACACCGTTTCCCGTTTCCCTCTTAAAAATCCAGCAGGGTTTTTTAATAAGCGCGCTTTAGTTTTTAATCATCTAAAAAGGTGACAGAACTTTAACAGAAAATCTCAACTCTGCGTCAATTTTAATTGGTCCATCGCGTTTGATTGGCATCCACATCTTCCGATTGTAGACACTTTGGACGACACGCCATAAAGCGAGATGTGTCACGTGAACGACAGCTCGAACATAAGTGAAACCAGAAATGCTGCTAAATGTTCTGTGTGTAAAAGTGAAATCAGCAGTTGTGTATAAGTGTGATGTTGTAGATTCTGTATTTATTCCTTTAGAATATTTGTTACACACTCTGAGCGTTGTTATTTAGATAGCTAGTTTACCCATGGTGCATTGAGACTGCTTATATGTATTATTACTGCTTAGTTGTTAGAGAGGAGAAATGACGGTATCGGACTGGTATCGGCAGATACTCAATTTGTAGTATCGGTATCAGACATAAAAAAGTGGTATCGAGCCAGCCCTAATTATAACTAAATTATGTTCTAGAATTTTTAACCTCTAGTCGTGTCTCTCTAAACCCCAACAGCTAAAGACTTGGATTAAGGGGCTAACACTACCGTATTCCAAACTGTACAAGCAAACACCTGCCGGTGCATATTTTAATGTGATCCTTGAAGAGAAAGCTAGCTTGCCCCTTCCACACACAAGCTGACCGATCCCTGAGACTGGTCAGCATCCCGAAACAAAAGCTCACTGTATTTCTTCACTTCTAACAGGAAACACTAGGTGCAAGGACAGGGTGTGAGTCTATCACTAAGCTTCGACCAAACCTCAAACATAGCCAATCATGTCTGTGTAGACTCCTGGCTGGCTGATAGCACAACTAGGATTCTATCCAAGAGGTGGTTTAGTGTACAAGACTACTCCTGGGCACCCTGCTTCCAACAAAATAAGAACCAGAAATGCCCTCCGCTCCTACCCACGTTCTCTTGGACGCTCGGCTATCGGAGGCTTAGAGACGATCAAGGATCTGACTTCCAGCATCCCAATAACATGGAGAAAAGCTTTTCTGTTGCACCACATGGGAAACTCAGAGCATGTTTCTATTTATACCGTGTTCAGTAATCTTTACTCAGGGTCAAACTCATGAGGTCTGTTTCATGATTAGATGGAAATTCAGAACTGTGTGGGTGTTCTTATACAAAAGAAAAATAGACAAAGTATTTTAATGAGCACTGAACATTTCTATTGTTTCTTAATTACTGTGAAGAGAAAATATGAACATTTTACAGCTGTTTGCCACTTGTTGCATTAGGCTGACCAATGAAAAAATACAGTAAAAAAGCTAAATCCTTTTTTGAAGGTCAGTGAGAGAGAACGACGTGTTCGGGGAAGTAATTCTGATCTGTTGTTCTGTTTTTGTCTCTAGTTCTGCGTCTCTCAGCTCAAAAACAACCATTATAACAATAAAAGTAACCGATTGCTCATCTACATGCCAAAATAATTCTACATTTTGACAGAATTTTGGGCCACACCCTGAATAAATAAGTAATAGTGATATACACCGATCAGGCATAACATTAAAACCACCTCCTTGTTTCTACACTCACTGTCCATGTTATCAGCTCCACTTACCATATAGAAGCACTTTGTAGTTCTACAATTACTGACTGTAGTCCATCTGTTTCTCAGGACCACCACAGAGCAGGTATTATTTAGGTGGTGGATCTTTCTCAGCACTGTAGTGAGTGTGTGTTGTGCTGGTATGAGTGGATCAGACACAGCAGCGCTGCTGGAGTTTTTAAACACCTCACCGTCACTGCTAGACTGAGAACAGTCCACCAACCAAAAACATCCAGGCAACAGGGCTCTGTGGGCAGCGTCCTGTGACCACTGATGAAGGTCTAGAAGATGACCGACTCAAACAGCAGCAATAGATGAGCGATCGTCTCTGACTTTACATCTACAAGGTGGACCGACTAGGTAGGAGTGTCTAATAGAGTGGACAGTGAGTGGACACGGTATTTAAAAACTCCAGCAGCGCTGCTGTGTCTGATCCACTCATACCAGGACAACACACACTAACACACCACCACCATGTCAGTGTCACTGCAGTGCTGAGAATCATCCACCACCTTCTTGTGCACCTTCATACACATTAAACATCAATGAGAATTTAATTACATGTGAAAAGAACTCCATTGGTTGCTCCACATTGATTCGTCTGGAAGAAAGTCGTGTCGCACTGAATGCTGGGATTGCCCTCAGCGCTGAGGGGGCGTCGGACGCTCCGTCGTCATTCGGTCAGATTATCACTCAGAATTAAGGCGCCTCAGTAGGAGCGTTTTAAGGAATCTAAGTATTTAGACACGCCCTCTTCTCAGGAGTGTAGGAAAACGTAAAATACGTCCATGTAGAGAGATCACTGGGTCTTCACACAGACCCAAAATATTAAAAATAACTGTAAGCATACTGTGAGAACTTGAATTTTCTTTCTGATCTTGGCATGGGAGCATTACTTCCACTTTGTAATAGGTGCAGTCGAGACATCACTCCCTTTAGTTACTATAAACAATAGAAACAAACTGGGATTTACATTACATTTATTTGTTTGCTTGTTTATTAGGATTGTAACGTCATGTTTTACTCTTTGGTTACATTCATGACAGGAACGGTAGTTACTCATTACACAAGATTCATCAGTTCACACAGTCATGGACAATTTAGTATCTCTAATTAACCTCACTTGCACGTCTTTGGACTGTGGGAGGAACCCACGCGGACACGGGGAGAACATGCAAACTCCACACAGATGGAGATCGAACCCAGGACCTTCTTGCTGTGAGGAGACAGTGCTACCCACTTAGCCACCATGAAAATCTCTATTTACATGCACACTACAAGTAATCCAGTCCAAAATGATCCATGATGACACACGTGTGTAGAGTACGACCTTAAACTTGGTGTGAACATGGACGTGTTCCATTCCGATTGAGCGATTCGTCCGATTATTGACGGATTATCAGGCTTTATGTAAACATGGCTGCTGTGTTTAAGGACTTTTTGTACAACAATGGAGGCTGAAATTTACATTCTACATTTACATTATCCAGAGCGACTTACAGAAGAGCTTCCATAGTGAACATTACATTACTCTAGATTAAGTACAACAGTTCAAGAACACAAATCTGCTAAACCCTGTTAGAAACAAAGTGTTTTTTGTTTAGTTTTTTCAAGAAATGAATAATAGTGTTAGTAAGTAAGTACATGTCAGCTTAAGTGCTTAGTAAAGAGGTGAGTTTAATTGTTAGAGGTTTTTGAAGACAGCGAGAGACTCAGATGTTCGGACAGACAGAGGAAGCTCGTTCCACCACTTGGGTGCAGGTACAGAGAAGAGCCTTGATGCTTGTCTTCCTTGAGTTCTGGGTGGATGATCAAGTCGAGCGAGACTAGTGGCTCGGAGGTTGCGTGGTACAGAGCGGGGTTTTATTAGACCTCGAAGGTAACTCGGTGCTGGTCCATTTTTGGCTTTGTAGGCGAGCATCAGTGTTTTAAACTGAATGCGTGCAGCTACAGGAAGCCAGTAAAGAGAACACAGCAGTGGGGTGATGTGGCAGTGTTTAGGCTGGTTAAAAACCAGACGTGCAGCTGCATTTTGAATGAGCTGCAGAGGTTTAATAGTGGACATTGGAGCTCCAGCCAGAACTGAGTTGCAGTCGTTCAACCGTGAGATTACAAGCGACTGGACCAGAATCTGGGTGGCTTCCATGGAGAGAAATGGTCGAATCTTCCTGATGTTGTAGAGGAGGAACCGGCACCATCTCGTCATGTTGGCTGTATGAGAAGTGAAGGTCAGCTGGTTATCCAGGACGACACCAAGGCTTCTTACGTTATCAGATGGTCTGATCTGGGAGTTGTCCTGGGTTGGAGATTGATCTCTAGGAATAATGCATTTAATGTGGATTTTGAAGACGTTCCGAGGTATCTAACAAGATCATTAATCACCGTCACCAGCTCAGACGTGAGTGGACTAAAACAGACCTACTGCAGTTTTTAGTTATTATTATAGTGTGAAAGAAATTATTTTAGCATGATGTTGTTGCTCATTAAAAGGAAATAATGGTCTTGGATTTGAAAATTCATATCCTGTGATCGTCTGTCCTTACAAAAAGGAAATATAAATAGAAAAGACTGAAGCAGGAGATTAAAAGGTGGAAGAAAGGAAGAAAAACAAACTCCTCTACCTATAATTCCAGTATAATTCATAAGCAAGCCTGTCTGACGTCCATCGCTGGATGCTTTCTCTGCTTGCCATGCCATCAAATTAGCCAATACATTTCTATTAGCCATTGCTTGGTAGGTAGTGGTCAGCTCCTACACATGTTTAATGGCATTAGAGCGGAGGACCACACCCGACACCTACCTAACGACACTTCTCGGTTCCCATCGTGCATTCGTGCTCACCTTAGTCTCTGAAACTCTCCTCACGAGAGGCCTAGGAAGAGCGAACAAAAAGAAACCCAGAGCCCGAAATCGGCATGACAGAGGCAGCCGCTGAGCCGCAGGACCCCCGTCGAGAGGCGTCCGCGGGCTCGCCAGATCTCCGCTTCCTCTCAGTGAGAGCGTGCTGGGTGTAAAATGGCGGAGCGTTCAGAGCCAGCGCTGGTATCGCAAGAAGGGAGGAAAATGTGTGCGCTCGCTGCTCACTCCCAGACACTACACACAAAAAATCCGGCTCCGGTGTTTCTGCCGGCCATTTTGTAGTGCGGTCTTTATGCGCTACGTATTTATTTATTATTCTGCCGGGTTAGCACAGGAGGACGGGGTTTTACTCTTATATCAGCTCAGGATCATTGACATCAAACACCACGCTGTTTTAGAGGGCAGCACATCTGTAAGCACGTCTGGACACGACGGTGTCCTCGCTGCTCTCGCTGACCGTCACGGACATGATTCATTCGCACTGATCACGTTTGGACTTTGTGTTTTGAACAGATTACAGCTAACAGGAAGGCACATGTTGTTTCAGTCATTTTCTCCAGACTGCAGCAGAAAAAGCTAAAGAGATGCTGCAGCGACACCTGCTGGCAGATCCTACTGAAAAGCCCTGAAATCATTATCAAACAGGGTTTTTGCAATGCTAGAGATAAATAAACAAACAAACCAAACATCCCCTCGCACCATCATCCCCCCCAAAGAACCGAGCTCAGCACCATGGGTGATCGCGCCTTCTGTTCTGCTGCCCCTCGCCTTTGGAATGCCCTCACTGATCATTTGAACACAGACTCAAAAGCTTTCTTTTTAGCAGAACTTAAAAGTAATTTTTAATTAATGAAGTGATTGCTGCTATCTTTTTTTTGTAGTGACGTCTTTTATCTTGTGGCACTTTGAGATTTGCTTCAAATGTAAAGTGTGTTACAAATAAAATGTATTATTATTATTATTATTATTATTATTATACGTCTATACTTATTAATCTTGGGCAGTTGTAGCCTAGCGGTTAAGATACCGGACTAGTAATCGAAAGGTCGCTGGTTCAAGCAACAGCACTGCCAGGTTGTCACTGTTGGGTCCTTGAGCAAGGCCCTTAACCCTCAATTGTTAGACTGAATACTGTCACAGTACTGTAAGTCACTTTGGATAAATTAATAATTAATAATAATAATAATAATAATAATAATGAATAATTAAGACCTACCTTGTTTCAGGCGCTTGTTTTGGTGAGTAAGGCTACATTAAACCCATCTTGACTATTTGGGGTTTTGTCCAGGCACCCCGATGTTAAACATGTCAAACATGCATACAGTCTACATGTATCTGCAACCAACTAAATAATCCTACTCAAATACTACAGTATCTCATTTTAAAGTGGAGAAGTGGTACCTCTTTTCTTCTTTTTTATTGGATTATATAATAATCTCAGGAATGAAAACATTGTCTTCGGGTTTCCAGTCATAATTCCCACTTAACCCTGTAATGGTCTCACCAAAAGAATTATGCTAAAACATTATTTCTTTGCATTTCTTAGTTTATTGGGACTAAACCAACAACAAACAATATTGTTGATGAGCCTCTACCAAACAGTTCAGATGATCACAAAAATTATGCAACTTTTCATGGATGATTTTGACATAAAGGTTAAAAAAGATGTTCGTCATCTCAGAAAATTTAACACACGTCAACCAAGGAGTAGATATGGCCCAAACGAGATTATTAATACAGCTTGTTTTTACCTAAGTATTTAGATTCAAAGACTATATAAAAGGGTTAAACTCATCCTAAACACTGCAAGTCATCAGAGGTTCTGTTGTCTTTTCTCATCTCTAATCAAGATACACAGATGTCGGTCTGTTTTGGGTTTTGTCCAAGCACCCAACGTCAAACATGCATATAGTGTACATGTTGTATCTGCAACCAACCAGATCATCTAAAGCAAACACCAAAGTATCTCATTTAACAGTGAGACAGAGTGACAGAGTGTTATGTTCTCACCAAGAAAATGTTTTAAAAATATTATTTCTTTGCAATTCTTAGTTTCTTGGGACTAAACCATCAACTAACTATTAATATTTTGTTACTAGTGAACACAGTATTTTATAATGAGCCTCTACCAAACAGTTGAGATGATCACAAACATGATCCAACTTTCCATGGACGTTTTTTAGCCGCAGCTTCAAGTTGACATAAATGTTAGAAAAGTTGTTTTCTTAAAACACAGAGTCGTCTAACAATATTTTTGAGTTTAACACACGTCAACCAAGCAGTAGATACAGGATAATAACAGGATTATTTAAATACAGCTTATTTTTAGCCAAGTAATTAGACTCGGACTGTTGAAGGGTTAAACTCTGAAAGTTCTGACGTCTGTCTCACTTCTAATCAAGATACACAGACTCCTGTCTGTCTTGTGTTTTGTCCAAGCACCCCAACGTCATCTAACAATCATCTAAAGCAAACAGCAAAGTCAAAAGTCCATGGGTACACATGCAGCAATAGAGTTTAAATTACACTCATTGGTGATGAAAAATATAAAGAGCTGAAGTTTTTTTTTTATAAAGTATAACAGCAGATTAGTAAGTGTTAAAATCTTCTTATTTTATATTCTTTGTGAATAATCATATTTTACTCCAAGAACTGAAAGTCTCTTGTATTTTGAACTGACCTTTAACGCACGTCTTTTAACACTGAATCATGACGGATGACAACATTTAGAACTAGAAGATTTGAACCTAGCAGTAGGATCGTCTGTTCACTCCTCACATAAGTGTAACACATTTTACCAACAGCTGCATCAATAAATCCTAAAAACAATTATATTCAAAAGTATGTGGACACTCTTTGCTGTTATTGAGCTCTAGAGAACGGAAATGCTCGTCACTGAAACATGGGTTCATTTTGGCTGTAGTTCGACATAGCACTTGCTGCCAGTCGCAATCTGCTTGCAACACCATTTACACTACATCATTTTGAGTCGGCGACAGGTCCAGATATTTAACATGCTAGATATATTTCTCGATATATTGCTTGAGCCCCGAGCGAACGACCAGTCAGCGAGCGAAAATCAGGGCAAAAACCGTGTAGTGTGAACTAGGCATTAGACACCTTACTTGGAGGGGTGTGTGCATACATTTCGCCACACAGTGAGCCAAGAGACAGCAGTATGAGGCATTTAAAGTGACTTACTTCTATAACAGGAACATCTTCCTTAAGCTCGGTGCAATGACAGCTCAACAGGCCGATGAGTCGGATCACTTTGGTCCTCCTGAAGGATGAATAATGAATAATTAATTACACAAACAGATAAACAGATACAGCTACTGTTAAATAGCTGTTAAATTGTTCTTTATTCTGATTTAATATTGTATGCACTTTATTAGGTTCACATATTAAATGATTATTATATACAGTAAGTTACAGCTACCATACGAATAAGCTTTAAGAGTATAGTACATAGGATGCACACAGCCGATACAACAAGTCCCAGAATGCACTGCAACACTGAGCATGCAAGTCAATTAGCCTACCTAAATATACACTATACTGCCAAGAGTATTCGCTCGTCTGCCTTCACACGCATGTGAACTTGAGTGACTCTCATTCTTAATCCATAGGGTTTAATATGATGTTGGCTCCCCTTTGCAGCTATAACAGCTTCAACTCTTCTGGGAAGGCTTTCCACAAGGTTTAGGAGTGTGTTTATGGGAATTTTTGACCGTTCTTATAGAAGCGCATTTGTGAGGTCAGACACCGATGTTGGACGAGAAGGCCCGGCTCACAGTCTCCGCTCTAATTCATCCCAAAGGTGTTCTATCACGGTTGAGGTCAGGACTCTGTGCAGCCCAGTCGAGTTCTTCCACACCAGACTGGCTCATCCACGTCTTTATGGAGCTTGTGCTTTGTGCACTGGTGTGCAGTCATGTTGGAACAGGAAGGGTCCATCCCCAAACTGTTCCCACAAAGTCGGGAGCATGAAATTGTCCAGAATCTCTTGGTATGCTGAAGCATTAAGAGTTCCTTTCACTGGAACTAAGGGGCCGAGCCCGACTCCTGAAAATCACCCCCACACCATAATCCCCCCTCCACCACACTCACACAATACAGTCAGACAGGTACCGTTCCCCCGGCAACCGGCAAACCCAGACTCAGCGTGAATTCGTGATTCGTCACTCCAGAGAACACGTCTCCACTGCTCTAGAGTCCAGTGGCGTCGTGCTTTGAGCACCTCTGGTATACAATGACCGCCTGTAGCCCAGCTGTTGCTCTGTACACTGTGACACCCCAGTGTATTCTATATATCAGTGGTTCTCAAACCTTTTAGACCGAGTACCACCCATTATCAAATCGAAACTTCCAAGTACCACCTATGTTTCTCATCACAGAACCACATAAGGCTAACATTAATTAGGTGTGTGTATATATATATATATATATATAAATATATATATATATATATATATATATATATATATATATACTGTATATCAGGGCTGGACTGGGAACAAAATTCAGCCCTGGACTTTTTTCTTGACCAGTCCACTACAAGCACATCGCGCTACACATATCACCCCCTAATCAAATGTTAGATTATTGATATTGATAGTTTTCATCTATCTGACCACTAAAGTTAATAACTCACTATAATAAAAATTAAAATAATAAAAAAAATAACTACAAACAAATTTTCTTAAAATGTACAGTTTCTTAAATGGTTCTATTGGATTTAAACCGTTAACACTGGTAAATATGTTTTTTTTGCACTTTTATTCACACGTGATTCACGTTTGTTCCAAATTAGAGCATTGCTCCGATGAGCAAAGAAATAAATCGCATGTGTAAATAGTTTAATATGTTGACAGGGGAAATTAACCATGTGAGCTATGCACTTAATCACTCTTAAATGTCCTGAACAACTGCATTTTCCTTTCTGCATTATAGAGGACAAGATAGTGCTTACTTTTTCTGAGGAGCAGAGACTAATGGTACCGTCTCAAGTTATATCCACCGCCCTATGTAGTGCACTATGTTGGACATGACATAATACAACTTTCACAAAAATAAAAGGGTTGGTTTTAAGCCCCCGGTATCTAACAGTAGCTTCGATAACTACTTATTAATCATTCAGTGACTGTTAAAAGAAATGTTTTGTACTGTTAGGAAGTACCCTAAGTAGGGCATAGGTGACATTTGAGATGGGCCCACGGTCTCTTCTTAAACGGTGTTACTAACGAAGCAGAGTCACTGAACACTAACTTTTCCCTTTCTGCTCTCTGGCTATGCTGTACTTTCTCACTGCCAAACAGGTTGTCCAGTTTCCTGCACTTTTCTGCATCTGCTTGTAGCTTCTTCTTTTTTTATCACGGGCTTTTTCTGCACCTCCTTTACGCTTTTTTGACCATTTCTCCATCTCGCACTCATATACTATGTATGTTTTGAACAGTTGGTTGTGATTACGGTTTATTCTGGGGGAGGGACATTTCTGTGATTGGCCAATGGACATGCAGTGAGGATACTGTGATGGGCCAATGCACACTTCAGGATTATTATTCAGGAATATTTAAAACAGAATTTATTTTTCACTCTCTCAGCGGCCCACAAACAGAGCGGCCCACCGGGAAAACTCCCGACCCTCCCGATGGCCAGTCCATCCCTGCTGTATATATATATATACAGTTCCTTTCAAGGAGCCGTTCAAAAAGTGACTTCACGCTACTAGGTAAACTATAAGACACCCTCGATATTAACATCAAATTTGCATTAAATGTAGGCCTAATTCAAACATCACTTAAATGAGAAAGATTCATTTCAAAAGGCAAAAACACTACAGGGAAGAGGCAGACTGTGGTTGCATTTCATTAAGTTTCAGAAAAATCCTCTCTTGTACAGAGATGTGACTGTGTTTGTTTCTGCTTTAAAACATAAGCACAATGAAATAATCAGATTTAACAGAATTAAACAAGTTCATAGTTTATTTCTCAATTATTTGTAATTATACTACCAGCTCTCTCTCTCTCTCTCTCTCTCTCTCTCTGTGTGTGTGTGTGTGTGAGTGTGTGTCTCGTTCTCCGCAATACTGAAAGATTTGAATATCGACAATACACAGCTTTTATTACGATTTACGATTAATTCCCCTTTACTGATGGAAGCTGAATGGGTGGATCACAGCCGATAAGAACTGTGCAGAAATAAAAGATTCGGCTCCTTTCGTTCATTTCAAAGATCCGTTCAATAGAATCGGCATGTGAGTGAGTGGGATGCGTCTGTTTAGCGGAGCAGCCAGGAACGAGATCAGTGAGCTTCAAACGCAGATCTGATCTGATAAAAGCGAGAGATCTACTGATAACTTTACTGATAACTTTACTGATACCGTTTCGGAAATTTCCAGATGGAAACCGCGAACGTGAAGTATAGACGTAATGAAGTACGGTGTCTGCGTAGCCCCGAATATTTTAAATAACACATTAGTTTTAATACGATTTGTTTTAATTCAACTGATTTTATTAAAACAGAATTATAAGAATTTTATTAGTAATTTACACATTTTGTTATTTTTTATTTATTATTATTATTATTTTTTTTTTCGGTGCATGTAATTACTTTTCCGAGATTATCTGGCGTACCACCTCGTGCTGCTTCACGTACCACCAGTGGTACGCGTACCACAGTTTGAGAACCACTGCTATATATTAATCAATAGTGACCATCTTAGAATCTTAGTATTTGTACCTACCAGATGTTATTTGCATGGTGGATCATTCTCAGCACTGCAGTGACACTTACATGGTAATGTGTTACAATAATATAAGTGTAGCAGGTGTAGCAGTGTTGTTGGGATTTTTTTAAACAGCCCGACATCAATGCTGGGAGGTGAATAGAGCTTCAACAAAAAACCCTGGGTCACAACCCTTAAGTGGGTCGCAAAAAACTTACACGAATGCCCCCTTGTGGAGGCTTTATGTTACATCTTGTAAACCACAGTGGGACCAGATTATAATATAATATAATATAATATAATATAATAGCAGAGAGGGTAAGATGCATCGTTTGTGTAATGGAAGATGAGCGCACAGTGTGCAGGAGGTAAGAAGAAAGCTCTAGCTCCTGGGAAATAAATAGAAAAATCCCAACAACACTGCTGCACCTGATACACTCATACTAGAACAACACAAACTACTAAGTTATTCCAGTTACATTTATTCAAAGTGACTTACAGTACTGTGACAGTATACTGTCTAAGCAATTGAGGATAAGGACCTTGCTCAAGGGCCAAACAGTGGCAACCTGGCAGGGGTGGGTCTTGAACCAGCGCCCTTTTGATTACTAGTCCAGTACCTTAACCGCTAGGCTACAACTGTCCTAGAAGAACGGCCTGAGAAGGGGTGTCCAAACTGGGGGAACGTTGTTTTCGTTTGAGTAGATCCTCAAACCCACGACCCTCATGCTCTAGCTGGACATGTTAGTGTTATTGCAGTGCTGAGAATGATCCACCATTAAAAAAGCTAGGATAGGCCACAGTCAGTAATTGCATACCTGCAAGGTAGCTTATTAAATACCATATGCACCTGATAAAGTGCTGGATGAGTGTATATGCAGCGTATTTTGATATACGTCAAAATAACAGTGCACACACTGCTGTCTGTCATACTCACACGTCCCAGTTGGGGGCCTGGCGAAGCTGCTGGATCAACACCGGCATCTGAAAGAAGCGAGACAGCCAGATAAACACTCAGCGCTAAACATAAAGCATGTAATAAGGTCATGAGCCAGGACGTTTCAGATTAGCATAAGCTGTGGATTTTGTTCCAAGAAAATAAAACAAGAAGTTAAAGGGTAAACTGCATGTGTCCCATTTTAACTTTTTACTTTAAAAAGTATGTCAAAATAAAAACGTCACCACTGGATGGGCGCTAGTGATGTTCCTTTTTCATGGCACGGTACCCTACAGCACAAAACGATTTCCTCACAACCCAAAACTTTCTATCCCGTACCTAATGAGCACAGTGGTAGCCTAGTGGGTAGAGCTTTGAGCTATCACCTGAAAGGTTGGGAGTTCGAATTCCAGCTCTGCTATGCAGCCACTGTTTGGCCCTTGAGCGAGGCCCTTAATCCTTTTTGATGGCTGACCATGCGCACTGATACGCGAATAAAGTACTTTACATCTGTATATGTATAAATGACAAATAAGTAAGTAAAATTTATTTAGATGGTGAGGCTGTGACGTCGTTCTCCACAAGACACCGGGAGCCAACATGACCCGGTAGCTGTTGACAAAAGCAGTGGCAACAACAAGGCAATTTTCTATTACATCCTTTTAATAAAATGTATTGCAACTTAAACTACTGAATTTAAATCTCAGCTCTGGTGGTCAGATGCGAAATGTAAGTAAAACTGTAAATGAACAATGAACAAAAAAAATATTTAAAAATTACTTAACATTTTCAAAAAAGATAGTTTAGATCACTCTGTTATTACTTATTAACTGAAGACCATTAACATCATGTTAAAGTATTTGGACACGTGGCCATAAGCTTGTTGGACGTCCTAATTTAAAAACTGGTGGTACAGTGATCTCTACGTGAAGAACTGCCACTCTTCTGAGAAGGCTTCTCAGAAGAATGCTTTCACAAGTCTTTAAAGTATGTCTGGGGGAATTTGTGCCCATACGGTCAAAAGAGGACAGTGTTTGTACGCTTGGGATCTGATATTGGTCAAAAAAGACTAAGTGGATGTTCTAGTTAATTCCTTCTAATTAATAAATCATTTGATTTCCTTTAGATGACTGATGTATTACAACTGCAGCACATGAATGTATTAATTAGAAGAGGTGCCCCAGTGTTAACAGAAGTGTTCATTATTCGAGAGAATTAACACATGACAGATTCATTTTACTGCCTTCTACAAAATGGCCATCTCCGGAAAAGTTGGGACGTTTAATAAGATGCAGTAAATAAAAGTGTCAGCAGATGATGTGACGAGGATCTACTGTAAGTGTGTAGAACAGCAGGAGACGTTTAAGGTTCCCGTTGCTCACCAGCTGGGAGTGCATGAAGCGTGTGGCTGTGTCTCGGTGGCCACAAACGCAGCACAGATAACACAGCAGGTTGAGTTTAGCCCTCGGTGTCGTTGCTCCTGATCCAGCTCGGTCCACTGAGTCCAGAGCGGCGCAGACCTGCTGCAGGAACGACGCCCAGTCCCCCGCGTCCAGACATGCCAAGCGCTCGGCTAAAACGATAAACAAAGATGAACGTCGGGGACTTAGTCGCTTATAGGACTCGTGATCCACGGTAATCAACAGTGACACGTGTTACCTGAATGCGCCGTTACACACAGAGTTTTGGAGTCAAATCTGACAGGAGCAGTTTTTAAAATCTGAGGAAATAAAAGCAACAGATTAAGATTTTTTATTTATTTAAATGAATTATATGTATGAATTCATGTGACGTGATTTCAAGCCTTACTTTTGGATTGTCCATGATAGGAGTCACAGTCAGATCGGAGTCTGTGTATATGAGCTCTTTGATTTGGACGCGATAATCACTCTGTAAATCCTCCGACACACTGCCGTCCTGGGATACGAAACACGGTGAATTTAAGAGATTTTACATGTTAAGCATTATTTGTCTGTACTTGGAAATCATTTCCTCCCTACCATGTTCCTAATTTTCATGCTCTTACACCTGCTACAACCAATTAGCTAACCAATATCCACTTACATTTAAACACAATGTATTTGTCGTACTTGTTAGGTAAAATATCAGGGTGTCCATAAACTTTTAGTTCATTTAATTCTGTGTTTGTATGATGTGTAAATCGTGTATTTATTTAAAGTATCCTCCAGACCACCCAAGAAGGATGGGCCCTGCTGAGTCTGGTTCCTCTCAAGGTTTCTTCCTGTCATTTTCAGGGAGTTTTTCCTTGCCACAGTCGCCCTCGGCTTGCTCAACAGGGGTTTTTGTATCTGTTGGTCCTGGATTTTGTAAAGTTGCTTTGAGACAATGTCTATTGTAAAAAGCGCTATATAAATAAAGTTGACTTGACTTGACTTGACTTTTGGTGACTTGTCCTTCTCCTCTGGCCTCTGTGTTGCAACAGAGCTACTCATTTCATTAATAGCTAACCTCCAAACAACCCCAACGCCTCTGACCATTAACTCAGTTCTGGACTGTGCTCGTAAATAATTCCACTAAGCTTAGACATAGGCTCACATTCTCACGTACACATCAGCTATATAAGCTCAATTCCTAATACGATGAAACAGAAGTTTACTCTGACTGTCTGTGTGTGATGAGTTTCCGGTGCGCAGGGCTCTTTCTCTTAGACTCAGCAAATGACACTGGAGTAGAGGATCTGAGCCTCAAGATTTATTCGAGATCTCTTGATGTTCTAACAGTACTTAAGTAAAATAAACAAAAGAAGTATACATTTAGAAGCATTAACGATGATGTACTAAAAAGAGAAGGGTGCCAGAATGACCTAGCCCATTAAAACTGAGGAATTGCTCTTGTGAATGCACTTAAAGCGGTAGGTTTCTCCAAGGTGAGACTCGCTCAGACGACTTGGTCGTGTTTACGTGGTTTGTGGATGGTCAGTGTTGCACACGGTTACAGTATAAGGCAGACCAGTACAGAAACACAGCAGTAGGATGCAGAGATGGGGACGTAAATCGCATCAATGGGGACGTAAGTCGCACACACACACAATTGGTTCAAATGATTCAAAAGTCTCTAGTGTCAGCATGTGTTAACATTAGTTAACAATAACCCGTTTTGGCCGTCTTAACCCGCAACACACGCAACGTGTAAATGTTCCAGCCAGCTTCCGGTGTAGTGATGAAGCGTCGCCTGCTACTCACTTCATTTGAACATTTTCGTTACCTTTGGATCGGAATCTCACTTAAAATGGTGGAATACCCTACGTAGTGCACTTCACAGTAACAGATCATGTGAATGGGACGCTCCTACAGAATCGGCGCTAATGGTTGTAAGAACCGCTTTCTGAACCAATCAGAGCTTCTGATTGTAATTGTTAGTAAGAAATGCTGTTATTTGTATTTATTTAGTTTGCAGCGTCACACAGATGACGCGGTAATGAAACGCTCGATCGGCTTTCTAACCAGTTCGTGTTTTACTTCACGACCGGGAAAAGTTTGGAGGTTTTTAATTATAAGCACATTTACAAAATAACGGATTCTATTCCTAATGGGACACACGCTTATAAATATAATAGTATCTGGAAGAACAGAAGCTCAGGTAAGCAGCGGTTATGGATTTTTTGCTGTGTTTGGGATTTTGGCCGCTGTGCTGTAATTTGCAATGAAAACAAAACGTATCAGTTGAAGCTTTTAACTGGAACCTTCTTGTTACAGAAATTACATTCATTTACAGTAAAGGCACTAAATAAAACGGCTAAATACACTCGCTAATCTGTTGTTGTTTTTTATCTGAACTTACAGATTATTTGTTTATTTCTACGCTACATTTCCAATATATGTTTTGTGTTTATTATATTGACCCGTGACTTGACTCGTACTCTAGTCTAAAGACTCGTGACTTGACTCGGACTCGTATTTTGTGACTTGTGAACATCTCTGGTAGGGTGTGTGCTGTATCAGTATCAGCACTTCAATATGGTGTCACAGTAAAAACAGAAATAGAGGAATGAATGCACCTCTTATAAAGTGTTTGATTAAAATCACATACAATGTAAAGCTGCAGTGTATAAATGACACTGTAACTCTGTTGATAATATAGAGTAAAATCTGAACGTCAAGTACTTTTAAACTCCTCAGGACTTTTTAGTTGCAACTAATTCCAGGATTGGCCAGTAGATGGTGCTCTGACATCTACTATCCGTGAACCACTTTACTTCGTATATCCACTTAAGATTATTACACATTTTGAAGCATTAACAACGTAGCTAATTAAAAAGTGTAGGTCCATCCAAGGGCCCCTCTTAACTTTGGGAAATTAGTGATGGTTTGCAAATAGGAATAGGACATATCTGAAAAACAAATAGCTAACTATGTAGTAATGCTTTCCTTTACAGACCCTTAAGTTCCAGGTATTAACCAAGTAAGTGTGAGGCATTTATAGGGCAGTGGTAGCTCAGTAGTTCGTAGCCGGTTCTGTTGGACCCTTGAGCAAGGCCCTTGACCCTCGACTGCCCTCAAATGTTGGTACAAATTTAGGTAACATTTACATTTTCGGCATTTAGCAGACGCTTTTATCCAAAGCGACTTACATTGCAGTTACATTCTGAGCAATTGAGGGTTAAGGGCCTTGCTCAAGGGCCCAACAGCAGCAACCTGGCAGTGGTGGGGCTTGAACCAGCAACCTTCTGATTACTAGTCCAGTACCTTAACCACGATACCACGATAACCATGATAGTTAAGCATTAATACACAATTAATACCTAGAACTTAAGGGACTGTAAACTATTATCTCATTAAGGTATGATGTCTAAATACTTGTTGCAATCAATTGTTATTTTGAACTATTAACGTATCTTTGTTTATGTATATACATGCATATCACATTGTCAAATATGTACTTCAAAGACATCAAATAAAAATTACTTCATTAAAATTTGTTCGCATAGTTACTTAAATTGCATTTGACAGAACCGAGTCTCCTAACCCATACACAAAAAAAAGCATTTATTTTTCCAGTTCAGCTTTGTGTGCTTGTGAATGCTTACATGTGTCTTTACTTCTGTGTTTTCCATCTCATTCACAGCGCTGCTCGTTCTTGGAGTTGGACGTGAACTGTCGTGTCATATAGAATAAAAACAAGACGAGAGGAAGAATAAGAAGACGTGTACACCGATCAGCCATAACATTAAAACCACCTCCTTGTTTCTACACTCACTGTCCATGTTATCAGCTCCACTTACCATATAGAAGCACTTTGTAGTTCTACAATTACTGACTGTAGTCCATCTGTTTCTCTACATGCTTTGTTACCCCCTTTCATGCTGTTCCTCAATGGTCAGGACCCCCACAGGACCACCACAGAGCAGGTATTATTTAGGTGGTGGATGATTCTCAGTACTGCAGTGACACTGACATGGTGGTGGTGTGTTAGTGTGTGTTGTGCTGGTATGAGTGGATCAGACACAGCAGCGCTGCTGGAGTTTTTAAACACCTCACTGTCACTGCTGGACTGAGAATAGTCCACCAACCAAAAATATCCAGCCAACAGCGCCCCGTGGGCAGCGTCCTGTGACCACTGATGAAGGTCTAGAAGATGACCGACTCAAACAGCAGCAATAGATGAGCGATCGTCTCTGACTTTACATCTACAAGGTGGACCGACTAGGTAGGAGTGACTAATAGAGTGGACAGTGAGTGGACACGGTATTTATAAACTCCAGCAGCGCTGCTGTGTCTGATCCACTCGTACAAGCACAACACACACTAACACACCACCACCATGTCAGTGTCACTGCAGTGCTGAGAATGATCCACCACCTAAATAATACCTGCTCTGTGGTGGTCCTGTGGGGGTCCTGACCATTAAAGAACAGGGTGAAAGGGGGTAACAAAGCATGTAGAGAAACAGATGGACTACAGTCAGTAATTGTAGAACTACAAAGTGCTTCTATATGGTAAGTGGAGCTGATAACATGGACAGTGAGTGTAGAAACAAGGAGGTGGTTTTAATGTTATGGTTGATCAGTGTATAGTACAATGAAATTCTTTTTGTTTGGAAGCTGGGGTCAGAGCGCACCCCTGGAGCAGACTGGGTTAAGGGCCTCGCTCAAGGGCCCAAGAGTGGCTGGCTCTACCCACTAGGCTTCACTGTAACTAAAATTATGATAATGTATGTACTGTAGAAAGGCACATAATCTATTTAACAATCATGAAACAAGAGATTCATCACTTCTCAAGGTTATATCGAACACAGTCATGGACAATTTAGTTTCTCCAGTTCACCTCACTTGCATGTTTTTGGACTGTGGGAGGAAACCGGAGCTCCCGGAGGAAACCCACGCAGACACGGGGAGAACATGCAAACTCCACACAGAAAGGACCCGGACCGCCCAGCCTGAAGATCAAACCCAGGACCTTCTTGCTGTGAGGTGACAGTGCTACCCACTTAGCCACCGTGCCGACACTTCCCCTAACGATCACTGATAATGTCATCGAGTCTACATGAACAGACGTACCTGAGAAGGAAAATAGACTCTCTGGCATCTGCATCCAACACAGACTTGGGTTTAAACTCGGTCATGTTAGCTAGGAGACAAAAAACGTTATTAAAAACAGTTCTAAGAAAATCTACTGAATATCTAACATAAATAAACGTGTACTTATGTTGCATCTGGAACTGGTGGGAGGGGGTTTGTTTTACTGTAATCCTCTTAAAGCACTATAGCAGATTGTACCAAGTGCTGTATTGTGTCCATAATACAAAAAAAAGCAACACAAATTCCTATAATCTCTTATTTCTGTCATGCATGGCCTCTCCTGTGGGATTAAGCACCTGCCTGGTTCATGATTGTTTGACTACATGAGATTTATGTTCACCAATGGATTTTTTTTAATCTCTGAATGACAGCAAAGGTTTGAAGAGGAACAGAAACGTTTGGCTATTTTTATTAGTGGACGATTAAAACCTGAGCCATTGCAGTCATGGTTAAGGCCCTATCTAATTCACACCGTGAAGTGCTCCTTTTCTCGTGTAATATGCAATTTGCTGTGAAATTCAATCTTTAAGGTGTGTGTTCAGCGATTTGGCGTTTTTCATTCGTGTAGCATTAGTGTCTCTCACGTTTGCTGGTTAATCTGCACTACGAGGCGTCCTAGCGATCCTACGGCAATTCAGTTAGCAATCGCTTAGTCAAAATTCACTTTGTGAAAGTGTAAAGCAGCTAAAAACACGACTCGGGTAACTGAGTTTGGAAAACTAACAATCAATTTTGTGGATGCGGTGCAGGGGGTCAAAACACGGACGAGTATTTTCCTGTTCGAGACAGAACATGAAGCCTCGAACCGTCGCTGGATGTTCTAGGTTTACATTCAACTAATAAGGGAGCTGTGCTGCGTGTCCAGCGAATATCCAGTGAATTTAATAGAACCCCAGGATGCCTCATCATAGCATAACAGCAATCTTTGTCCCCACCCAGCCCGTTTCCCCAGTTACGTATGAAGAGATTTCTTATAAAAGCATTAGTTTTATAAAGCAGCACTTATTGCTTTCCTACACATATTCATTATGGGAAAGTATATACACAAGCACTGCATGTTATTATTGAATAAACTGATATGCTAGAAAGCTTAAAATCAAAGCTGTTTTGAGTGTTATGGTGTTCCTAATAAAACGGCTAGTGAGTGTATATACACTGATCAACCATAACATTAAAACCACCTCCCTGTTTCTACACTCACTGTTTATTTTATCAGCTCCACTTACCATATAGAAGCACTTTGTAGTTCTACAATTACTGACTGTAGTCCATCTGTTTCTCTGCATGCTTTGTTACCCCCTTTCATGCTGTTCTTCAATGGTCAGGACCCCCACAGGACCCCCACAGAGCAGGTATTATTGTGTGTGTTGTGCTGGTATGAGTGGACCAGACACAGCAGCGCTGCTGGAGTTTTTAAACACTAAACTCACTATTACTGCTGGACTGAGAATAGTCCACCAACCAAAAACATCCAGCCAACAGCGCCCCGTGGGCAGCGTCCTGTGACCACTGATGAAAGTCTAGAAGATGACCGACTCAAACAGCAGCAATAGATGAGCGATCGTCTCTGACTTTACATCTACAAGGTGGACCGACTAGGTAGGAGTGTCTAATAGAGTGGACAGTGAGTGGACACGGGGTTTAAAAACTCCAGCAGCACTGCTGTGTCTGATCCACTCATACCAGCACAACACACACTAACACACCACCACCATGTCAGTGTCACTGCAGTGCTGAGAATGATCCATCACCTAAATAATACCTGCTCTGTGGTGGTCCTGTGGGGGTCCTGACCATTGAAGAACAGCATGAAAGGGGGCTAACAAAGCATGCAGAGAAACAGATGGACTACAGTCAGTAATTGTAGAACTACAAAGTGGAGCTGATAACATGGACAGTGAGTGTAGAAACAAGGAGGTGGTTTAAATGTTATGGCTGATCGGTGTAAGCTGTATATAAGAGTTAGCACTTGCACAGGAGGCTAAAGAGTGCGAGTAAAGTCTCACGTTCACCACGTTACCCAGTGTGAAGGACTTGCTGAGGTGTGGACTAATGGCACCAGCTGCCACTGTCTGGCCTTTCACTGCCGTCTGAGATGACAGTGACACCAACTGTACACTGAAAGTTAAAACACGCAGGGTTTAGTTTTACTTCTGACCTCTATAAGAATATAATTCAGCAGTAATTCATTTAAACACAACGCATTGGAGAATGGAAAGAAAAACCCAGGTGAGTTGTATACAATGTGTACTGTACTGTGTTTGCTAAGAGAACAGGATATGATTAAAGCGGAGTGGATCCTGACCACGAGTCACAAATCATGTGCTGTCTATGCAGGAGATGCAAATTTTGCCAACTGACTTTGACTACTAGTTGATGGCTAACCGATAATCGACAAGCTCTCATAGTGTCCCATGACATTTTTATTTACAATAACATTTACATTTGGAATAACATGGATTTAGCAGAAGCTTTTATCCAGAACTGCTGCTGAAACCCTGTACGAACATTTTTACAATATAAAATACATCAGAGTTTCATATGGACTCTATTTGACCAAATCAGCGTAACGAGCCGCTCAGGTGGCGCAGCGGTAAAGTACGCTAGCGCACCAGAGTTGGGTTTCTAGATGCGTCGTATGGAAACTCGGCTCTGCCTTTCCGACTGGGTTGGGCGGCAGTATGAACAACGTTTGGCTGTTGTTCAGGGTTAGGGGTAGAGTCGGATCGTAGGTCCTCATAACTGGTACGACTGCGGCCCCTGCTGGTTGACTGACGGCGGTGTATGAACTCGGCTCGTGCAGGTGAAAAATGCAGGCTGTACTGACTGCGTGCCGGAGGGGGCGCAAGTCAGTTGAGTGGCGTCCTCAGTCAGCGGCAAAAGGGTCGAGTCAGTATAGAGGACGCAATCAGGGTAATCGGACACGATTAGAATGGGGATAAAAAAATCAGCGTAACGTAGTGAAGGTAGCAGTAAAGTAAAACAGTAAGATGAACATAAACACTGTGAGCAAAACCAATTATAAAGTTTATTTATAACTACATTTATACACATCAAGAGATAGACATCATACTACACATTGTTTACCGCAGTTCGATTTAATTTGGAGAACGTTCATAGATAGCGTCTACACCAGAAGACTGCAGCGCATCATCAGGTCTGCAGAGAGGACCATTGGTGTAAAGCTGCCCACACTGCTGGATGTGCATGCCTCCAGAACCAGGAAGCGCGCAGGGAAAATCATCGCTGACTAGGGATGTAACGATACACTCTACCCACGATGCGATACGATTCACGATACTGGGCTCACGATACGATTTTCCCCCGATTTTTTCCCCGACGTTTCCTTTTATTACTTCTATTTAAAATAAAAAACTGCATTTGTGCTTTTATTTAATTCATCTAAATAATGAATGTCCTTTTATTTATTAGCTAGGTGCAAACTATGCAAAATAAATGCTACACATTCCCCTTATTCTGTAATAAAATATATAGCGCCAGCGCCCTCTGCTGTTTAAAGTGAATATCGATTCATCTTAAATGATTTACCGATTTTTAACTGTCTTCCGGTGCACCGTTACATCCCTATTGCTGACCCATCTCACCCTGGCCATAACCTGTTTCGGTGCCTTTCATCAGGCCGACGCTTCAGCCACAAAGACCAGAACAACCAGGCTACACTCCATTCTGCTCATGAACAATTAATCACTACAGAACTGGTCATCTTTGGGACACTTGTACATCTACAAATTACCTATTTAACTTATATAATGACTCACAACACTGCATACACTGGTCTTTCACATTCATTTTTTATTTCTTATTTATATATTTTTCTAGTGTTTCTATATTGCACGGAACCCTGCACCTTAACCCATAATGTGAATTACACATGCTAATGTTTACAGGTATGAATGTGTGTTAGAGAGAGAGTGTGTGAGAGTGAGTGTGTATAAGACTGTCCTTATTGTATTTATCGTGCACTGCTAGCATCTGTATAACCAATGTGAAATTCCTTGTGTGTGTGAGCATACTGTGTCTACATTTTCGGCCCCCTCTGCATTACCTGAATGTAATAATTCACTCTTAGGTTCAGTAATGCTGGTACTGGGAACATACTCTCGTGAGAATGCACGCTTACACTCTCGTGAGAACGCAGGGTTTAAAATCTGCATTCATTAGAGAGTATTATCACTGAACAAAATTTACCTGGAGTCAAGATGGGCGACTTCGTCTTCATTAGCTTCAGAATGGGCATCTACTGAAAATGCTCCCCTCCAAAACGGATGCTGCAACACTTGCTCCCAGTTTAGCCTGTTCAGAGTAAGAGACAGTAATATTATTAGGTATTACCGTACTATCCACTCACTGAACAAACGTTTGAAACAAATGGAATTACAGGATTTAGTAGATGCATCACTGTTTTGGAATCAGGGCTACACTATTTCTGACCACGTTTCGACTTCTGCTTCAGTGTTTAAGCTTTGCAAGATGCTGGCACACATGGAGGCTAAACGATGCAGGGGCATCTTTATCAAACTGAGCATTTACCCATAATTTACTAACACTAGGAAACATGACAGTTCATTAAAAAACATTTGTCTACGTTTAATCTGCTGCAAAGTGACTGATTTTCAACAGTGAAAAAAAAAAACCCACTTTATGTTCATGAAACGCAAACTATGTTTTTATAAATTGCTTATACAGGTCCTTCTCAAAAAATTAGCATATTGTGATAAAGTTCATTATTTTCCATAATGTAATGATAAAAATTAAACTTTCATATATTTTAGATTCATTGCACATCAACTGAAATATTTCAGGTCTTTTATTGTTTTAATACTGATGATTTTGGCATACAGCTCATGAAAACCCAAAATTCCTATCTCAAAAAATTAGCATATTTCATCCGACCAATAAAAGAAAAGTGTTTTTAATACAAAAAAAGTCAACCTTCAAATAATTATGTTCAGTTATGCTCTCAATACTTGGTCGGGAATCCTTTTGCAGAAATGACTGCTTCAATGCGGCGTGGCATGGAGGCAATCAGCCTGTGGCACTGCTGAGGTGTTATGGAGGCCCAGGATGCTTCGATAGCGGCCTTAAGCTCATCCAGAGTGTTGGGTCTTGTGTCTCTCAACTTTCTCTTCACAATATCCCACAGATTCTCTATGGGGTTCAGGTCAGGAGAGTTGGCAGGCCAATTGAGCACAGTAATACCATGGTCAGTAAACCATTCACCAGTGGTTTTGGCACTGTGAGCAGGTGCCAGGTCGTGCTGAAAAATGAAATCTTCATCTCCATAAAGCTTTTCAGCAGATGGAAGCATGAAGTGCTCCAAAATCTCCTGATAGCTAGCTGCATTGACCCTGCCCTTGATAAAACACAGTGGACCAACACCAGCAGCTGACATGGCACCCCAGACCATCACTGACTGTGGGTACTTGACACTGGACTTCAGGCATTTTGGCATTTCCTTCTCCCCAGTCTTCCTCCAGACTCTGGCACCTTGATTTCCGAAAACAGTACTTTGGACCACTGAGCAACAGTCCAGTGCTGCTTCTCTGTAGCCCAGGTCAGGCGCTTCTGCCGCTGTTTCTGGTTCAAAAGTGGCTTGACCTGGGGAATGCGGCACCTGTAGCCCATTTCCTGCACACGCCTGTGCACGGTGGCTCTGGATGTTTCTACTCCAGACTCAGTCCACTGCTTCCGCAGGTCCCCCAAGGTCTGGAATCGGCCCTTCTCCACAATCTTCCTCAGGGTCCGGTCACCTCTTCTCGTTGTGCAGCGTTTTCTGCCACACTTTTTCCTTCCCACAGACTTCCCACTGAGGTGCCTTGATACAGCACTCTGGGAACAGCCTATTCGTTCAGAAATTTCTTTCTGTGTCTTACCCTCTTGCTTGAGGGTGTCAATGATGGCCTTCTGGACAGCAGTCAGGTCGGCAGTCTTACCCATGATTGCAGTTTTGAGTAATGAACCAGGCTGGGAGTTTTTAAAAGCCTCAGGAATCTTTTGCAGGTGTTTAGAGTTAATTCGTTGATTCAGATGATTAGGTTAATAGCTCGTTTAGAGAACCTTTTCATGATATGCTAATTTTTTGAGATAGGAATTTTGGGTTTTCATGAGCTGTATGCCAAAATCATCAGTATTAAAACAATAAAAGACCTGAAATATTTCAGTTGGTGTGCAATGAATCTAAAATATATGAAAGTTTAATTTTTATCATTACATTATGGAAAATAATGAACTTTATCACAATATGCTAATTTTTTTAGAAGGACCTGTATATGGAACATCAGGGAACTTGAGTTTAAGTACATCTGAAGCAATAAGGCAGCTTTCTATCTGTATCTATCTCTATGTAGCACACAGTTTCCAAACAATATAAAAATAGGTAGGGCATGGTAGGGTAGGGTAGGGTAGGGTAGGGTAGGGTAGGGTAGGGTAGGGTAGGTAGGATTGCTTAAGTCAAAAACTTAGAAAATTGAAGCTTCCAGAGGAAACCCACGCCGACATGAGAAGAACATGCAAACTCCACACAGAAAGGACCCGGACCGCTCCATCTGGGAATCAAACCCAGGACCTTCTTGCTGTGAAGTGACAGTGCTACCCACCGAGTCACTGTGCTACTTCTATAAAGTTCTGTGCATGGTTTAAAGTTAAATGGTGGCAACCTCTGGTACTTAAGGCATTAACAGAGAAGCTGGGAAATGGCCTAGCACACTGAATATTAATTATTAGTTACACATTTTTCTCAATAACAGCTTTAGAGGTAAACAATGACTCCTTTTTTATACAGCTTTGGCATTATAGAACATTTTTCAATACTGAAAATAGCTCTTGCAGCGCTGATGGATTTAGCTGTGTGGAACAATAAATGTTCAGTGCAGGTCAAGATTAAAGGCATACTAATCTCTTTTAAACAGATGAATTAGAGCAAGGCCAATAGAATTTATTGCTCCTCATTTATTTAAAAGCCTAAAACCAGCAGTCAGTAAAAGCATGTGTCCATCACACTAGCCCACACTATCGGTCAGCTTTTACACTGACATGATTGGCTAATCCCTGATTGGCGCCCTGACCAGGGAATTCCTGCCTTGTGCCTGGTGTTCCCTGGTGGAACCGGACCTGACGCCGAAAAGGATAAAGAAGTTGATGAATGAAAATGAGACCATGTAATATGAAATTGTGGTTATGACAGCTGGGCAGGAAAAAAATCTCAGGGACCTAAAACTAGACCGTTGAAGTGACAGGGTTTGGCATCAATGAAAATGCTGAAAATATACATTTATATTTCATGTTGATTAAAATTAAAACCATTTTTTTGAACCCATTAGTGAGAGAAATATGACAAATCAAAACAATTAATGACTAAAATTCACTGTGCTATATTTTTTTCAATATTTACTAAATGTAATCTACATTAAAAGGCTGATAGATTTATGATAAATAGCAGCATGAACATGTTATATTTGCAGCTGTATATGTATACTCGCCTATTCAGAGGATTTTTCTGCAGCAGACCAAACAGCAGGCTGTGGAATTCAGGACTAGACTGTAAACAACCGGGTCCTTTAAGAACACAAGAACACACACATTATAGTATGAATTTCTAAGAGCAAGAGGTTTAAAGGCGGCTGCTGGTAAACCTTTTTGCACTGGAGGCGGCGGATCGGCGTGTAAAATCAGATCAACCAAATCAGTGTAAGTCTCAGAGAAGAACGGTGGCTTTCCTAGGAAGAGAATAAATAAAAATGATGAAACAAGTTCCCACAGACAAAACACATTTACTGAAGAACACTGAGCAGCTATTACAGGACATGGTATCCTAAAAGTGTGTTGCCCTGCGATAGATTAACACCCTATTTATGGTGCATTCCTGCCTTGCTGTTTCCACAGGCACCGGACCCACTGTGACCCTAGTCAGGATGCAGCGGTTACTAAAGATGAATGGCTCAATAAATGAATGCATATTCATTTATTAAGGCCAAATCAAGAATGAACGGCTCAATAGATATTAACAGTTAACAGTCAAACAATTAGGAAAATATTTCATTTCGATCAACCGCTTTATCCTGGTCAGGGTCACAGCAGGTCCAGTTCCACTAGGAAACACTGGACGCTAGGTTGGAATATCCTGAACATGGTGTCAATCCATTGCATCGCAGGGTGTTAATCCATTGCACGCTATGGCCACTCCCAACTCAGACACAGCCAATCATGTCTGTTCAGACACCTGGCTGGCAGATAGCACCTCTGAGATTCGAACCTGGATCTCAGCAGTGGTGGGCTGGCGTAATAGACTACTGTGCCACCCTAACGCCCAAATGCAAACAATGCCGTTATCTAAAAAGCCAATGAAGCACTACGTTTTGTCAATGCTTACAAGAAATTTGTAATAAAAAAAAGTTCATTTCAATCAACCGCTTTATCCTGGCCAGGGTCACAGTGGGTATCTTTCCACTAGGAAACACTGGACACTACTAGACACATCGTATCGAAACTCAGCTCTACCTTTCCGACTGGGTTGGGCGGCAGTATGAACAACGTTTGGCTGTTGTTCATGGGTTTAGCGGGTAGAGTCGGAGCATTGGTTCTCATAACTGGTGCAACTGCGGCCCCTGCTGGTTGACTGATGGCGCCTGCACAGGGCTGAGGAATAACATTGAGGGGAGTGTGACCCTCCGTGCGCAGTGTCTCTCGGTGTATGAACTCGGCTCGTGCGGGTGTAAAATGCAAGTCTGTACCGATTGCGTGCCGGAGGGGGCGCAATTCGGTTGAGTGGCGTCCTCAGTCAGCGGCAAGGGGTTGAACCAGTATAGAGGACATAATCAGGGTAATTGGATATGACTAGAATGGGGATAAAAATTGGGGGGGAAAAAGTGGGAAAAAATAGATAATAAAAAAAAAAAAAAAGAAACACTGGACACTAGATAAAAATATCCTGAACATGGTGCCAATCCATTGCATGCACCTCCAGCTCAATTACAGCCAATCATGTCTGTTTAGACACCTGACTGGCAGATAGCACCGCTGAGATTCGAAACCTGGAATCTCCGTTATCTGCACCGTTATCTATAAAGCCAATAAAGCACTACTAAGTTTTGTCAGCTCTTGTTCTGACCTGTGAACATCTCGTAGAGGATGCAGCCCAGCGCCCAGAGATCACTCGAAATGCTGGTGGCTTCACCTTTCAGCACCTCTGGAGCGCAGTACAGCGGAGAACCTGTCGAACACAGATTAATGTAATGACAAGCTGACCAAATACTTACAAAGCATCCATTCAACTGCTGAAAACTGTCTGTGAGAGGGGTTAATCATGACGGGGATTACTGTTGTAAGAAAATTTTATAAACTAAGTGATGTACTGCGATTATTTCCCTTGCTGTGACACCTGATCATACGTTACGAGTCCTAGTTGTCTGTAAATATGTCTCAATGTCTTAACCGCTTATCCAATCAGGGTCGCAGGGGGGTGCTGGAGCCTATCCCAGCTTTTCAATGGGTGCAAGGCACACATTAACACCCTGGATGGGGCACCAGTCCATCGCAGGACAGACACACACACACACGCACTCATTCACCTATAGGGCAATTCAGTATCTCCAGGTCACCTCACTTGCACGTCTTTGGACTGTGGGAGGAAACCCACACAGACAGAGGGAGAACATGCAAACTCCGCACAGAAAGGACCCGGAACGCCCCGCCTGGGGATCGAACCCAGGACCTTCTTGCTGTGAGGTGACTGTGCTACACACTTAGCCACCGTGCCGCCATGTAATAGAACCAGACAGTAAAAAAAACTGTTGTCATGCTCATATCAATATGGATATAACCGATAGCATTTAATTTTTCGATCATATACAGTACACAGAGCAGTTTAACTATCTGCTGTGATCTTATACCTGTGGAGTTTTAGCTTCACAAAATGGAACAAGAAAGAAAGCATTATATATATATGGCATTAAAATGCTTGGCTACACATTATACAGTATAATACAGAGCATTTGGTTTCGCTGTTTTCTGAGTCTTGTGATACACTTTAGACCTCTACAGTAACGTCCACCTGTTAAACAAAATGAATCAACACTTGCTGACCAATCAGAATCTAAGGTATAACACCTATGAACCATTTAGAAGCATAAACCGGAATAATCTGGCATTCTAACAGATGTAAACAGCGTGATCCGTGTGTGTTTGTGACGTGTTGGCGCCCAGCGTCGACCTTGCGTTCGGTTCTTGATATTTTTGTGAGGAGTCCAACTCTCTTTGCCGTCACCTCCATCCTCAGACATCACAAGCGTGAAAAACTCCTCTAGGTTTTCTCCCTGTGCTTTGGCCAGACAGAAATTCGAGTACTTCAGAGTACCGGGGCCATCCAGTAAAATCTACGGACAAACATGCGTGTTAGTATGAGTGAGCTGGTAGGTCAGAGCAGTAAATGGACTCATTAAGCACCAGTGACACTTTGTCAGTTCTGTTTTACTGCACAGCTACACAAGTCTAGTCTGCATTTACAAATATAATAAATATTTCCAATACTGAATACATTTGATAACAAATCTCTAAAGAAAAGTATAATTGGAATAATCAATACTTTTTTTACTCAGTGGTTGCAGGCCTAGGCTAGTAATCGAAAGGTTGCTGGTTCAAGCACCTTCCCATTATTTGGCCACTGTTGGGCACTAAACCCTTAATCGATTTAATTGTATTCAGTCATAATTGTAAGTGAATTTGGATGAAAGTGTCTGCTTAGTGCCATGAATGTTTGTTATGAGCTTGAATTTATAAAACTACTGTGTCTCCCCTCTGTAGGAGACTATTAATCCTTTAAGAGTAATAAAGTATCTATCTATCTATTTAGAATATTTGATTTGATATGTAAATCAATATACTTGATTTAATGTTTAATATTTATTTAATATTAAAATTATTTAGTAGTTAGTAGCTCTATTTTTCTCGGTTTATAGTGGTATAACTAAGCTGATTCCCTCTGTTATTGGATACTGATTGATGGGCGCTCAGGTGGCGCTGCACATACACCGAATAAAAAGTAATGGATACTGATTGATGAATTCAGATACAGTGTATCACAAAAGTGAGTACACCCCTCACATTTCTGCAGATATTTAAGTATATCTTTTCATGGGACAACACTGACAAAATGACACTTTGACACAATGAAAAGTAGTCTGTGTGCAGCTTATATAACAGTGTAAATTTATTCTTCCCTCAAAATAGCTCAATATACAGCCATTAATGTCTAAACCACCGGCAACAAAAGTGAGTACACCCCTTAGTGAAAGTTCCTGAAGTGTCAATATTTTGTGTGGCCACCATTATTTCCCAGAACTGCCTTAACTCTCCTGGGCATGGAGTTTACCAGAGCTTCACAGATTGCCACTGGAATGCTTTTCCACTCCTCCATGACGACATCACGGAGCTGGCGGATATTTGAGACTTTGCGCTCCTCCACCTTCCGCTTGAGGATGCCCCAAAGATGTTCTATTGGGTTTAGGTCTGGAGACATGCTTGGCCAGTCCATCACCTTTACCCTCAGCCTCTTCAATAAAGCAGTGGTCGTCTTAGAGGTGTGTTTGGGGTCATTATCATGCTGGAACACTGCCCTGCGACCCAGTTTCCGGAGGGAGGGGATCATGCTCTGCTTCAGTATTTCACAAGACATATTGGAGTTCATGTGTCCCTCAATGAAATGTAACTCCCCAACACCTGCTGCACTCATGCAGCCCCAGACCATGGCATTCCCACCACCATGCTTGACTGTAGGCATGACACACTTATCTTTGTACTCCTCACCTGATTGCCGCCACACATGCTTGAGACCATCTGAACCAAACAAATTAATCTTGGTCTCATCAGACCATAGGACATGGTTCCAGTAATCCATGTCCTTTGTTGACATGTCTTCAGCAAACTGTTTGCGGGCTTTCTTGTGTAGAGACTTCTGAAGAGGCTTCCTTCTACGGTGACAGCCATGCAGACCAATTTGATGTAGTGTGCGGCGTATGGTCTGAGCACTGACAGGCTGACCCCCCACCTTTTCAATCTCTGCAGCAATGCTGACAGCACTCCTGCGCCTATCTTTCAAAGACAGCAGTTGGATGTGACGCTGAGCACGTGCACTCAGCTCCTTTGGACGACCAACGCGAGGTCTGTTCTGAGTGGACCCTGCTCTTTTAAAACGCTGGATGATCTTGGCCACTGTGCTGCAGCTCAGTTTCAGGGTGTTGGCAATCTTCTTGTAGCCTTGGCCATCTTCATGTAGCGCAACAATTCGTCTTTTAAGATCCTCAGAGAGTTCTTTGCCATGAGGTGCCATGTTGGAACTTTCAGTGACCAGTATGAGAGAGTGTGAGAGCTGTACTACTAAATTGAACACACCTGCTCCCTATGCACACCTGAGACCTAGTAACACTAACAAATCACATGACATTTTGGAGGGAAAATGACAAGCAGTGCTCAATTTGGACATTTAGGGGTGTAGTCTCTTAGGGGTGTACTCACTTTTGTTGCCGGTGGTTTAGACATTAATGGCTGTATATTGAGTTATTTTGAGGGAAGAATAAATTTACACTGTTATATAAGCTGCACACAGACTACTTTTCATTGTGTCAAAGTGTCATTTTGTCAGTGTTGTCCCATGAAAAGATATACTTAAATATCTGCAGAAATGTGAGTGGTGTACTCACTTTTGTGATACACTGTAATTCAACAAAACTTCATATTACACCAAGAGGAATCTAAATAAAAAGGAACAAAATTACCCAACCCCTATACGACCTTTGTGTAAACGTAATTGCTTCATAAGCTTAATGACTGGTTGCAAGATGTTTAGGAACAAAAACTACAACTACATCTGTTTTAAATCATTTTTTCTACTTAATAAAATAATACATTTAAGCATGTCTTTGTAAAACTGGTTGAAATCAGACTCACTGTTTAGTTTTTGCACATCTACTGAGTGTTAATCAGGACTTTTAAACTGTGAACTTGCATTTCGGATCTTTGTCCTGCTGCATAATCCAATACACACATCATTATGAACAGGTTATAAACTGTCCTTAACATAATAAAATCCATTCTTCTCTATATAAGGGCAAGCTGTTTGGGCACTGAGGCAGCAATAATATAAAAAAGTTATATAATAATGTTAATAAAATGTTTCTAAAATACTGTATAATGCTCTATTTGCCTTTAGTCAAAAATAATAACACTAGTTGGTTAGGTAAATAATTTGTCGTTTGTTTATTAACCCAGTAGTTTGCTGCTTGACCAACCAGAAGGACATTTACTTCCGCCAGTCAAAACAAATTGTTCCTTAAATAAATTATTCAATTCAATTTTCAAAAACACACCCAAGACAGGATGCCATCCATCCATCCATCCATTCATCCATTCATCCATCACAAACCCTTAGCCACGACACCCCCAGCATAGTCAATCATGTCTGTATGTAGACACCTGAACGGCTGATAGCACTACTGGGTATTCAAACGCCTGGATCCCAACAGTAGAGGCAAGCGTCATTTACTGCAGCACCACCCGAGCACCCATAAACAAAATTCTCATTCATTAGAAGCAATCTGAAGGGATGTAATTAGTTTGTTGTCCATCACTGTACATTGTGTTACTGTGCGTTAGCTTCATGCGGTGCTACCTTAGCAGGGGTGAGGTCAGAAAACACTACGCCAGAGTCATGGACGTATTTAAGCCCTCTAATCAGGTCCATGGCAAATTCTCGCACAACATCGTCGGACAGGCATTCGTCCTGAGAAATCACTGCTTTCAGCGTCCCTCCTATAGAAATGACAGACACCCGGATTACATTCTGAAAACTTCAGCTTTTAATACCATTTAAAAGAATACAAAGCACAATGCATCTGCACAACTATTTAGTATTTCTATGTGCACCAGTGCATCTACTGATGATCTACGTACGGAGTGTTCATTTTCCAATCAGATTTGACACTTTTCAACCTGTTTTAACAGGTAAACAAGTGAAAGCTGACGTGTCACAGGTCGGAACACGCTGCTCAGACGCTATAAGGGTCAGTAACAATTAACACTAAAAGCGTACATATTGGTACTGCATTTGGAATTAAAGAACATCAGGATATCCTCATCTCTGAGACCTTACCTGTGCACAATTCAACCACCAGCCAGAGATGATTACTGGTCTCATACCACTCATAGAAAGAGACCACATTATCATGCTTCATATCATGTGTGAGCCGTACCTGTCAGAACAATAAAAGTAACAGTATTGTGTTGAAATGGATCAGTCAGTATCATGAGCTCTGACACCATTTTGTAATACCATTTTAATCGATGGGCAATCTAAGCTTAGTGAGACAACTATCAGACGTAGACCAGTATTAAAAACAACATTTAATACTTATGTGCGTATTTTATTCATATAAAACAACAACTGTGTTGTAGAAATGGAATTCCAGTGATTGTTTTGTGTTGAAGAATCACAATGGTGTATGCTTAATTGCATTTACACACCTAATAGACAAGAACAGACAATCTAACATTTATTGGCTAATTAACATTTACATTATATTACAGGGTTAAGGGCCTTGCTCAAGGGCCCATCAGTGGCAACCTGGCAGTGGTGAGGCTTGAATCGGCAACCTTCCGAGTACTGGACCAGTATCTTAACCACTAGGCTACAGCTGCACTGTGTGCCCCTTTTCTACGTCCCTTCACATATGCTAGTCCCCCATGCTGTGGGCACTGATGCACCCCCATACCATGACAGCGTTTGCCCATTTTGCTGATAACAGTCTGGATGGTCCATTTAGTCATTGGGACAGATAAATCTATTTTTTCCAAAAACAAAATGCGACGTTTCCAGTGTTTCTGTCCATCTAGGAGAAGCTCGGACTCATAAAATTGACGTATGTAAACTGTGTTAAGTGACAACGGTTTTCTGAAGCGCTCCTGAGCCCATGTGGTCATACTTATCACAGCAGCACAATGCTCTCTCATGCACTGCTGTCAGAGGGCTCAGAGGTCGCACACATTTAAAACTTTGCAGTTTTATTTTGCCTCTGTTTCAACTTTTTAGAGTGTGTTGCAGGCATGACATTCAAAATGTATTTAAATGTAAAAAATACAACCAAGTTGCTCAAGCAGAACACAGATTCACTTTTTTTCTATTTTATTGATGCATTTTCTCCCAATTTAGTGTTTAATTTGTCTTCCGCCGCCTCCGACCCACGTGCAGCCCTTAGCTGAACCCTTTTTCACCCGTGCACTCTGCACAGGCGCCTCTCTATCTGCCAGTCAGGGTCCTTAGACAGCGTTTGAAGACCCCACCCACGTAGTCCGGTCATCCCGCCCTAGAATACACGTGTCTGCTGCAGGCACCGCCAATTACGCCCGCTAGATGGCGCTTTAAACCGAACAGTTCAGAATCTTGGCGCTGGAGTGCTAGTAGAATATCCTGCTGTGCCACCTGGGCGCCACAGATTCACATTTTTATTGCATTTTAGAAAATGTCCCAACTCCTGGAAATGCGGTTTATACTTTGTAATTGGTGCAGTCAGTTCTAATCGCCAACAAGGAATAAAGAGGCAATGCCACACAGTTAAATGGCGTTATAGAACATTTTACACAGCCAGATTAATAATCCCAAAGTTAAATAATAACACTCTTCACAAGCTTCAACAGAGTTTTGCCCAGGATTTCACAAGGTCCCCAATATAAAAGTTACATACTTCCATTTTCATATTATTTTGCTTGATCTAGTTTTGTAGAATAAGCTGGTATGTTACTCACATGGTTGGTCAGCTCAGGCCTCTTGGATTTTTCACCACAGAGAATAGCCACAAAGTGAATGCTCCCCTTCCTTCTACCCTTATAAACAACAGACCTGCTACCTCTTCCCATTTCTTCATACAGAATGAAGTTTTCCATCTCGGATCTTCACTTCCAAGGAGAGATTACAGCCTGAACCTGCTGTAGATTCAGTTAAATTATAAATTTAAAAAAACAGGTTATATACACTGTAATGCACCTTATCACATGCTACAACAATATAAATAATATACACTGACCAGGCATAACATTATGAGCACTGACAGGTGAAGTGAATAACACTGATTATCTCTTCATCACGGCACCTGTTAGTGGGGGGGATATATTACGCAGCAAGTGACATTTTATCCTCAAAGTTGATGTTAGAAGCAGGAAAAATGGGCGAGCGTGAGGATCTGAGCGAGTTTGACACGACAGGGTCAGAGCATCTCCAAAACTGCAGCTCTTGTGGGGTGTGTCCCGGTCTGCAGTGGTCAGTATCTATCAAAAGTGCTCCAAGGAAGGAACAGTGGTAAACCGGCGACAGGGTCATGGGCGGCCAAGGCTTCTGTAGCTTAAACTGCAGAAGAAGTTCATGCTGGTTCTGATAGAAAGGTGTCAGAATACACAGAGCAGCAAAAGGGGGACCAACACAGTATTAGGAAGGTGGTCATAATGTTATGCCTGATTGGTGTATGTAATATAATATACAGCAATATTAATAAAATAACTAGAACAATACAAACAATATAATATGCAATATAATGTACGACAGTATAAACAATATTATATGTTTAAAAATATCAGAGTAGTTTAACAGTGTTCCGTACACCACACACTATCAGTTTTCCATACAATTGAACTTCATTACATTAAACTGTCTCGTTTTATTAAGAACAACAAAAAGACAAATTTATATTGGTATGTATTTATTTAATTTAGTGACCTACCTAATATTAACATGAAATATAATGGTTAAGTTCTCTTAACCACCCCTTGTGATGATGCAGGTAAACTCAGGTTAGCACTTAGCTAACAACTACTTACAGTGGTACCCAGCCGCAAACAGCTATAAAGTCAATATAAAAACCTCTATAAGTCAAATAAAAGCGTGAATAAAAGCTAAAACATGCGTTATTTCATATATTCAGCATTTTGTCTTACAGTTTGTCCATTTAGTCGCCAAAACGACTCCTAATTCTTAACTAGAGCTTCACAAACCGCGGGACTGGCAACAGCTGTCAAACGGAAACATAGACGGACTCATTTACTTTCAAAATAGGGTGGACTGCTCTAAGGGTATTCACATGGTATGCAAAAACACCACTTGTTTGTAATAGTATTTTGTAATACTGACATTTTTAACCTTAATAAAATTATTAAATGTACTTTAAAACTTTAAATAAAGCATTTTTACATTATTTACAGCTTTCTGATTATTTGAAGCACCCCTACTATTGAGATATTCCGCTGTTGCTAGGTTACCAGGGAGCACGCCGTTATAAGTACAAGTCAGTGAGTTCAGAATCCCAACGGTCACTTTCTTCAGTTTTCCTCACACAGCCTCCTTCATGAAACATGAAGCCTAAAAACAACATTGAATTAAAAATAACCCTATAAAATCACATTAATCCACATTCCTTTGCTTTAACATCAGTTCTAAACTAGTTTTTTACTATATAAACTTTGCCTGTGGGATGTGGTTGCTGACAATAAACCGCATTTGGTTTGGTTGTATCTGGGAGCAATCCCATAATATGTATTTTTAAAAGTCAATAAATAGTATTAATAATACTTTTTAAAGGAAAGCAATCCCAAATCATTTTATTAAAAAAAAATAATGATTAATTTTAGCGACTTACAGTATACAGTCTAAGCAGTTGAGGGTTAAGGGTTAAGTGGCAACTTGGCAGTGGTGGGGTTTGAACCAGCGACCTTCTGATTACTAGTCCAGTACCTTAACCGCTAGGCTACAACTGACCTAAAATTATTTATTAGAATTTTAATTTCATGTATTATACACTTTACATTCATGGCAGAACGGGTGGGTAGCACTGTCGCCTCACAGCAAGAAGGTCCTGGGTTCGATCCCCAGGTGGGGCGGTCCGGGTACATTCTGTGTGGAGTTTGCATGTTCTCCCCGTGTCCGTGTGGGTTTCCTCCGGGTGCTCTGGTTTCCTCCCACAGTCCAAAGACGTGCAAGTGAGGTGAACTGGAGACATTAAATTGTCCATGACTGTGTTCGATATAACCTTGTGAACTGATGAATCTTGTGTAATGAGTAACTACCGTTCCTGTCATGAATGTAACCGAAGTGTAAAACATGACGTTAAAATCCTAATAAACAAACAAACAAACAAACATGGCAGAACAGGTAGTTACTGCTTACACAAGATTCATCAGTTCAAATTTTTAATGTCACCTCAGTTCACCTCACTTGCACGTCTTTGTACTGTGGGAGGAAACCGGAGCACCCGGAGGAAACCCACGCGGACACGGGGAGAACATGCAAACTCCACACAGAAAGGACTCGCACTGCTTCACCTGGGAATCGAACCCAGGACCTTCTTGCTGTGAGGTGACAGTGTTACCTCAATGAGCGAAAGATAACAACACTAATGTCCAACATGGTGGTGGTAGTATTCTGTTCTGGGGTTGGGTATCTTGCAGAAAGTGTAATTAACAGTGGAAAATGGAGTTCTTGGACCTTAGACACAATTTTGGTGTTTCAGCAAAATAATGACCCGTGCCAACACATGCCAGAAGTGGCGAATTAGACTAAAATTAGACTTTTATGAAGTTTCCTTAACTTTTAAGGAACAAATGGGCTGTAGTAGATGGAAATATAGATACAGAGACAAACATACACCGATCAGCCATAAGATTAAAACCACCTCCTTGTTTCTACACTCACTGTCCATTTTATCAGCTCCACTTACCATATAGAAGCACTTTGTAGTTCTACAATTACTGACTGTAGTATATCTGTTTCTCTACATGCTTTGTTAGCTCCATTCACCCTGTTCTTCAATGGTCAGGACCCCCACAGGACCACCACAGAGCAGGTATTATTTAGGTGGTGGATCATTCTCAGCACTGCAGTGACACTGACATGGTGGTGGTGTGTTAATGTGTGTTGTGCTGGTATGAGTGGATCAGACACAGCAGCGCTGCTGGAGTTTTTAAATACCGTGTCCACTCACTGTCCACTCTATTAGACACTCCTACCTAGTCGGTCCACCTTGTAGATGTAAAGTCAGAGACGATCGCTCATCTATTGCTGCTGTTTGAGTCGGTCGTCTTCTAGACCTTCATCAGTGGTCACAGGACGCTGCCCACGGGGCGCTGTCGGCTGGATATTTTTGGTTGGTGGACTATTCTCAGTCCAGCAGTGACAGTGAGGTGTTTAAAAACTCCAGCAGCGCTGCTGTGTCTGATCCACTCATACCAGCACAACACACACTAACACACCACCACCATGTCAGAGTCACTGCAGTGCTGAGAATGATCCAGCACCTAAATAATACCTGCTCTGTGGGGGTCCTGACCATTGAAGAACAGGGTGAATGGAGCTAACAAAGTATGTAGAGAAACAGATGGACTACAGTCAGTAATTGTAGAACTACAAAGTGCTTCTATATGGTAAGTGGAGCTGATAACATGGACAGTGAGTGTAGAAACAAGGAGGTGGTTTTAATGTTATGGCTGATCGGTGTGCATTATAACGAGCGGGGGAGTGTGGGCGGGGCGTGGTGACGTCACGGCTGGAGGGTGGGTGAGGACGGTAACGGCTGCTGTTCTGATGGACATGGCGAGCGGTTCTAGTTTACTCACCACCGGCTTTTTATCACAGTGGCTTCTGTAACACGCGTCCAGCTCTCCCGGTGATGTGTGCACATATTAAACTACTTTCCTCGCTGGTTTTGGGCAGGACGGGTGTTTGACAGCGAGGATAAGCCGGAATACAGAGTGAAAACTTGGCGCTGTGTTAACGTTACTGCTCGGCTGACAAAAGAACCTGTTTCCTGCAGCACAGAAGTAGATCAGCTCCAGATCTTCTGGATTCTATCAGGGGTTTGGGAGGAATTTAGCTCTTCAAAAGGATTTCCTTGGCTTGTTTTGTTCCACGGCGATCACACGAGGATCTTTGGAGTGAATAAAAGGAATTAAGGGCTGCATTGGGACCGCTACTGTGGAGCTGGACTATATCATCAAACTTCAGAAGTGAACTCCTCCAGTTTTGGTGAGTTGTTGTGCTTTTAATGTAAGAACACTCACTGTCCATTTTATCAGCTCCACTTACCATATAGAAGCACTTTGTAGTTCTACAATTACTGACTGTAGTCCATCTGTTTCTCTGCATGCTTTGTTAGCCCCCTTTCACCCTGTTCTTCAATGGTCAGGACCCCCACAGAGCAGGTATTATTTAGGTGGTGGATCATTCTCAGCACTGCAGTGACACTGACATGGTGGTGGTGTGTTAGTGTGTGTTGTGCTGGTATGAGTGGATCAGACACAGCAGCGCTGCTGGAGTTTTTAAACACCTCACTGTCACTGCTGGACTGAGAATAGTCCACCAGCCAACAGTGCCCCGTGGGCAGCGTCCTGTGACCACTGATGAAGGTCTAGAAGATGACCGACTCAAACAGCAGCAATAGATGAGCGATCGTCTCTGACTTTACATCTACAAGGTGGACCGACTAGGTAGGAGTGTCTAATAGAATGGACAGTGAGTGGACACGGTGTTTAAAAACTCCAGCAGCACTGCTGTGTGTGATCCACTCATACCAGCACAACACACACTAACACACCACCACCATGTCAGTGTCACTGCAGTGCTGAGAATAATCCACTTGAAGAACAGGGTGAAAGGGGGGTAACAAAGCATGCAGAGAAACAGATGGACTACAGTCAGTAATTGTAGAACTACAAAGTGCTTCTATATGGTAAGTGGAGCTGATAACATGGACAGTGAGTGTAGAAACAAGGAGGTGGTTTTAATGTTATGGCCGATCAGTGTAATAATAATATAATATAATAATGTAGACAGTGGGAGCCTTGTGGGTAGAGCTCTCGAATCCCACCTCTGCCACTGTTGGGCCCTTGAGCAAGGCCCTTAACCCTCTCTGCTCCAGGGGCAACGTACAATGGCTGACCCTGCGCTCTGACCCCAGCTTCCAAAGTCTATGTATATATGACAAATTAAGCCATTATATTTCATTTTATATAGGGTTTATATATCCACCCAAGTTTACTCTTTAATGGTGCAACATTAGCTAGTAACTTTTAATAAGCTTTGACTTTAGATTCCGAGCTGATTAACAAGATCTGGTGAGAGTCAATCTGCTTTGCTTCTTAATAAGCTCATTCCGTAGAGCTCTAGTGGGTTTAGGGAGTTCTCTTGGTGCTTTTTGGCATTATTTGGGCTATTATCTCATTATGTTCACTTTAAAAGAGATTGTACTTTTTGCTCGTCATTGTCGATGATGGTAAACACCACGTCTGATAAAAAGTTATGTCTGTGAGTCCAGTAAGTCTGGGGTGGGAGGTTTATGACAGACATAAATATAAAGTGAAATCTCTGTCAGTACTAGTACATCTATTTCTGTCGAGATATCATGCACGTCATGTGCCGGTCCTGAGAACTGGACTGATATCCATGATGTGTGGTCAGATATTGTGGCAACTACATACAACTCCAGACATTCCTCAGATCAGCTATTTAATACTGAACATCACCACAGACGTCAGGTCTATTCATCTGGTACAGACTGAGGGTTCCACTTACCATATAGAAGCACTTTGTAGTTCTACAATTACTGACTGTAGTCCATGCTGTTCTTCAATGGTCAGGACCCCCACAGAGCAGGTATTATTTGGGTGGTGGATCATTCTCAGCACTGCAGTGACACTGACATGGTGGTGGTGTGTTAGTGTGTGTTGTGCTGGTATGAGTGGATCAGACACAGCAGCGCTGCTGGAGTTTTTAAATACCGTGTCCACTCACTGTCCACTCTGTTAGACACTCCTACCTAGTCGGTCCACCTTGTAGATGTAAAGTCAGAGACGATCGCTCATCTATTGTTGCTGTTTGAGTCGGTCATCTTCTAGACCTTCATCAGTGGTCACAGGACGCTGCCCACGGGGCGCTGTTGGCTGGATGTTTTTGGTTGGTGGACAATTCTCAGTCAAGCAGTGACCACTCACCAGCACAACAGTGCATAAGATATTGCTTTGTAATTCCAGACTAATCTTTTTCAAAAGTTGGAGTATTTTGGGGTAAGGTATTACGTTTCTGTATAAACTTTAATGTAATGATATTTATATTCTACAGGGCAGGCTGAAATCAAGCTTAGTTTTGTTTGATGAGCTTAATTGTCTTTCCATTTAAATGGAAATGGAAAGAGGACCATTCATTTTTCACACACTGGACTCGGGTGTGGGATAAATAACGGTTTCCTTTGAGTCTCTATTGTATTTAATGATCCTAAATCATTCATAATTATGCAGAAACGGCAGATGAAAGAACCAGTATACACATGTTGTATTTTAATAACCCACATTATTATTTCCTGTCACAAAACAGCTCTTTTCCCAGTATCAGGGCTGATGTGGAATTACAATCATTCTGAAATGCTGCAGTTGCAGGTTGGACGTTTTGCAAACACTAAAATGATTTTATATCCTTATTAAAATGTGTTTTCTAAACCATATAAACACAGTCTGGGAAGACGAGTATTGAAACTTCAGTTTTTATTATTTAAAATACTTCAGGTGCATTTGTGCAGAGTATTTGAATTTGTACCTATAAATATATGTATGTATTATGTACAAATATACTGTATATATATATATATATATATATATATATATATAAAGTGTAAACAAATCATAGGGCTTCACAGCAAGAAGGTCCTGGGTTCGATCCCCAGGTGGGGCGGTCGGGGTCCTTTCTGTTTGGAGTTTGCATGTTCTCCCCGTGTCCGTTTGGGTTTCCCCCTGTGTTCCTCCCACAGTCCAAAAACATGCAGCCAGGCTAATTGGACACACCGAATTGTCCTATAGGTACCGAGCTGCTAGGATGCATAAACCAGTGCACTGTAGTGCCGGTCCCAAGCCCGGATAAATAGGGAGGGTCGTGTCAGGAAGGGCGTCCGGCGTAAAATCTGTGGCAGATCAATAACGCGGATCACGATATGCGGGCGACCCCTAACAGGAGCAGCCGAGGAAATAGAGTATAAAGTGTAAACAAATCATGACTCTAATGACTGATGAGTCTTATATCTTAAAGGAACAAATGTAATGACTATGACACTGACTGTAATGTGTCCACCTGTCATGGAGATCAGCAGGAGGGCACGATTTACAGAATCATGCCCATCTGCAATGCCATCTGCATCTGTTCCTTTGACTGAGTGTTAATTTGCTCCATGTGGAAGTCCCTTTGTGTAATCATGCTTTCATCCTCACAGAGTTGCTGGCTCCTCTGTTGGCTCCTGCTTTTTTAAAACCGTCATGCTGGACTCGACCCAGTTTTCTGCCAGATTTCTATCTTTTCCCTGTGAACTGAGCTAGCTTCGACACTTTCCATTAGTTACAGTAGAACCTCCCTGGCAGGCTTGCTCCTAGTGCTTCTAGAGGTGGTGTACATTTGATCCACACTGGACGTGGGCTGTGCCAGTCGGTGAAGCGGCTATCCCGCTCGTTTTATGGTCATCCCCGGAGTTTCCTGTCTTTACTCTTTTTCCGGGAACTTGGTTGTCTCAGGCTTGTGGTTCGAGCCTTATTGTGACAACCAGTTTTCATTCTTACTCTTCCCTTTTCCATCCACTTCCTCCACACAGCCTGTGCATGTTTTGTCTCTTTCTTTTTAAGGATAATGATAAGCTAGGGCAGATGAAACGCCCTTATTTGTCACAAACACAGATACACATGTACGGTACAGTACAATGAAATTATTTTTCCGCATGTCCCAGCTTGGGGTCAGCCATAGTACGGCACCCCTGGAGCCGAGAGGATTAAGGGCCTTGCTCAAGGGCCCAAGAGAGGCTACTGCTGTCCCAACATTGGTAGTCTAGGGGTTTAAATTTCTGTTATTTTGGCTCCTATTACGTTTGCCTTTTTGATTGTGGCTTTTTCGTAGTCTAATCAAACCTCACTCTGTACCCTGCAACCTCCGAGCCACTGGTCTCGCTCGTCTTGATCCTCCACCCAGGACTCGAGGAAGACGAGCATCGAGGCTCTTCTCTGTACCTGCACCCAAGTGGTGGAACGAGTTTCCCTTGTCTGTCTGAACATCTGAGTCTCTCACTGTCTTTAAAAAACGATTAAAAACCTTCATCACCTCTTTACTGAGCACTTAAGCTGACTCGAACTTACTTAGTTACTAACACTCTTATTCATTTCTTGCAAAAGAAAAAACAACAACTGTTGTTTATTTAAACTAGAGTAATGAAATGTTCACTAGAGACGCTCTTCTGTAAGTCGCTCTGGAAAAGAGCGTCTGCTAAACGCCGAAAATGTAAATGTAAAATGTAAATGCTTTTAAAACCACAGTGTTATTTAACCTTGGTTAAGCATCCTGTAAAAATTGGTGTATTTTTTGGTGCATCTTGGAGGTGACGAGGCACAATGTGCACCGTTACAAATATTTGCATTTAATGCACTTAATCTGTAAGATCCAATCAAAGTGCCAGTAAGAATGTAGCCCAGGGGTTGAATCTGGTTCATGAGTCTCTAATCAAACCGCCCAGTTACACATAATCACATTACACAGCGTTGTGTTTATAATTTTAAGACTGCACATGCTAAGATTATTTCTATTGCTTCTCATGCTCATTTTTATTGATCACTCTGTCTGACATGATCTTTAGTTCCAATGTCCTGTAAATCACCTTCTGCTCAGACTCCATTAACTAATCCATCCAGGAACTGAACTTTGTTTCGTTCAGGTAGTTCATGAGTAGCTCATTGATTTTCTCGTTCGGACTGTTTGTGTTTTGCTGACACACTGTATAAAATACATTAGTAGTAATCTCACAGATGTAACGGTGACGTTGAGGCTGCGTCTCATGTGTCTACATGGCGTCGGTCCAGAGTTTACTTGCTTACATTCACATTTTCAGCATTTAGCGGACGCTTTTATCCAAACCGAATACAGTTTTGAGCAATTGAGGGTTTAGGACCTTGTTCAGGGGTTCAGCGGTGGTGGTGGTGGTGAGGCTTAAACTGGCAACCTTGTGATGACTAGTCCAGTATCCTAACCACTGAGCTACCGCTGTTTTGTGTGTGTATATGCCTTCATTTTATTCTTGTTTAGTAGATATCACACATTTTATGTTATCATAGGAGGTGGCTCGGTGGGTAGCACTGTTGCCTCACAGCACTGTTGCCTCACAGCAAGAAGGTCCTGGGTTCAATTCTATGTGGAATTTGCCCATGTGGGTTTCCTCCAGGAGCTCTGGTTTCCTCCCACAGTACAAAGACATGCAGTCAGGTTCATTTGAGCTACTAGAAATTGGCCAAAGTGTGTGTGTGTGTGTCCTGTGATGGACTGGCGACCTGTCTGGGGTGTTTCCTACCTTTCGACCTTGAATCGTCCATACCGTGACCCTGAATCGGATAAAGCGGTGGTAGAACAGACAATGAATTTATTTCACTGATTCATTATTTATTGTTGCGATTAGTTGTTTTTGTGTTCTAACTTTTACAATTCAAAAAGTTGTGCGCTCGGGTGGCGCAGCGGTAAAACACGCTACCACACCAGAGCTGACGTCTTGAATATGGACAGTGATTGGCTCATCTGAGAGTGGGAGTGCCAGAGGCGATTCTTTATAACTGCTGCAGTTACAACCTCAGCTGGCTGATTGATGGTGCTACACAGAGACTGCGAATAATGGAGATCAGTGCGTGACTCTCCGTGCGTGATACAGATCTCCATATGAACCCGCCTGGTGCAGGTGAAAAGAAGCGGTCGGCTACTGCACAAGTGTCAGAGGGGGTGTGTGTTAGTCACGGCTCTCCTTGGTCAGGAATGGAGGTCTGCAGCAGTATAGGTGGTGAAATGCGATTGGGTAATTGGATATGACTAAATTGGGAGGAAAAATGACAGAACGTATTTCTTAACAGGATAAAAAAATATCAGCTACTTAGGAAATACAGTATAGCAACAAATTGTACAAATTGTTTACCTATACATAGTTTTGGTAGTGTCTACATTATATACTATTATATACTATTATATACAGCACCAGTCAAAAGTTTGGACACACTTTCTCATTCCTGTGGTTTTTCTTGATTTTTTTGTAGATTAATACTGAAGCCATCCAAACTATGATGAAACACATATGGAATTATGTAGTAAACAAAAAAGTGTTAAACAAACCAGAATATGTTTTATATTTTATATTCTTTAAAGTAGCCATCTTTTGCTCTAATGACAGATTTGCACACTTTTTGGCATTTTCTCAATCAGCTTCATGAGGTGTCACCTGGAATGGTTTTCAATTAACGTGTGTGCCCTGTCAAGAGTTAATTTCTGGAATTTTTTGCTTTCTTGTGTTTGAGACCATCAGTTGAGTTGTGCAGAGGTAGGGTTGGTAAAATATGAAACATATTCTGGTTTGTTTAAAAAAATTTTGTTCACTACATAATTCCATACGTGTTCCTTCATAGTTTGGATGTCTTCAGTATTAATCTACAATGTAGAAAATAAAAATAATCAAGAAAAACCACTGAAGAGAAGGTGTGTCCAAACTTTTGACTGGTACTGTATATATTCCTTAATTTCGTTATACCTGGTATAATGACAATAAAGATATTCTGATTCTGATTCTGATATTAGGAAACCTAGCCTTGTCTGACCAATAACATTTCCTGCCCAATCTTTTCTAATATGGAACAGGTCCTTGTAGTAAAGTGGCTAAAAATGGGGATCCCATTGCATCCCACTTAAACTTTGCTTGCCCCATCTGTTTTTTAGTAATCTGTGATCGACTAGGATTGATTGTGTGTACCACACTCCAAATGTGGTACAGAATTGCAATGGACAGTGATTACTTTTAATTGTGGCACGGATACTGCACTGCTTGGATTGTGTTTTCTATTGGCACATTCAATGCACAGGACAGTGAAAGAGGTTTAGAGGTCAAGAGGTGTTCAGATTGATGCAGTAGAGGTTTTACTTTTCATTTTGGCACGTATACTGCACGCTAGTGTGGAAAGCAATGACGTGTGTGTGTGTGTGTGTGTGTGTGTGTGTGTGTGTGTGTATGTGTATTGCATTTCAGGTTGGCACTGATTCCTCTGCATAACCAACAGTCTGAACTCTCACACTAGTGTCAAAACTATCCGTGTCTGACCAATTTAAGGTTTTACTTTTCATTTTGGCACATGTACTGCATGTTAGTGTGGAAAAGCAATGACGTGTGTGTGTGTGTGTGTGTGTGTGTGTGTGTTGCATTTCAGTTTGGCTCTGATTCTTGAACTCTCACACTAGTGCCGATTTCAGTTCGAATCAGGCATCAGCTGTTGGAACGGGAAAAGCTTTTAAACCGGGTTCATTGTGGATTTTTTGTTCATCTGTTAATCAATAACGTTTCTAGTAATGCTATTGACTTTTTAATGTCTGTAGGGAAGTAGGCAGCTGTTTACCATCTGTGCTGTACTGACTGTAAATCAAATTACTTCTACTCTTACTTATTACCTCTATAATCTCTTACACAGTGTGTTGCTGATAATATTTATCTGCTATACGTTGAAACTGTTAAGAAAGCGATGTATGTAGTTTTCTCCCCTGTGTACGAAGCTCTGTTTGAGAACTAAGGAGGCCACAAACCCACCCTGTCAACGACCAGCGCAGAAATCCAGGCCCGGTGCTATTAATAGATCCTTCTTCCTCTTCTCTGCTCTCTTGCTTAACGCTTTGCTTTGTATTTAGGTTGTTTGTGTAAGACCCTCGTATGTAGCTTCTAATACAACAAGTGATTAGAAATAACAGTATATAAAAGTTCTAATAAATAAATGCAGTTCTTCTTACATTTACTTTGACTTTTATTTGATGTCAGACAGGATGAACCTGAGATATTTCATCTTTTATCTGCTCAACTTCATTTCATTTATTAATAAACATCCATTTCTACAGTTCAGGCCTGCAACACATTCTAAATAAGTTGAGATGGGGGCAATTTAAGGTTAGTAATGAGGTAGAAACAAAGGTGTGTTTACCTGAGTTCCATCTCCTTCCATATTCATGAGACCCAATATCTTTGATACCTCAGACGGCATCAAGAACCTCCACTCAACAATAGCTGATATAACCACATGGGTGAGGGATTAGTTTATCAAACCTTTATCAAGCTAGTTACTGCACAAATGATACTTAAACCTTTACTGTGCAAAAAAGAAGCCTTATGTTAACCATGTCCAGAAGCGGCGTCAACTTCTCTGGGCTCTGAGGATCTAGGATGGACCATCACACAGTGGAAACGTGTATTATGGTCAGATGAATCAGCATTCCAGGTCTTTTTTTTTTTTTTAAACGGATGCCGTGTACTCCAGACCAAGGACAAAAAGGATCCAGACTGTTATCAGCAACAAGTCCAAAAGCCAGGGTCTGTCATTGTATGAGGGTGTGTCAGTACCAGGGTCTGTCATGGTATGGGGGTGTGTCAGTACCAGGGTGTGTCATGGTATGGGGGTGTGTCAGTACCAGGGTGTGTCATGGTATGGGGGTGTGTCAGTACCAGGGTGTGTCATGGTATGGGGGTGTGTCAGTACCAGGGTGTGTCATGGTATGGGGGTGTGTCAGTACCAGGGTGTGTCATGGTATGGGGGTGTGTCAGTACCAGGGTGTGTCATGGTATGGGGGTGTGTCAGTACCAGGGTCTGTCATGGTATGGGGGTGTGTCAGTACCAGGGTGTGTCATGGTATGGGGTGTGTCAGTACCAGAGTCTGTCATGGTATGGGGGCGTGTCCGTACCAGGGTCTGTCATGGTATGGGGTGTGTCAGTACCAGAGTCTGTCATGGTATGGGGGTGTGTCAGTACCAGGGTCTGTCATGGTATGGGGGCGTGTCCGTACCAGGGTCTGTCATGGTATGGGGGCGTGTCAGTACCAGGGTCTGTCATGGTATGGGGTGTGTCAGTACCAGGGTCTGTCATGGTATGGGGGCGTGTCAGTACCAGGGTCTGTCATGGTATGGGGGCGTGTCAGTACCAGGGTCTGTCATGGTATGGGGGCGTGTCAGTACCAGGGTCTGTCATGGTATGGGGGCGTGTCAGTACCAGGGTCTGTCATGGTATGGGGGTGTGTCAGTACCAGGGTCTGTCATGGTATGGGGGTGTGTCAGTACTAGGATCTGTCATGGTATGGGGGTGTGTCAGTGCCAGGGTCTGTCATGGTATGGGGGCGTGTCAGTACCAGGGTCTGTCATGGTATGGGGGCGTGTCAGTACCAGGGTCTGTCATGGTATGGGGGTGTGTCAGTACCAGGGTCTGTCATGGTATGGGGGCGTGTCAGTACCAGGGTATGTCATGGTATGGGGGGGTGTCAGTACCAGGGTATGTCATGGTATGGGGGTGTGTCAGTACCAGGGTATGTCATGGTATGGGGGTGTGTCAGTACCAGGGTATGTCATGGTATGGGGGTGTGTCAGTACCAGGGTCTGTCATGGTATGGGGGTGTGTCAGTACCAGGGTCTGTCATGGTATGGGGGCGTGTCAGTACCAGGGTATGTCATGGTATGGGGGGGTGTCAGTACCAGGGTATGTCATGGTATGGGGGCGTGTCAGTACCAGGGTATGTCATGGTATGGGGGTGTGTCAGTACCAGGGTATGTCATGGTATGGAGGTGTGTCAGTACCAGGGTGTGTCATGGTATGGGGAGGTGTCAGTACCAGGGTATGTCATGGTATGGGGGTGTGTCAGTACCAGGGTCTGTCATGGTATGGGGGCGTGTCAGTACCAGGGTATGTCATGGTATGGGGGGGTGTCAGTACCAGGGTATGTCATGGTATGGAGGTGTGTCAGTACCAGGGTGTGTCATGGTATGGGGGTGTGTCAGTACCAGGGTCTGTCATGGTATGGGGGCGTGTCAGTAACAGGGTCTGTCATGGTATGGGGGCGTGTCAGTACCAGGGTATGTCATGGTATGGGGGTGTGTCAGTACCAGGGTCTGTCATGGTATGGGGGTGTGTCAGTACCAGGGTATGTCATGGTATGGGGGTGTGTCAGTACCAGGGTCTGTCATGGTATGGGGGTGTGTCAGTACCAGGGTCTGTCATGGTATGGGGGTGTGTCAGTACCAGTGTCTGTCATGGTATGGGGGTGTGTCAGTACCAGGGTCTGTCATGGTATGGGTGTGTGTCAGTACCAGGGTCTGTCATGGTATGGGGGTGTGTCAGTACCAGGGTCTGTCATGGTATGGGGTGTGTCAGTACCAGGGTCTGTCATGGTATGGGGGCGTGTCAGTACCAGGGTCTGTCATGGTATGGGGGCGTGTCAGTACCAGGGTCTGTCATGGTATGGGGGCGTGTCAGTACCAGGGTCTGTCATGGTATGGGGGTGTGTCAGTACCAGGGTCTGTCATGGTATGGGGGCGTGTCAGTACCAGGGTCTGTCATGGTATGGGGGCGTGTCAGTACCAGGGTCTGTCATGGTATGGGGGCGTGTCAGTGCCAGGGTCTGTCATGGTATGGGGGTGTGTCAGTACCAGGGTCTGTCATGGTATGGGGGTGTGTCAGTACCAGGGTCTGTCATGGTATGGGGGCGTGTCAGTACCCTTGGTAAAGGTCAGTTACACTTCTGTGATGCAGCATTAATACAAAAAAAGTACATTGAGATCTTAGAGCAACACACTGGCACTTTGAGATGTAATAAATACTCAGTTTTCAACACACAGTTCAAATTTTCCCCTCCAACGTTCCTATACAACTAAACAAGCTTCATGAATTTACAACCCAATCATATCTGTATAATCAAATCCTAAGGTATAAACCAATCCCAAAAGGCTACTAGCTCAGTTCTTAAATGCAAATGTTTCATAGCTTGACCTTTCGGAGACCACATGACTCCAAGACCACTGGGAACGCCTCCCAAAAGCTGAGTGGAGCTGAGTTTGAACTCTGGACCACGTCAACATTTACTTACATTAATGTTAGTGCTTAATATCGTAGCTTTATCAGTGTAATCAAGACGTTCCAAGTTGATTTTATTCATTGCTTTGAACATATGAACACTGAGTCTTCACCTATAATCTGAATGGATTCAGCCCTGATATTTGAGTTTGTTTGACCCCCTCCTCCACTTTTCTCTCTTTCTTTTCCAGACTTGAGCACTCAGAAATGTCCAGCACTGACTGACCAGCGCTTGCCAGGGTGTGTGTGTCGTGCAGTCCTGCCCGCTCTAGTCAGCCGTGTGTGGGCGACGCCCTATGGCTCGTGCACCCGCCGTGTAAAAATCAGCCAAGCTGGACACCACAGCTTCGCCCCCCTCTGCCTTTGCCTTAGGCCTGCACCCCTCAGTCAGCCCTCTCAGCCCTCTCCCGCACGGACAGCACCCGCCGTCTTCTGTAAGGGTCACTCCCGCCCACCACGAGGAGCGGCATGTGAGTACGGATGCGGCCGACCGGGAAGATGCGTTTTACTGCGATGCAGAAACCATTACAGGTAAAGCTGATTTATGACTCTGCAGCTCTTGTGTTTATGTGCTGGAGGTGCAAATACACCTAATGGTCAAAATTATGTGGACACCTGACAATGGACATCTCATTCCAAAACCATGGACACTATTTAGCGTTAGTTCTAATTATTACAGCAATAACTGATTTTTATGACCTTTCAGTCAGAAGAATTTGTGAAGTCAGGCACTGATATTGGTCAAGAAAGGCTGGCTGGTGTTCCAATTCATCCCAAAGATGTTTAACAGGATTGAGGTCTTCTGTGCAGGCCACTGGACTTCTTCCACACCAAACTCATCAATCTAAACACATGAACTCAAGCATATGAATAGGTTTCCATACACTTTTGGCCATTATGTATTTTTATACAACAGTTAGTTCCGACTTTACAATCTGATTGGTTGAGAAGCGTTCTAAACGTGCTGATATTGGTGATAACAGCGCGGCCTTTTCACACCACAACTGTATTACTCCGCTGACGCGATGCCAGTAACGACAAGCTTCATGCACACAAGCCGCCGGTTGTTTTGTAATAATAATAATAATAATACATTTTATTTATATAGCGCTTTTCAAGATACTCAAAGACGCTTTACATAAGACAAATAATCAAAACAAATACGTACATACACCATACAAATCATAGTACAAAATCAAAATAGTACATCAACATCAAGAATAATTAAGATAAAAACAAAGAGAGCAGCATAAGACAGTTCATTAAAAATTAGCTAAATTATGAGAGAGAACAACAAATATAGAACAATTTCTTAAAATTAGACAGAAACAGGACAGATTTACATGCAATCAGGAAACTGAAAACTTTACAAGTTTTAGGATCTAGGACTTCACATTTCTGTCGTGATCTAAGTATAAAAACTATTAAAAAGAATAGCAAAAATAAAAGCATTTATTTCGTGTTGTTACAAGTTGTTTTGTAGGCCTAGTTGTGCTCATACACATCCAGAAATGTATCAAATGGATCACTTATAGATAACATTCGACCTAAATTCTATCTTTTAATTAGGGCTGTCGAAGTTAACGCGATAATAACGCATTAACGCAATCTCAATTTAACGCGATTAAAAAAAATAGTGCCGTTAACGCAAATTCTATTTGGCCCTGCGAGTCATCCGTAGTTCATGTTGAGACTTGCCACCGTTTTTCATTTGCGGTTTGTTAACATAATGTAACCGAGCGTCGTAGTGATGCACTCGCTTAATAAAGAAATAAATACACGCTATATTCACAAGTTGTCGGGAGCAGAACACTTTTATTAATTCCTTCTGTTACGGTACCGAATAGCACACAGCTACAGTCATTGCGTTAGCCAAGCATGCTAGTCCATGAACTATGGAAGCCCCAAAGGGTCAAAACACACTCACTTCGTGTAGAAACGTCCATCAAACCATTGTCACGATACAACCACAGAAAAGTCTGTTACAATAACTACACCTTATCCCACCTGAAGCACCGCTGATCTACAATGTTTGCTGATGGAGAAATTTTAACCTACAATCTGACATATATACGAAGTCGAGGGTCTCTGCTGGATAGTATTACTGCCTAGTATGTGAGTGAATAAAACTCCCTTACAGTTTTCTCTTGTCCCAGCAGTTTTTAACATCAGTACATTTAGCATAAAATGTGTTCATTTTAATGGTAACATTTCACTTAAAAATCCTTGTTTTCTTCTTAAAAAAAAAAAAAGTGATTAATCGCGATTAACTATATGACATTCTTAGATTAATCGCGATTAAAAAATTTAATCGTTTGACAGCCCTACTTTTAATTCTTAATTAATTTTATTTTTAGCTTTTTCTCCTTTTCCTTTCATCTTCGCTTGTTCATATTTGCTTATTATTTTTATTCCAAACTAGCGTTACTTTGTGGTGTTAAACTATACGCCTTTTTAGCCTACTGTGTTAAGGCAGGGTAGGGAATTTTTACCGTTGTATAGCAGCAACTAATTTGTTGTGGAACTACTTTTTGACAGAAGGTATTGTCAATATTAAAGCATATTCAATATGAAATATAATAGCAATAGAAAACTCAACTGAAAAATCACACTGACCTTATTCTGATGATTTACACTGAACGGTGTCGGTCAGGTTTATGTAGTCTGGACTGTAGCTGCTGATACTGATTCTCAGTTTCCAAGTGGTCATCAGTAAAAATGAACCTATATTTAGACTTAATTATGCCCATGTTGAAAAGGCTGATTCACACAAGCAGGATGATCCAAAAATGCTGTCGAATAAGCGGCACATTTTCTTATGTTTTGATATTTTTCCTCAGCCAGCAAGTTCTAAAATCGTCCAGCAGAGGCGCTTGACTTCATACGAATGTCAGATTGTAGGTTAAAATTTATCTGTCAGCTTCTTCCACGTATGAATGAAACAGCGTCTCTGCAGCGTTCTTACCCGAATCGAAGCGTTTTGGTTTCTTTGTGCTTGGTTGCGCTCTCATCTTCACAAACAGTGCAGGCTACAGAAGGAAAAATGCAAAAATGGCGCAAACTGGCTACTGATGAATGAAAACTTTCTAGATTCTCAGTGCTTTAGGTGGGCTGAGGCATAGCTATGATAACAGACCGCAAATAAAAGAAACAGTGGCCACGTTTCATGTCAATCACGTTGAACTGTTTGAATGAGGGGTGATATACCAGCGTGCACTGTGCGATCGATGTATTGGGCTTTAAAGCACTGGAAACATGCACACCAGGACACCCCATCATCAATAATATACAGGACATTATACTAAAGAACAGTCAACAAACTAATGGACCAGATCTATGATATAACAGCGGGAACTATCAAGGCAAAACACATCAAAATTCCTTTAACAGACATAAAACCACTTATAAATACCTACATTCGGGAGAAATGGCAAACCAAATTGAGCACACAGACCACAAACAAACCCCACAAGATTTTTGTGGATTCACTGACTTTTCACAATATTATGTACGGTAGATGGTACGGTAGATGGTACGCAGTGGCGATTTCTCTAAGACTGCAAGAGAAGCTCAGCTTCCCCTAAAATGTCCAAAATTAAATGGTCAAATATGTACAGTTGTGTTAACATTTCATTGACTACAAATGCGTTAGAACACGTTCATCTCGAAGACGAGTTCATTCAGAATCAGCTAATTATCACAAATCGACTCGATTTTCTTAACTTAACTCGTACATTCCCGTAGCGTCAATGCATTTGCCCGCAGAAGCTGAGCGTCTCTTCACTTCTATGGGAGTGGTTTTTTTTTTTATGCTCTGAAACTCGCCGGCCATTGGATAAATGCCTCGATTTTGTCCCGCCCCCGGACGCTGAGCGTCTCTGGGGGTGAATGGAGCTGTGGGCGGGTGTGGACGCTGAGCTTCTGCAAGATGATTGGAGGATCAGTGGAAAGGCTGAATCCCGTTTTGATTGACAGCTAGTTTGAGCGCTACACCGTCACTTTTTAAACTCAAACTCAAAAGAAGCTTTATTGGCATGACAAATAGGGACATTCGTATTGCCAAAGCAATACACTTCATTAGTCACTTAATCACTGGGAGCTTCAGTCCCATCGCGGATTTTGCGAGTGAAGTCGAAAGACAAACTGCTGAAACCCATTTCAGGCCATTTTTTGTAAAAGGAACAGAGGGCAGAACTTATGTGTAAATAAATTGACAAATTTTATGATGTAAGCCGACAATGAGCTTCCCCTCTTTGAAAGACCAGCAGCCGCCACTGATGGTACGGTAGATGGTACAAGGTTTTTTTTTTTTTGCAATCTTGCATTGAGAAATGTACTTTTTGAACTGACTAACAATTCTCTCACAAAGTGTGGCACAAAGTGGTGAACCACAACCCATCTTTACATACAAAGACTGATCCTTTGGTGGATCCTCCTTTTATACCCAATCATGATTCCCTCACAACTGTGGTGGAAAAACTCTTGGAGAGAAAAATCGCACTGACACAGTCTTACACAGAAACTTGGTGCATGTGATAAGAAGGAAAGAAAATAATCACGCTTTATATCCCCATCAGTGAGCTTGTAGGACAGTAGACGGTTCCACCGTTAACAGAGATTTCCTAGCTGGAACAGATACTGGTCTAAGCCATGCAGTGTTCTTGGGATATTGTAATATGACTACTGGCAATCTTGCCCTAAGCATATCTGCATGTTCTAGATAGTAATTGATTATGTATTAATACTTCTAGTGCAAATTCACATTTTTCTCCCACACCACTTCATTATATCTACAATGATTTATCTGTGATGAATTTTTTTAGCTGCATTAATGTAGAGATATTATATCATAGTGTTTTTAGCTTGAAGGTGTGCACCATCAGAAGTGCGTTTGTCTCCTACACAATTCAATTTGTCCAGATAAAAAGATGAAAATAATTGTGCTCAAAGGTCCGTTCCTATTTATCCTCACAGATAAAGAATGATGATCTTCAGTTGTGTGGTGTATTTCTTCCTTCAGCTGGGATCGTACATCACTTCAGCTATTCATTACAGTACCACAGACGGTTTAGATAATGGCTTTACACTGCGCTGTAAGTAATAGTAATAGTAATAAAAGTAATAGATACTGAGTGTTTGGCACCGACGCTCAGTAAAAGCTTCTGATAAGAGCTTTGAGTAGTGCAGTGGGCTTTTTCTTCTGCTGCCCTGGGTCACCTCGAGCTAACCCTGTCAGTAATGGATCTCCTCGATGCTCGGGGTATTCTTGGTTGTGTAACGTTGTTTTCGAAGTCTCGGGACGCGGTAGCTCGTGGGTCGTTTCCTTTGTTAGCGAGGTCCCCGGCGAGCAAAACTAATAAAGGAGGAAGTGTTCACAGGAAGTGAGGCACTACATATTAAAGTGAAGAGCACTTCAGACTCCACCAGTGTTTACAAACCCTTACAACTTATTTATCCTTATCAACTACAGCTAAACGTCTGCTCTTCCAACGTCCCAAATATTCTCGAGAAAAGCAACAGCTCTCCATATCAAAAACTCTAGAGGAAATCTATTCAGCTTCCTCACAGTCAAAACATCCCAGGTGGAGCAGTCTGGGTCCTTTCTGTGTGGAGTTTGCATGTTCTCCCTGTGTCTGTGTGGATTTCTTCAGGAGCTCTGGTTTCCTCTTACAGTCCAAAGACATGCAGTCAGTAGGGCTGAAACGATTCCTCGAGTAACTCGAGTAAATCGATTACTAAAAATCATCGATTCAAATTTTTTGCATCGAGGAATCGTTTAATCCGCACAACCATATACAGCTCACGGTGTTTTACACGGACGACTTTCACTTTTGCGCAGCGTGTTTAACGCCGTGTGCAGGTGACGTGAAGAATCTGAGGGCTGCGTCCCAAATATCTTAAACATAAACAGAACTTAACAGGACTTGATCCGGGTTCTTTTTGCGGACAGTTTGATGAACACTACGTATCTGGACACGTTCGCCGCTCCTGCGAACTGAACGTATCGGTTTAGGACGCAGCCGAGATTTGATAGCGCGGACTGCAAAATATATAGAGAAAATAGCGAACAGGAGGAGACTGGACAGAGAAAACCACAGAAAGTTTGAGATCATTTTAAGCTGATAAAACTAAAACTCAGTATAACATCCACACCATCAGAGCGTCGTGTTTACTTTACTCATGTTTACTGACTTTACTTCGTTTCAACCACCACAGGCTTTTATGAAGATTTAGGCAAACACACACATACATACACACACACACACACACACACCAGATCTACCTCATCTAGAGACACAATCCTGACAGATTTTTATCCCCCTACAAACACCACAAAACCTCCCAACAAAATATTAAAGCTTTATGTTCTGCGTGAGCTGTAGCTGAAACTTTGAGTTTTGAAAGTTGCACAAATTACAGGCTTATGTTCATGTATTTTTGTTTATTATTATTTATGACTTGATGACCTGATGTTTCAGGTTGCCTGTTTACATTTTAAAAGTAAATTGATTTATTTTTGATTGATTTATTTTTGCATTTAAAAAATGTTAAACTGTCCTGTATGCAAGGAATACAAATGTACAGTTTGGTTTAAGAAACACGTCTTATTTAATCTAATATGTATTTGTTTTTGCTCTTTGTTAAAGCAAAAGTATTTCTTATCCGATTACTCGATTAATCGCTGGAATAATCGATAGAATACTCGATTACAAAAATAATCGATAGTTGCAGCCCTAGCAGTCAGGTTCATTAGAGCCATTTAAATTGCCTTAAGTTTGTGTGTGTGTGTGTCTGTGTGTGTCTGTGTGTGTCTGTGTGTGTCTGTGTGTGTGAGTGTGTGTCTGTGTGTGTCTGTGTGTTTTTGTGTGTGTGAGTGTGTGTCTGTGTGTGTCTGTGTGTGTGAGTGTGTGTCTGTGTGTGTCTGTGTGTGTCTGTGTGTGTGAGTGTGTGTCTGTGTGTGTCTGTGTGTGTGAGTGTGTGTCTGTGTGTGTCTGTGTGTGTCTGTGTGTGTCTGTGTGTGTCTGTGTGTTTCTGTGTGTGTGAGTGTGTGTGAGTGCCTCTATATGTCTGTGTGTGTCTGTGTCTATGTATGTGTGTGTGTGTCCAAATGTGTCTGTGTGTGTCTGTGTCTATGTATGTGTGTGTGTGTCCAAATGTGTCTGTGTGTGTCTGTGTCTATGTATGTGTGTGTGTGTCCAAATGTGTCTGTGTGTGTCTGTGTCTATGTATGTGTGTGTGTGTGTCAAAATGTGTCTGTGTGTGTGTGTCTAAATGTGTGTCTAAATGTGTGTGTATTAGTGTGTCTGTGTGTGTGTCTGTGTGTGTGTATTAGTGTATCTGTGTGTGTATGTGTGTGTCTGTGTGTATCTATATGTGTCTGTGTATGTGTGTGTATCTGTGTGTGTCTCTGTGTGTGTGTCTATATGTGTGTGCGTGTGTGTCTGTGTGTGAGTGCCTCTATATGTCTGTGTGTGTCTGTGTGTGTCTGTGTCTATGTATGTGTGAGTGTGTCTATATGTCTGTGTGTGTGTGTCTGTATGTGTGTATTAGTGTGTGTGTGTATGTGTCTGTGTGTGTGTGTGTCTTTGTGTGTGTGTGTGTGTGTGTGTGTGTGTGTGTGTCTGTGTGTGTTAGTCTGTCTGTGTGTGTGTGCCTGTCTATGTATGAGTGAGTCTCTGTGTGTCTGTGTGTGTGAGAGCCTCTATATGTCTGTGTGTGTCTGTGTCTATGTATGTGTGTGTGTCCAAATGTGTCTGTGTGTGTCTGTGTCCAAATGTGTCTGTGTATGAGTGTGTCTATATGTGTCTCTATGTGTCTCTGTGTGTGTGTGTCTATATGTGTGTGTATTAGTGTGTCTGTGTGTGTGTCTGTGTGTGTCTGTGTGTGTGTATTAGTGTATCTGTGTGTGTATGTGTGTGTCTGTGTGTATCTATATGTGTCTGTGTATGTGTGTGTATCTGTGTGTGTCTCTGTGTGTGTCTCTGTGTGTGTGTCTATGTGTGTGTATTAGTGTGTCTGTGTGTGTGTCTGTGTGTGTCTGTGTGTGTCTATGTGTGTGTATTAGTGTGTCTGTGTGTGTATCTGTGTGTGTATGTGTGTGTATTAGTGTATCTGTGTGTGTATGTGTGTGTGTATTAGTGTGTCTGTGTGTGTGTGTATGTGTGTGTATTAGTGTATCTGTGTGTGTCTGTGTGTGTCTCTGTGTATCTATATGTGTCTGTGTCTGTGTGTGTCTCTGTGTGTGTGTCTATATGTGTGTGCGTGTGTCTGTGTGTGTCTGTGTCTATGTATGTGTGAGTGTGTCTATATGTCTGTGTGTGTGTCTATATGTGTGTATTAGTGTGTGTGTATGTGTCTCTGTGTGTGTGTGTGTGTGTGTCTTTGTGTGTGTGTGTGTCTGTGTGTGTATTAGTCTGTCTGTGTGTGTGCCTGTCTATGTATGAGTGAGTCTCTGTGTGTCTGTGTGTGGGAGTGCCTCTATATGTCTGTGTGTGTCTGTGTCTATGTATGTGTGTGTGTCCAAATGTGTCTGTGTGTGTCTGTGTCTATGTATGTGTGTGTGTGTCCAAATGTGTCTGTGTGTGTCTGTGTCTATGTATGTGTTTGTGTGTCCAAATGTGTCTGTGTGTGTCTGTGTCTATGTATGTGTGTGTGTGTCCAAATGTGTCTGTGTCTATGTATGTGTGTGTGTGTCCAAATGTGTCTGTGTATGAGTGTGTCTATATGTGTCTCTGTGTGTGTGTCTATATGTGTGTGTATTATTGTGTGTGTGTGTGTCTGTGTGTGTGTATGTGTGTGTGTATTAGTGTATGTGTGTGTCTGTGTGTATCTATATGTGTCTGTGTATGTGTGTGTATCTGTGTGTGTCTCTGTGTGTGTGTGTCTATATGTGTGTGTATTAGTGTGTCTGTGTGTGTGTCTGTGTGTGTGTATTAGTGTATCTGTGTGTGTATGTGTGTGTCTGTGTGTATCTATATGTGTCTGTGTATGTGTGTGTATCTGTGTGTGTCTCTGTGTGTGTGTCTATATGTGTGTGTATTAGTGTATCTGTGTGTGTATGTGTGTGTCTGTGTGTATCTATATGTGTCTGTGTATGTGTGTGTATCTGTGTGTGTCTCTGTGTGTGTGTCTATATGTGTGTGCGTGTGAGTGCCTCTATATGTCTGTGTGTGTCTGTGTCTATGTATGTGTGAGTGTGTCTATATGTCTGTGTGTGTGTCTGTATGTGTGTATTAGTGTGTGTGTGTATGTGTCTGTGTGTGTGTGTGTCTTTGTGTGTGTGTGTGTGTGTGTGTGTGTGTGTGTGTCTGTGTGTGTATTAGTCTGTCTGTGTGTGTGTGTCTTGTCTATATATGTGTGTGCCTGTCTATGTATGAGTGAGTCTCTGTGTGAGTGTATGGGTGTGTGTGTGTGTGTGTATGTCCATGTGTGTCTCTGTGTGTGTGTCCAACCTGTGATGGACTTGTGACCCATCCGGTGAATTGCACCCACCGCCACCCTAAACAGGATATGAATGATCAATTGATCACAAGAACAGAACTTGAATAAAGTGACAACTCTTCCTGCTATAATATAGACACATGGTGTTAAACCAAAGCAAAACAAACCAACTAGAAGGTTGTGGTTTTAAATCCCGGCTCTGCCATGCAAACGCTGTTGGGCCCTAGCCAGAATTACATTACAGGAATATCATTTCTTTAATTTTATTAGAATCAACCTCTTTATCTAGTCGTATCCAGTTACTGTGTCTCCTCTACTGCTGCAGACCCGGACCCTGACCGACGAGGGCCACACCTAACACCCACCTCCTCCTACATATGTAGATGTATATATGACAAATAAAGACTTCCATCTGCCCTGGATTATCACAATGTTCACCTACAGGCGTGTTGCGACACAGCTCTGATAAAGGAGGTGTTATGAGTGTGATCTTACTTTTTTTTTAACAGCACAATTCACTGAAGCATAAAAACCAACTGAGATGTTTTATTTGGCCTCTTACACATAAAATAAATGATTTGGATGCTTTTTTTTTATCAAAACAAGTTAAATGACGATAAATTGATGCAGTAAATCTTTTACTTATCATTTTCATTTCATTTTTCTTCTTGCACATTAAATAAGCCATTTGGACGATATTTTTTAATCAGGGTAATACATAGGAACCATTCCACAAAAATAAATAAAGAAAACACACACACACTGTGTGCATGCCTAAAATGAGTTAAAGAGCAAACAGCATCTTAAATAATGTTACACATACAGAGCTGTAAAAAGTATTTGCCCCAACTAGTTTCTACAGATTTGTATTATAATGTTTCATTTTTTTTAACTAGTTTTGATATAAGATAAAAACACCATGCATGTACATATGTTTGTTTGTTTATTAGAATTTTAACGTCATGTTTTACACTCTGGTTACATTCATGACAGGAACGGTAGTTACTCATTACACAAGTTTATATCGAACACAGTCATGGACAATTTAGTGTCTCCAGTTCACCTCACTTGCACGTCTTTGTACTGTGGGAGGAAACCGGAGCTTCCGGAGGAAACCCACACGGACACGGGGAGAACATGCACTTCACACTGGGATCGAACCCAGGACCTTCTTGCTGTGAGGTGACAGTGCTACCCACCGTGCCGCCCTACATACATGTACATAAACACAAAATGCAGCTTTTACATGATAATTTCATTTACTGAAACTTTGGATTAAGTTTGTTTGTTTATTAGGATTTTAATGTTATTTTCTACACCTTGGCCACATTCATGACAGGAACGGTAGTTACTCACCACACAAGATTTATCAGATCACAAGGTTATATAGAACACAGTCATGGACAATTTAGTATCTCCAGTTCACTTCACTTGCACGTCTTTGACTGTGGGAGGAAACCGGAGCTCCCGGAGGAAACCCATTTGGACACGGGGAGAACATGCAAACTCCACACAGAAAGGACCCGGACCGCCCCGCCTGGGGATCGAACCCAGGACCTTCTTGCTGTGAGGTGGCTTTGGAATAAGTAATTGCCCCTTAAACCTAATACCATAACAACTGTAATCAAACTTTTGTAATATGCTGTGGCAATAAATAAATGAAATCCAATCACTTTTATTGTCACGTCACATTAACGTGACTGAAAATCTTAGGTGCATAGTTCTTCACAGTTGTAAATACACATTAAATAAAAAATATACACGTTTGCTTACATACACTAGCACCATTAGTTCAATATATACCGGTTAAGCTATTAATGTACACATAAAAACCATAAAAATGAATAAATAAAATAATTTGCCTCAGATTTAATATCTGTTTCTAAATATCAGTGGCTCTGTTTGCTAAAGCACTGCTGCACTAAACTCTACAGTCACAGCTCTGGTGCAGCAAGTAGGCGAAGAAACAACTTAATTACCGAGCTTTAGTAAATTCAGACACCCGAGTAAAAGAGGGCTGTAATTTGGACTTGATTTACCGCTGGACGTGCTCGTGAATTAAAGCTGACAGGCTGCACTTTGTCTGCTTTATTTTACCTCGAGTGTTGGGATGTACAGCTAAAACAAGACAAATCACCGCCTCAGTACCGTTCATGAGAGCATCGACCGTGAGATCAATTCTGAGCACGTCTGAGATCTTCTGATGCAAAACTTTATTTGCATAGTGAAAACGGAAGCTCTGCATTTCACTCTCTGTATACTTGTGTCAGTTCTGCTTCTGTTACCGTGCACACTTCACTACAGTGTTCGTGATGTGTTAGCATTTAACAGTTTATTTATCCTTAGGGCTCGTGCATAATTCCTACAGTCAGAAACAGCTGGTTTTATCCCAGTCCTGACAACCTTTAATAGTCAAAAGCTTTTTTATATTTCCTAACTATGGCTGAGTGACATTTGGACAGCGTTTAGGCCTTCTGCTTACATTCATGACTCAAATAGGCACGCTCCACCTCCACATCTTAGCTTCGGTCAGTTCTGCAATCACATCTGAATGAATTTGTTGCTGTTTCAGCGTGAAAAGCCGAAAAGTGATTTATGTGTCTTACATGTTGTAATTAAATCCTGAAAAGTGTATACAAGTCAACCCTTCACTGAAAAAAGTCAGATGTACAGTACAACAAATTACCCAGGCTAGAGTTAGCTCACCATGTTCTTCAGTGGTCAGGACCCCCCACAGGACCACCACAGAGCAGGTATTATTTAGGTGGTGGATGATTCTCAGCACTGCAGTGACACTGACATGGTGGTGGTGTGTTAGTGTGTGTTGTGCTGGTATGAGTGGATCAGACACAGCAGCGCTGCTGGAGTTTTTAAATACCGTGTCCACTCACTGTCCACTCTATCAGACACTCCTACCTAGTCGGTCCACCTTGTAGATGTAAAGTCAGAGACGATCGCTCATCTATTGCTGCTGTTTGAGTCGGTCATCTTCTAGACCTTCATCAGTGGTCACAGGACGCTGCCCACGGGGCGCTGTTGGCTGGATATTTTTGGTTGGTGGACTATTCTTAGTCCAGCAGTGACAGTGAGGTGAGGTGTTTTAAAAACTCCAGCAGCGCTGCTGTGTGTGATCCACTCATACCAGCACAACACACACTAACACACCACCACCATTTCAGTGTCATTGCAGTGCTGAGAATGATCCACCACCTAAATAATACCTGCTCTGTGGTGGTCCTGTGGGGGTCCTGACCATTAAAGAACAGGGTGAAAAGGGGCTAAAAAAGCATGTAGAGAAACAGATGGACTACAGTCAGTAATTGTAGAACTACAAAGTGCTTCTATATGGTAAGTGGAGCTGATAAAATGGACAGTGAGTGTAGAAACAAGGAGGTGGTTTTAAAGTTATGGATGATCAGTGTATGTAAATGGTATACTCTACAGGTAGTGATTGTAATTTTATTACATTTAGACAGACACAGGACTCTTACAGACTTTCAAACAGTTTACTTCAGACAGTCTACTGTCTGCTTATTGTGCTCTGTATCAGTGCAGCTCATTGTGAGTGTGTGTGTGTGTGTGTGTGTGTGTGAGGGTTGCCAGTTCAAGCCTTAACTCTGCCAAGACGCCCCTGTTGAGCCCTTAACCCTAAATTGCTCAAATTGTGTTCAGTCACAACTGTTGGTCGAAAAGTGTGTGTGTGTTGTGTGTGTGTGTGTTGTGTGTGTGTGTGGTGTGTGTGTGTGTGTGTGTGTGTGTGTGTGTGTGTTGTGTGTGTGTGTTGTGTGTGTGTGTTGTGTGTGTGTGTTGTGTGTGTGTGTGTGTGTGTGTGTGTGTGTGTTGTGTGTGTGTGTGTGTGTGTGTGTGTGTGTTGTGTGTGTGTTGTGTGTGTGTGTTGTGTGTGTGTTGTGTGTGTGTGGTGTGTGTGTGGTGTGTGTGGTGTGTGTGTGTGTGTTGTGTGTGGTGTGTGTGTGTGTGTGTTGTGTGTGTGTGTGAGGTGTGTGTGTGTGTGTGTGTGTGTGTTGTGTGTGTGTGTGTGTTGTGTGGGTGTGGGTGGGGGGGTGGGTGTGGGTGTGGGTGTGTGTGTGTGTGTGTGTGTGGGAAACTTAAGACCAGCGCTGATGAAGTCATTCAGCTTTAAACACAAAGCTTTTAAAACATCAGCGTGTACCGCGGTGAGTCCCACATTCAGCTGTTTGTGACTCACTTCACTTAAAAGAAACCGTTTGTTTCCAGACCGAGTCTGTTTTTATCCATGGTGATTCAAAACAAACCAATACACGGCCAAAAGTATGTGGACGCCCGACCGTGAGCTTGCTGGACGTCCCAGTTTAATAAAACACGGTGACCTCTGTGTGATCTTTTGTGCTGTATTAACAGCCAGTCTTTTGAGAAGGCTTTGAGGTACTGTATGTCTGTGGGGATTTGTGCCCGTTCAGTCGAAAGATGACAGCATGTGTATGGCTGGGTGCTGATGTTGATGTTCTGGTTCATTCCAGAGCTGTTGAGTGGAGCTGAGGTCAGGACACATTTATTATACTTGTAAATAGCAACTGTTGTGGCTGAAACACATGGATTCAGTAATTAGAGGGGTGTCCCAATATTTTTGTCCATATAGTGTATAAGAATACAGGAGTACAGCACAAACCTGCAGTCTGTGTGTGTTCTGCTTACACCTTTATACTGTAGGCCTGTGTTTCCTGTACTTTGATGCACATGAATTGAAACTGGCTTTCCGCCACAGTTGCAGCCTTGTAACAGGGTGGAGAACCAATGGCTTAAACACATTACCAGACCATAATGAGGAAAGGGCCTTCCCTAAACACGCAGCTATTAGGAGGGGTGTGCACATACTTTTGTGCACATATATTAACTAATTTTACATTCTAAATGTGTTGCACTGTCGCCTCACAGCAAGATCAGGGGTTCAATTCCCAGTTAAAGCAGTCTGGGTCCTTTCTGTGTGGAGTTTGCATGTTGCATGTGTGGAGTTTCCCCCGGGACCTCCGGTTTCCTCCCACAGTACAAAGACGTGTAGTGAGGTTAATTAAAGATACTGAAAAGTCCACCTAGGTGTCTGACTGTGCCCTGTGATGGACTGGAGACATGTCTGGGGTGTTTCCTAATTTTTGCTCTGTGATTAGTACCCACCGCGGTGACAACCAGCTTGGCCCCCCCTACAGCCCCCCTAGAAACACAGTATATGTAACTCAAATTGAATATGAAAAAGAAAAGGACTGAATAAATGACATTTAAGCAGAGCAAATGCCTTAAATGGTGATTCTTTGTTGATCTGTTAACATCAAACTCAAGAAAATGTAGACTGAAAACTGAAAGTAGAAAGTAATTGGCCCCTCTAACATAGCCTCTGGCCCCTGCCTGGCCTCCCCACCTCACATGGTCTAGAACCGCCACTGTTTCCACGTTTGTTTATTAAGATCTTTAATTTTTTTGCACTTTATCTTCTTTATTATTGTTATTACTATTTTTACTATTATAAATTTTTATTATTTTTTTCGTAATTTTACTATTATTATTATTATTATCGTTATTATTATTGTTAATAAAAATATTATTATTTTACTATTATTGGTATTACTATTGTTAATATTATTTAACATGCAAACTCCACACAGAAAGGACTCGGTCGCTGGTCTGCTGTTGCTTTACTTTCTTAACAGCTGTTGAACTGTGTGAACTGAGTTGGTGTGTTTACTCATTTCTTTTCTAACGATGTCACTCAGAGCTGATTAGAACTGATCAGTCAGCAACTCTGATCCTGTGCAGACAAACTCAAAGTCCAGCAGAAGAGGACAATGAGGGCAGCAGCCGGCCGGCCGGCGGGGCCACACTGTAACGTTTGTCTATGTTTAGTAAGGACCATGTGACTGGTGTCATCAGCATGCCAGACATGACTGAGCGATCACTCCTCCTCCTCCTCCTCCTCTGGCTCCATCCCTCGCTCCCTCCCCTCACTCCTCCATGCTCGCTCTCCCGGACGCGTTCCCTTCACGTCCTGTCCTCTCACTCAGCGGGTGGAAAATGTAAGTCGGCAGAAAGGAGACGGAGTGTGTGGCCGCAGAACCATGAGTGAGTACTCGGAACTCTCAGAACTTTCAGGACTTTGTGTGAGTCTCAGGGTCTCGGAGCTGAACTTCGGTCCGCTGACCTGTGGTCATGACCAGGTTAAGGTCACGCCGGGTGTGTTTGTGGTGCTCTTCAGCTCTCGGAGTGTCGGGAGGTGTTACGTTTTCTGTGTCTGCTTTAACCTAACCTTGAACTTTCTGTTGGGTACCGCTGTTTGGAAATGGAATTATATGTTGTTTGGATTCATGTTTGCACTGTAGGGTGTTGGCTGACTAGTTTTAATAAAATAAAGAAGAGCAACAGAAAGAAAATGGAAAATGCTTTGCTGATTCTTATACAGATTCATGATGTTTGTTTGAGAAGAAGTTTCATGCGAGTATTAAATGCTATTAATAATAATTCTTATAACATTTCTTTAAAAAAGCATTTTAATTTGACAGAGAGGAACATTTACATTACGTTTACATTCTCGGCATTTAACGGTAGATTTTGTCCAATTGTGACCATACACAATTTCAGCAGGGTTAAGGGCCTTGCTCAAGGGCCCAATAGTGGCAGTTTGGCAGATGTAAGGCTTGAACTAGAGACCCTTTGTTTACTAGTCTAGTACCTTAACCATCGAGCTACCACTGCCATAAAAACCATCAGGACCCTTTAATATAATAATATAATAAGTGATCAGTTTTAATGTTATTTTATCCACTCATAATTTGACACTAAGCAGTTAAATATGAGCGAATAAATCCTTCATACACACCTATTCAATTTGTGTTGAAATGTGAAGGATTCATTTATAGCAGTGGTCCCCGGTCATTTATTATCGGGCCGCACAGAAAGAATAAATAATTAGAGATTGCTTCATCAGCAATTAAATTTCCAAAACTCTTTGGGTGTTATTGTCTCCAATCACCACTAGGTGGGAGCAGCGTCTCGTTGCAGCAAAAAAAGCTCAAGACTCACACTGATTTTCCATTTTATAGTCATTCTGCCAGTCCGTGAAATTATATCTTATATGAAACCGGTCCGTGGTGCAAAAAAGATTGGGGACCGCTAATATAAAGAACAGCGCCCTCTGCTGGCCGCTGGCTTCTGATCATACACTTGATAATAAAGTTTCTTACTATTTCTCTTACTTATAAATCTGCAGGCTTTGTTATCGCAAACTTTATGATGAGTTACGCCCACTGCTCACACAGGTGTGATATAGGATTGTTAATGTTAATGGGTTCCGCATGGACATAGACAAAGTGTGATTAGTTTGATTATAGTGAAGTATCACATGGTAGTTACGGTCGTACTTATGGCTGTTAAATAAATAGATATACAGTAAGCAAAGAAAGTTGCTTTAAGCGTCTGTTTATTTAAGAGTAGAAGAGACCAGAAAAAATAGTGAACAGTATATTGAAGCTTGTGTGATATAAAACGATTGTTTATGAGGATCCTCTCTGTGCTGTTTGCTTGTTGTCGGGTCGAGGTTCGTAATGGGGTGGGGGGAATGTATGCATTTGTAAATGCTATTATCAACTCTTTTAATCTAAGTATCATGGTCTATTCGAGCACATTTAATTTGATTTGATTTCTATTTAGCATTTAGAGAACAAACCTTTACATTTAGGAACAGCGGTAGCCTAGTGGGTAGAGCTTTGGACTATCAGTCAAAAGATTGTCGGTTCAAATCCAGGCTTTGCCACTGTTGGGCCCTTGAGCAAAGGCCCTCAACCCTGTCTGGTCTGGGCCACTGCGCTCTGACCCCAGCTTCCAAACAAGCTAGGATAAATTATGTATACATGACAAATAAAGGCCTTCAATTCTATACTGGCATTTTATTCAGAGTGACTCACTTAACTGAAGGATAAGGCTTTGCTCAGGGGTCCAAGAGTAGCAACAGGGCAGCTGTAGCTTAGTGGTTAAGGTACTGGACTAGTAATCAGAAGGTTTGTTGGTTCAAGCCCCACCTCTGCTAGGTTGCAACTGTTGGGCCCTTGAGCAAGGCCCTTAACCCTCAACTGCTTAGATTGTATACTGTAACAGTACCGTAAGTTGCTTTGGATAAAGGCGTCTGCTACATTTACATTTACAGCATTTAGCAGACACCTTTATCCAAAGCGATTTACAGTGCTATTACAGTATACAATCTGAGCAATTAAGGGTTAAGGGCCTTGCTCAAGGGCCCAACAGCAGCAACCTGGCAGTGGTGGGGCTTGAACCAGCGACCTTCTGATTACTAGTCCAGCACCCTAACCACTAGGCTTAAGAGTCTGGTATGTGGATCAGATCTGCTGTGGTGACGCCTAAATATGGGAGCAGCCAAGTTTTTTTTTTTAAATATATAATTATTAAACACAGTAAACGTTCAGCTTGTCAGCGAGACTTGTTTCAGCCCGTTAAGTTTCTTTTACCTTAAATATCTGGACTATTGGTTTATGGGAGGGTTTATTTTACAGTATTAACTGCACTGAATCACAACTGTGCTGAAGAGTTTCTAAAACATGCACACAATTATTGCTTTTATTTATTAATAAATATATATACATGTATATTATGTGTTTGCTTTAGAGTTGAACATCTTTGAAGAATGAAGGAGCATAAAAAGCATTAAGAATAAAATAATTTACTTAATTCATTACTTTATGGTTACCGTGACAGGGTAGTTCACTCTATCAGCCTACCTGTCCCGGGTGTTTTCTACCCTTCACCCAGTAAAACGTACCCACCACGACCCTGACCAGGACAAAGCGGTGATAAAACAAACTCCACACAGCTTGACTTGACAGTGTTTCAGTGACAGGGTTTCAAACCCAGCCCCTCTTGCTATGAGGCGACTGCGCTGCCCGCTATGCCACTGTGCCTCCCTGATTTATGCCATGTAGTTATAAATTGTTGTACTGGTCGGTATGGATGTAACGATGCACCACAAGACAGTTAAAAATCGGTGCACATGTGCCACGATTCCAATCGGTTATTCATTTAAGATGAATCAGTATTCACTTTAAACAGCAGAGGGCGCTGGCGCTGTTCACCTCGCCTGGTTGACGTCAGTACAGGGTTGCCAGGTTCAGAATTTTTCAACCAAATTTATTTGGATTTATTTTTTACGCAGTAAGCATTATTTGGCATAGTTTGTAATAAAAGGACATTTATTATTTAAATAAATAAAAGAGAAGCACAAATACAGTAATTTATTTTATTAAAGACAAATAATAAAAAGAAACTTTGTCATCATTTGTCTTCAATTTAATTTTGCTTAAAAAAATCGGGAAAAATTCGTATTGTGAACCCCGTATCGTGAATCATATCGCATCGTGGGTAGAGTGTATCGTTACATACCTGCTGATCGGTCATTTAATAGGACACGAGTCCCGTCATAATGGACCCTCACACACACAAACTATGTCGTCTATGAAGTTATTTGAAAAATGGTCTAAGCATACATCAGAAACTGTACACAGTGTGTACGTCCACTAAGCAGCTGTTTCTTATCTTATCCAGCTGTTTAGAGCTTGGTTCAGAGCGCTGGAATATACACTGGACATTTTGGTCTGCGCTGTCGTGTACCAAAGGTCAATGAGGACTAAAGGGACAAAAGTTTTGGCTTGTAGTTCTGCTAAACACACGTGTGCTAATACAAGCCCAAAATAATCACAGTGAGCCGGCCAGCTAACACACACTCTGTCAACATGGTCATTTTGCAACCTTCATTCAGCTTCAATGCAACTGACCGATGTTCCAACTGACCTATGTTCCAACTGACCTGGGACAAAGGACACTCATTTCTGAACTGTAGTTATTAGTTTATTTATTTTAAACTGTTGTACGACAGTCCAGTCGTGTAGGTACTCATCATGATGTGCAGTATAACAGTACATGACCTGGGTCTGGGTGGAAAAGACAATATGGAATATGGGGAGAACAGAGCAGCACAGTGGTGCAGTGGGTAGTGCTGTCACCTCACAGCAAGAAGGTCCTGGGTTCGATTTCCCGGCAAGGCGGCCAGGGTCCTTTCTGTGTGGAGTTTGCATGTTCTCCGCGTGTCCATGTGGGTAATAGTAGATTTTTGCTCCATCGCCTGTCCACTATTGAAACTAAATATTAAGAATAAAATCCAGTTTTTAATAGAAATAATTAAATTGTTTAGAGTTTTATTTCACTGATCAGGAATTGCCATACCTCCAACACTGTTTACAGTTTAGCATCGGATGCCAGTACAAAATTTTAGCCTGCTGACATTAAGTGCAGCTCTGGTGACTTTTTTTACTTAATTTATAATATAGGTATTAATATTATCATAGAAACATTGTTGGATTTTACCTTTAGTGTCCAAACTGTGCGTTATCATCTCTCTATCATCTCTTTTATAGACTTTATGTGTGTTTATGCTTTAAAGGAAAAGTTTTGTGTAGCCTGTTATAACTCATTATACACCGATCAGCCATAACATTAAAACCACCTCCTTGTTTCTACACTCACTGTCCATTTTATCAGCTCCACTTACCATATAGAAGCACTTTGTAGTTCTACAATTACTGACTGTAGTCCATCTGTTTCTCTACATGCTTTTTAACCTGCTTTTACCCTGTTCTTCAATGGTCAGGACCCCCACAGGACCACCACAGAGCAGGTATTATTTAGGTGGTGGATCATTCTCAGCACTGCAGTGACACTGACATGGTGGTGGTGTGTTAGTGTGTGTTGTGCTGGTATGAGTGGATCAGACACAGCAGTGCTGCTGGAGTTTTTAAACACTGTGTCCACTCACTGTCCACTCTATTAGACACTCCTACCTAGTCGGTCCACCTTGTAGATGTAAAGTCAGAGACGATCGCTCATCTATTGCTGCTGTTTGAGTCGGTCATCTTCTAGACCTTCATCAGTGATCACAGGACGCTGCCCACGGGGCGCTGTTGGCTGGATATTTTTTGGTTGGTGGACTATTCTCAGTCCAGCAGTGACAGTGAGGTGTTTAAAAACTCCAGCAGCGCTGCTGTGTCTGATCCACTCATACCAGCACAACACACACTAACACACCACCACCATGTCAGTGTCACTGCAGTGCTCAGAATCATCCACCACCTAAATAATACCTGCTCTGTGGTGGTCCTGTGGGGGTCCTGACCATTGAAGAACAGGGTGAAAGGGGGTAACAAATCATGTAGAGAAACAGATGAACTACAGTCAGTAATTGTAGAACTACAAAGTGCTTCTATATGGTAAGTGGAGCTGATAAAATGGACAGTGAGTGTAGAAACAAGGAGGTGGTTTTAATGTTATGGCTGATCAGTGTATATAAAACATATTTATTTCGTGTAAGGTCTTTTTTTTAATTAAAATCCAGAACCAGTTTTGGATGGTTTCAGTTTCTACATAACGTTGTCCTGATCTGACCTGTTGTTGATATAACAGCAGCTCTGGCTCAGTGTTCGTCTGTCAGATATGGCGCAATAAAAGCTGCAAGCTTGTACATGTCAGAAATGCTCACTTTACTGTGAAAAAGAACTACTGTATGACCAAGAAGGGTTTAGGAGGAATCTCATAATCAGTATGTTATGGTAGGAATATTTACATTATAATTTTATACATAATATATGATTGATTAACCTCAAGCTGGCATTTCTTAACAATAAACAGTCACCATTATTTCTGATTGCATGCCATGATGAACGGTTTCTATTCTCTAGCACTGTCACCTCACAGCGAAAAGTCTCTAGATTTGATTCCCACATGGTGGGTCTGGGTTCTTTCGTTGTGTTTGCATGTTCTCCCCGTGTCTGCAGGGAAGTGAGGAGGAGATACAGAATTGGGCACAATGGTGTTTTTTTTATTGCAATTGAACTCCACTGTCATATCATAAATGGATCCAAAGTCTGAAACATCAACTAAGATCTTATTAAATAAATAAATAAATTCCTTGTTGCCTGTAAGGAGCTATTTATTAAACCCACCACTAGAGGTCAGCAGCATCACAGCTACAGTCAGTGTTCAGTGTAAGTGCAGGAGGTTCCAGAGTCTCTGCCCATCAGTCAGAATTTAATGTATTTATTTTTATAAAACCGTCATATCACACAGTTCATCTTTTTTTTAAGGCACTTTAAAAATATCAGCGGTAAACTCACTCAGAATGTAATAATGTCATGTAGCCTATGTCAGTAATATGCATCTCGTTACTGCATTAACCATATGTAATATTCTTATCATTAAATGAGATGTTCAGTTTGAAGCCCTTAAAACACTTGCAGTTTTAATTTAGATTTTCTTTTTATTTAATTTATCTTGAGTATAAATTTCAGCTCAGTGAAGCACTTTAAACACCAACACTTTTTCAGTAAGTTCCCTTTCTTGTAGAATTGTGCTTCAAATAAAGAACTTTATGTTGACCAGATTGTTAGTTAATCATTTACAAGTCAATATTGCCTGTATGAACAGCGATTTAAAAAAAATAAATAAATTAAAAAAATAAATAAAGTGAACCTGTAAAACTGAGGTGTTAAATGCGATGCGGTTGAAAATTTGGGTGGATCTAACTTTTGTGCACCAGTGCAACCAGTGCAAAAAGTTAGTCTAGAGCCCTGCTATGTATATGTGTTGGCGTTTGCATATCATCCCATTGACTCTAGATCCTGATAGGGTGTGAAATCCAATTCTTTCTAAAGCTAAAGTCAGTCAGGCACATGCACTCTGTACCTAAAAAGCCACACTGTTGTAATGCTTGCAGAATGAGGCCTGGTATCGGCTTTTCTTTCTACTGTTTTGCTTTGACATTAAAAAATTTCTTATGATTTAAGTGTTTATCACTAGGTAGGTGTAGGGATGCAAACTCAGCCAATTTCTTGTAACCATTACTATAGAAAACACACCACTGGGTTTTAAATCAAGTTATTTATACTTTATATAATCTACATTCTGATTGTTGGACTGGTTCACATTATATACAGTGTATCACAAAAGTGAGTACACCCCTCACATTTCTGCAAATATTTTATTATATCTTTTCATGGGACAACACTATAGACATGACACTTGGATATAACTTAGAGTAGTCAGTGTACAACTTGTATAGCAGTGTAGATTTACTGTCTTCTGAAAATAACTCAACACACAGCCATTAAGGTCTAAATAGCTGCAACATAAGTGAGTACACCCCACAGTGAACATGTCCAAATTGTGCCCAAAGTGTCAATATTTTGTGTGACCACCATTATTATCCAGCACTGCCTTAACCCTCCTGGGCATGGAATTCACCAGAGCTGCACAGGTTGCTACTGGAATCCTCTTCCACTCCTCCATGATGACATCACGGAGCTGGTGGATGTTAGACACCTTGAACTCCTCCACCTTCCACTTGAGGATGCGCCACAGGTGCTCAATTGGGTTTAGTCCATCACCTTTACCTTCAGCTTCCTCAGCAAGGCAGTTGTCATCTTGGAGGTTGTGTTTGGGGTCGTTATCCTGTTGGAAAACTGCCATGAGGCCCAGTTTTCGAAGGGAGGGGATCATGCTCTGTTTCAGAATGTCACAGTACATGTTGGAATTCATGTTTCCCTCAATGACCTGCAGCTCCCCAGTGCCAGCAACACTCATGCAGCCCAAGACCATGATGCTACCACCACCATGCTTGACTGTAGGCAAGATACAGTTGTCTTGGTACTTCTCACCATCTGAGCCAAACAAGTTTATCTTGGTCTCGTCAGACCACAGGGCATTCCAGTAATCCATGTTCTTGGACTGCTTGTCTTCAGCAAACTGTTTGCGGGCTTTCTTGTGCGTCAGCTTCCTTCTGGGATGACGAGCATGCAGACCGAGTTGATGCAGTGTGCGGCGTATGGTCTGAGCACTGACAGGCTGACCTCCCACGTCTTCAACCTCTGCAGCAATGCTGGCAGCACTCATGTGTCTATTTTTTAAAGCCAACCTCTGGATATGACGCCGAACACGTGGACTCAACTTCTTTGGTCGACCCTGGCGAAGCCTCTTCCGAGTGGAACCTGTCCTGGAAAACCGCTGTATGACCTCGGCCACCATGCTGTAGCTCAGTTTCAGGGTGTTAGCAATCTTCTTATAGCCCAGGCCATCTTTGTGGAGAGCAACAATTCTATTTCTCACATCCTCAGAGAGTTTTTTGCCATGAGGTGCCATGTTGAATATCCAGTGGCCAGTATGAGAGAATTGTACCCAAAACACCAAATTTAACAGCCCTGCTCCCCATTTACACCTGGGACCTTGACACATGACACCAGGGAGGGACAACGACACATTTGGGCACAATTTGGACATGTTCACTGTGGGGTGTACTCACTTATGTTGCCAGCTATTTAGACATTAATGGCTGTGTGTTGAGTTATTTTCAGAAGACAGTAAATCTACACTGCTATACAAGCTGTACACTGACTACTCTAAGTTATATCCAAGTTTCATGTCTATAGTGTTGTCCCATGAAAAGATATAATGAAATATTTGCAGAAATGTGAGGGGTGTACTCACTTTTGTGATACACTGTATGCATATCATGCTGTCATGTATGTACTTATGTACTGTATATGTGTTGGCGTTTGCATATCATCCCACTGACTCTTGATCCTGATAGGGTGTCAAATCCAATTCTTTCTAAAGCTAAAGTTTGAACTGCAGGCAGGTCAGTCAGGTCAGTCAGGCACATGCACTCTGTACCTAAAAGCCACACTGTTGTAATGCTTGCAGAATGAGACCTGGTATCGTCTTGCTGAAATAACTATGAACTTTTTTGGGGGAAAAGGTTGCCTTGATGGCAGCATGTCTCTCTAATATAATAATAATAATTATATAATCTGTATTCTGAATGTTGAACTGGTTCACATTGCTGGGGCCAGTAATAGTTCAGTGGTTAAGGTACTAGACTAGTAAACAGAAGGTTGCCGGTTCAAGCCCCACCACCACCAACTTGCCACTGTTGGGTCCCTAAGCAAGGCCCTTAACCCTCAATTGCTCATTGTGTTCTGCTCACTGTGTAAGTCGCTTTGGATAAAAGCGTCTGCTAAATGCTGAAAATGTAAATGTTTATGCTTAGTTTCACTGCCATGTTTCCATTACAGTGTTTTTATTAGATAAAGTCATAGTGAACAGTTCATTACAAGCACTAACATGTTTATCAGATATTAAAATGTGTAATCAGTATTTCATAGTTATTTCTGATCACATTACTCTAGTTATAATAAGATAATGAGAGAGTTTCACTTTTGTACTGGGACATGATGCAAAATCATTGCAAATAATGCAAAATCTAAATCATTATACAACATTATACGCAGATCCACATGCAGTCTGACTCCATAGTGGCACAAAACAGCTTCTGTTTATGATTTTAATTCATAATGGCTCCATCGTTAATGATTTTAATATTATAAACATAAAGTTTGCTGACTTTTCCCTGAGAGAATCTTGCGCATGCGCGGTGTGTGATTCTCAGCCGTCTGAGCTCTAGTGTACCATACAGTGACTTTTCGGTTATTAATTAATCGATTTATTAATGATCTCCCTAACTAGGTGTTTAAAATGTCTGTAGACTGTTTTCTTAAATTTAACACAATTACTAATAGTAAATAGACCCTACTACAGCATGGGTTCCCATTGTTTTAATGCTAACGGCCCACCCAAAACTCCCGTTTCTCACAGGATTAACTAAACCTGGTCATTTAACATGCAAATGTTGTATTTTTGGGGCTCTATATAAAGTAAATAATCATTTTTATATAAAAGAAAGCAGAATAAAGACGAATTTATTTCCAGAAGGTGTGTTTTATGCTTTATGCTATATTCAAACGCGCTTGTGATCGGGGTTGCCAGGTCCAGTAATATCCAACCCAAAGTCTGTATAAAACCCGCATTTCAGAAGCTAAAACTGGCCCAAACTCTTAAGATGTTTCAGATTTTTAAAGAATATAAGTAACAAAACTACCCTTATAACTACTACTACTCTTAAATCTTATGTTAATCTAACTTTTATGGAGCATTTTGCCTACAGCTTTATTGTTATTAGTGTTGTTCATTTTTATCATTATATAATCAATAATATTATCAGATTGGACTAGGGTCGCCAACTTTCAGAACTGGAAATAAGGAACACCCTGGGCTGGCGGGTTGGCGGAAGGCAAAGGTGGGTTGGCGGGTGTTTACCTGAGCGGCGTGGGTGTGGGGAAGGGGGGGTAGGCGGTTAGGGTTGCACCTATAAAAAATATAACGGGTCTTACACCGTCATAAGAACATTATCAAAATGTTTTATTTAGGCTGTTTAACATTTATTATTTTTAGTCTTTATAATAATAAATCAGAACCATATTTTAGGCAAAACAACATGCATAAAGAACATCATGTAACATTTTCTCTCAATAGTGCAAACAACATTTTTACATAATCCATCTACACGAGGACATGTACTCCTTCAAGAATTCTTTAAATGTGCAAAACAGCAATTTTACTTTTCTTAAAAAAAATATAAAATGCTGAACATTTCTCACACTTTTCCATAAATACTTGGATACTTTTTTTAGTCTTGTTTAGTTGATGTATTACGGTGGGCACTGTTCGGAATAAACTCAACTGTGTGGCATCTTTGGCTGGCATGTTACTTTTTTGTATTATATTTTGTTAGAATTTCATATCACATGTACACTGTCAATTTGATATTTTCTTCCACAAACTAGTTTAAACTAGTTTAAGTCATTTTAGTTAATCAAACTAGATTTCTTCCTAGGGTCATTTTTGCTGTAGTTCAGCTTCTTCCAGTGTGGAAGTCTCAGTCTAATCTGCAGCATTTCTCTCCCCTTGATAAAAACACAGAATAAAGCTCGTCCTGTATCAGTTTAATACAGAACACGACGTTTAGTTTCCAAATAAGGAACGATTCCGTATTTTACGGGGCGGTTGGTAACCCTAGATTGGAAGAAACTTACAAACATATGATCCTAACAAATTGATTAGCTGATGTCTAACTGTGTTTAAACCAAAGCTAGTTAACCTTACAGTCTGTTTCAGGCTGTTTTCAAACTAGTTCAAATTAGGGGTTACAATTTGTCCTGAAAGCTAACTAGATGTTAACTCAGTGGGTAGCACTGTCGCTTTACAGCAAGAAGGTCTCGGGTTCGATTCCCAGATCTAGCGGACCAAATCCTTCGTGTGGAGTTTGCATGTTCTCCCCGTGTCTGTGTGGGTTTCCTCCCGGAGCTCCGGTTTCCTCCCACAGTACAAAGACGTGCAAGTGAGGTGAATTGGAGACACTTAATTGTCCATGACTGTGTTTGATATTAAAAACATGAACTGATGAATCTTGTGTAACCAGTAACTACCTGTCCTGCCATTAATCTAACCAAAGAAAACATGATGTTTAAAACCTAATAAATAAATAAAATGTCTTAAAACAGGGGTGTACAAAGTAGCAAGTTCTAAAAATATTATGGAATATGGCTCACACATGAAATTTGCGCTTGACTGTTTTATACATTTTAGTTTTAACACTAGACATTCGACACTTGAACAAGACAGCACAAAAAAAGCATAATGTACGACGACACTGAAACTATCTAACTAACTAAACCACCATTATACCCAGCTAACTAATGTTAATTGGTCTTTTAATAAGCTTAATAATTTAATTACATAACAAGCTTAAAAACACCCATCAATTTTCCTCCTTATTATCCCTCTTTATACAGAGCTGACTAAGAAGCAATCTGAGGCTGCTGCTTTGAGTATGAGCTGCTTTATTTTGTAACAAATCGCATTGATTTTGCTAACTTTAACACACTAGAAGTGATTTGATATACCTCACGTGAGTGTTCCAACCCTTATTATGTTTTTTCTGTATGTGGCCCTCATTAAAAAAAGTTAGGACACTGCTAACTAATGTTTAAGGCTTGAGTGTGATTATAACCGATGTCTGAATGTTCGTAACCCTTGACTCTTTACCTCTTCCGTGTGTTACAGATGTGTGTAACAGCACTGATCTTCCAGAGGTGGAAATCATCAGTTTGCTGGAGGAGCAGCTCCCTCACTATCAGCTGAGAGCAGACAGCATATACGGCTATGACCACGACGACTGGCTCCACACGCCGCTCATTCCCCCTGATATTAACCTCGACCTGACTGTCGAGCAGATCGAGGAGACCCTCAAATACTTCCGTAAGCACCTTCACTCATACACAGACTCCATGCATTTATCTTGTGTGCATTTGTATATGTATCAGGGTTTGCATATCAACCCATTGACTCTAGATCCTGAGAGGGTGTCTGATCCAAGTTTAATAAATTAAATGTAATAAGTTCATGAGTAGAGAATTGGATCTGTAGTTAGTTAGTTACAAGTCTGCATTGTTGCAGATTTTTATTTACATTATTTGTGATAGCAAAGTTCAGGTCCCGAGCGCTGAATCATGTTACACAGAGGTACACAGAAGTTGATTTAATGATATATCTAAAGGTGTGGTCAGCAACCTTTAGAATCTTCTCATGATTTCAAACATTTTACCTTTACAAACCCAGTTCTAAAAAAACGTGATTTTTTTTAAATGCAATAAGAACAAGAATCTGTGATTTGTTCATTTTTTTAACCTTAATTTATCTGACACAAGTACAGAGTACAGATTTATAATGTATTTACTGAACTACAACAAACACCTTGGGGCGGCACGGTGGCTAAGTGGGTAGCACTGTCGCCTCACAGCAAGAAGGTCCTGGGTTCGATCCCCAGGTGGGGCGGTCCGGGTCCTTTCTCTTTGGAGTTTGCATGTTCTCCCCGTGCCTGTGTGGGTTTACTCCGGGGCTCCGGTTTCCTCCCACAGTCCAAAGACGTGCAAGTGAGGTGAACTGGAGATACTGAATTGTCCATGACTGTGCTTGATATTACCCTGTCATGAATGTAACCAAAAGTGTCAAACATGACGTTAAAATCTTAATAAACAAACAAACAAACAACAAATGTCTTCATGAAAAATTGGGACATCCAATTAAAAAAAAAACAGGACCCACTGAAGGGATTATATCTCCCGACTGGCGTGGGAATGCTGGGGAGGAGCTGGAAGAAGTTGTAAAGGAACAGTGAGGCCTGGGCTGCTTTGCCCTGTTGTCGCTACTGGAACAACAGGCCCGACCTGGTTGGCATCATCCAGGCTTTGTGGCAGAATATAAAGATTTGGACATCCAGTTTTTTTGCCCATTCTTGCTTGACAGTTACTTAATAGTTTGTGGTCGTAATTGTCTGACTTTCTTCTTCATGTTGTGCCGTACATTCTTGATAGGAGACAGATTTGAACTGCAGGCAGGTCAGTCAAGCACATGCCACACTGTTATAGTGCTTTCAGAATGAGGCCTGGCATCGTCTTGATGAAATAACCATTAACTTTTGGGGGAGAAAAGTTGCCTTGATTGGCAGCATTTGTCTTTCTAAAAATGTTGGAAAGGCTTTTCTTCATAATTTGTCAGTTAAATAAAGGTTATTAGTTATGATCAGCCAATAAGCTTTTAGAGTAAAGTAGTGAGAGAACCAGTTATATAAACATAAACAGTAGATAACTGCTTATAATTATTATCATTATTAAGTGCCGTCAAGTCGATTCCATTAATTTAGTTATGGTGGATGGTGCTTTTTCAGAACATCCCGTCTTCTGTTTGGGTCTTTATTCCTCAAATTGTATCCATCCATCTTGTTGCTGGATGTGTTCTTCCTCTTTTACCTTCAACTCTTCTGAGTCTTTTTCTTATTATTTGGTACTTCTCATAATGTGTCCGTAATAAAGGAGCTTCAGTTTGGTATACGCCTCTGGGTCAATGGTACCTTCACAGGAATGCAAGTCGCCCATGCCATGCTGTCGGCACTGATGCACTCCTATACCATGATCATGTTGGCTTTTGCACCTTTTGCTGAGTCTGGATGGTCCTGTTTGTCTTTGGCATGGAGATCCACATCTCTGTTTTCCAAATACAGTTGAAATGTGGACTTATCTGACCACAGCACATGTCTCCTCTGTCTTTCGGTCCACCTGAGATGACCTCAGGTCCAGAGAACTCAGATCATTTCTGTGTAGAATAGAAAAATTGATTTATAGGTTGCATTTCTTAATGTACCAGACTGTGTTAAGTAACAATGGTTTTCTGAAGTACTCCCGAGCTCATGTGGATATATTTATCACAGTAGCATGACAGATGTGCTCATGATGTGCCTATCAGACAACCGGCCAGGCCGGTAGCACAGCTGGAATTTGAACTCGATACTCAAGCTTTGTGCGTTGGAGGGCTTATCGGATCACTGCTCCAGCTGAGTGCCCCGCCCGGTCTATTTTTAACGTTGGAATAATAAATGCTGACATTACCTGAGATAAGCGAGTCCTGCAGTTTCTCTATCATGTACAGTGTATCACAAAAGTGAGTACACCCCTCACATTTCTGCAGATATTTAAGTATATCTTTTCATGGGACAACACTGACAAAATGACACTTTGACACAATGAAAAGTAGTCTGTGTGCAGCTTATATAACAGTGTAAATTTATTCTTCCCTCAAAATAACTCAATATACAGCCATTAATGTCTAAACCACCGGCAACAAAAGTGAGTACACCCCTAAGAGACTACACCCCTAAATGTCCAAATTGAGCACTGCTTGTCATTTTCCCTCCAAAATGTCATGTGATTTGTTAGTGTTACTAGGTCTCAGGTATGCATAGGGAGCAGGTGTGTTCAATTTAGTAGTACAGCTCTCACACTCTCTCATACTGGTCACTGAAAGTTCCAACATGGCACCTCATGGCAAAGAACTCTCTGAGGATCTTAAAAGACGAATTGTTGCGCTACATGAAGATGGCCAAGGCTACAAGAAGATTGCCAACACCCTGAAACTGAGCTGCAGCACAGTGGCCAAGATCATCCAGCGTTTTAAAAGAGCAGGGTCCACTCAGAACAGACCTCGCGTTGGTCGTCCAAAGAAGCTGAGTGCACGTGCTCAGCGTCACATCCAACTGCTGTCTTTGAAAGATAGGCGCAGGAGTGCTGTCAGCATTGCTGCAGAGATTGAAAAGGTGGGGGGTCAGCCTGTCAGTGCTCAGACCATACGCCGCACACTACATCAAATTGGTCTGCATGGCTGTCACCCCATAAGGAAGCCTCTTCTGAAGTCTCTACACAAGAAAGCCCGCAAACAGTTTGCTGAAGGCATGTCAACAAAGGACATGGATTACTGGAACCATGTCCTATGGTCTGATGAGACCAAGATTAATTTGTTTGGTTCAGATGGTCTCAAGCATGTGTGGCGGCAATCAGGTGAGGAGTACAAAGATAAGTGTGTCATGCCTACAGTCAAGCATGGTGGTGGGAATGCCATGGTCTGGGGCTGCATGAGTGCAGCAGGTGTTGGGGAGTTACATTTCATTGAGGGACACATGAACTCCAATATGTACTGTGAAATACTGAAGCAGAGCATGATCCCCTCCCTCCGGAATCTGGGTCGCAGGGCAGTGTTCCAGCATGATAATGACCCCAAACACACCTCTAAGACGACCACTGCTTTATTGAAGAGGCTGAGGGTAAAGGTGATGGACTGGCCAAGCATGTCTCCAGACCTAAACCCAATAGAACATCTTTGGGGCATCCTCAAGCGGAAGGTGGAGGAGCGCAAAGTCTCGAATATCCGCCAGCTCCGTGATGTCGTCATGGAGGAGTGGAAAAGCATTCCAGTGGCAACCTGTAAAGCTCTGGTAAACTCCATGCCCAGGAGAGTTAAGGCAGTTCTGGGAAATAATGGTGGCCACACAAAATATTGACACTTCAGGAACTTTCACTAAGGGGTGTACTCACTTTTGTTGCCGGTGGTTTAGACATTAATGGCTGTATATTGAGTTATTTTGAGGGAGGAATAAATTTACACTGTTATATAAGCTGCACACAGACTACTTTTCATTGTGTCAAAGTGTCATTTTGTCAGTGTTGTCCCATGAAAAGATATACTTAAATATCTGCAGAAATGTGAGGGGTGTACTCACTTTTGTGATACACTGTATGTCTGGGTTCTTATTGTGCAGTTTTAATCATCAGTGCACCCTTGGAAGTTTGGTAGGGGAATTCACAGCTGTTTCACACTTCTCTGTTTAGAGATAATGGCTCTCACTGTGGTTTGCTTAAGTCCCAGAGCCTAAGATACAGTTTTATGATCCTATCCAGACAGACTTTTTTTTTAAATCTCTTTCTGACTTTCTTTTGATTGTTGCTTACTGTCCTGCTTGTGGAGAGCTTTTAGCTTCACCTCGTATTGCTGGACAGGTTTAGTTATCTTTTTTTACGCAGGGCCAGTTGGTGTTAGATTATTAATTTCTGTCAGTAAATGTATTTTGCACTACTCAGGTTTTATATTATTATGATAATTGTTGTTAATATATTATCCTAACTTTAGACAAAGATTTAAACAGCCAAAATGAAACCCCAATATTGGTATACCAGGTATGCCCAGTGGGGAGGAAGCCCCGGGGTAGACCCAGGACCCGCTGGAGGGATTATATATCCCGACTGGTGTGGAATCATCTGGGGAGGAGCTGGTAGAAGTTGTGCAGGAGCAGTGAGGCCTGGGCTGATTTGCCCTGTTGTCACTACAACCCTGAAATGGACAAGCAGAGATGATGATGATATTGGTTGGGCCCTGAAGGTCCTCATTCTTAGGATTGTGCTTAGGGACTTAGCCCAACCTGGTTGGCATCATCCAGGCTTTGTGGCAGCTTATAAAGCTTAAATCACTTGTAAAGATGATGTCAACCAGGGTGTGTCTGTGGTTCCATAAGCCTTAAATGCTTAATGAGACAATTAAGCCTCATTAAGCATTTAAGGCTTAATGAGGTTTAATTGCTGCTATCCAGCCACACCTATTTCTATATATATATATATATATATATATATATATATATATATGTACAGTGTATCACAAAAGTGAGTACACCCCTCACATTTCTGCAAATATTTCATTATATCTTTTCATGGGACAACACTATAGACATGAAACTTGGATATAACTTAGAGTAGTCAGTGTACAACTTGTATAGCAGTGTAGATTTACTGTCTTCTGAAAATAACTCAACACACAGCCATTAATGTCTAAATAGCTGGCAACATAAGTGAGTACACCCCACAGTGAACATGTCCAAATTGTGCCCAATTGTGTCGTTGTCCCTCCCTGGTGTCATGTGTCAAGGTCCCAGGTGTAAATGGGGAGCAGGGCTGTTAAATTTGGTGTTTTGGGTACAATTCTCTCATACTGGCCACTGGATATTCAACATGGCACCTCATGGCAAAGAACTCTCTGAGGATGTGAGAAATAGAATTGTTGCTCTCCACAAAGATGGCCTGGGCTATAAGAAGATTGCTAACACCCTGAAACTGAGCTACGGCATGGTGGCCAAGGTCATACAGCGGTTTTCCAGGACAGGTTCCACTCGGAACAGGCTTCGCCAGGGTCGACCAAAGAAGTTGAGTCCACGTGTTCGGCGTCATATCCAGAGGTTGGCTTTAAAAAATAGACACATGAGTGCTGCCAGCATTGCTGCAGAGGTTGAAGACGTGGGAGGTCAGCCTGTCAGTGCTCAGACCATACGCCGCACACTGCATCAACTCGGTCTGCATGGTCGTCATCCCAGAAGGAAGCTGACGCACAAGAAAGCCCGCAAACAGTTTGCTGAAGACAAGCAGTCCAAGAACATGGATTACTGGAATGCCCTGTGGTCTGACGAGACCAAGATAAACTTGTTTGGCTCAGATGGTGTCCAGCATGTGTGGCGGCGCCCTGGTGAGAAGTACCAAGACAACTGTATCTTGCCTACAGTCAAGCATGGTGGTGGTAGCATCATGGTCTTGGGCTGCATGAGTGTTGCTGGCACTGGGGAGCTGCGGTTCATTGAGGGAAACATGAATTCCAACATGTACTGTGACATTCTGAAACAGAGCATGATCCCCTCCCTTCGAAAACTGGGCCTCATGGCAGTTTTCCAACAGGATAACGACCCCAAACACAACCTCCAAGATGACAACTGCCTTGCTGAGGAAGCTGAAGGTAAAGGTGATGGACTAAACCCAATTGAGCACCTGTGGCGCATCCTCAAGTGGAAGGTGGAGGAGTTCAAGGTGTCTAACATCCACCAGCTCCGTGATGTCATCATGGAGGAGTGGAAGAGGATTCCAGTAGCAACCTGTGCAGCTCTGGTGAATTCCATGCCCAGGAGGGTTAAGGCAGTGCTGGATAATAATGGTGGTCACACAAAATATTGACACTTTGGGCACAATTTGGACATGTTCACTGTGGGGTGTACTCACTTATGTTGCCAGCTATTTAGACATTAATGGCTGTGTGTTGAGTTATTTTCAGAAGACAGTAAATCTACACTGCTATACAAGCTGTACACTGACTACTCTAAGTTATATCCAAGTTTCATGTCTATAGTGTTGTCCCATGAAAAGGTATAATGAAATATTTGCAGAAATGTGAGGGGTGTACTCACTTTTGTGATACACTGTATATATGAGCGTTCTTCAAAAAGTTTAACCCTTTTTTAAAACTATATTTATTAAGAATTTCAAAAACAAACTCCATCACTGTTCTACACAGTCGCCTTCCGATGCATTTTTCCAGCGTCGTACCAACTTTTTAATACCGTCAGCAAAAAATATTTTTGGTTGAGCTCGTAGTCACTGATGCAGCGCTGATTTCACATCATCATCACATGAAAATCTTCTTCCCCTTAAAGCTTCTTTGAGCGTCCAAAAGGGTGGAAATCAGATGGAGCTAAATCCGGACTATAAGACACGACTGATCACTACTCCTCCCACCCTCACTGCTTATAACCAAAATATAAAAGTGAGGAAACTTTTTATTGATCCTTCGTGTGAATGTATATGGCGGGCAAGACCGTTGCCATTAACCTTGGTAGAACCAAATCTAGTTTCATATTTTATTATTTTATATTTATTATTTATTTTATTTTATATTTATTATTATTTTATTATTTTATATTTCACATCACTATATTGAGATATATGATGGAGGGGAAGGAAAAAGTAATCTACTCTTGACCTAGCTCTACAGATCTCATTAATTTTCATTATTTGTTACCATTGAGGTAGTGCTGGGCGGTATGACGGTACGTTCGGTATACCGGCTTCAATTATTCGTACGGTATGGATTTCTCTTAGTTTATACAATTGCTGTAGACTTCAGATATAGGAACATGTGGGCAGCATTTAGGTCTGCGTTTTTTGTTGCAAGATTAAAAATCTAATAACAAACAAGCAGAAATTATACGGATCGTATTTTAATTTTCTGAATTCAACATTTTCTATCACTTCACCCGAAAATAAGCGTGCGAGCGTGTGCATGACTGACATGCGTGTATTTGCTTTATAAAGAGCGGGAAGTCGGGCAGGAGTTTTAAGAAAAAAGAAAATAATGACACTGCATCCCCTGTTGTTCTGACTTATATATATATATATAACAATATGGGGAAGGGATTCCCGTACTGTACACCGGGGTCATATTAGCTATAGAAATCTATAGAAAATCTATAGAATTGCACGGACTGATTCTACAGTAAGCAAGGAACAAACAACAATCAAAGAGATTTCAAAAGGATCTTTGTTCAGTTTTGGTTAACGCCATTTCTTAAATGCGAGGTTCATCTGGTGCAACTGCGGCCCCTGCTGGCTGACTGATGGCGCCTGCACAGGGCTGAGGAATAATGCTGATGGGGGTGTGGCCCTCCGTACACAGTGCTCGTCGGTGTATGAACTCGACTCGTGCAGGTGAAAAATGCAGTCTGTACTGACTGTACGTGCCGGAGGGGGCGCATGTCAGTTGAGAGGCGTCCTCAGTCGGCGGTGAGGGTCGAATCAGTATAGAGGACGCAATCAGGGTAATTGGACACGACTAGATTAGGGGAGAAAAATCGGGGAAAAAAAAAACAAAAGCGATTGAAGAATGGTGTTTTTTTTTACATTATATCAACACTGAAGTAAGCTGGAAGTGGAGCTGTACATAGTTGCCCACTTTCCTACAACAGATCTGTGGTCATGTTGTACAATAGAGCAATACCTCAGTATAACAGTATAACGATTACACTGGGAGAACTAAGGGAATTGTTTAATACTTACATAATAAAATGTTATGGTTTTTGGCATCAACGTTCTGTTTTTATTACGTTGCAGTTTGCACAATAAAAATTGTTTACATTCTGCAACTGTTGCATTTATATTTATACCTTTATATATTGAGTCATTTTGTGAGGCCGAGCAAATCTTACAGTTCTCAAAACCTCCGTTATATATACACATGATGAAATAAAAGTGCTTAATGTTTTATGTACTCTCGAAAAAAGAATAAGCCAAAGACCTACATAAAATCCCAGTCATATAAAAAAATACTGTGATATACCGTGAAACCGTCATAATTCTGAAAAATACCGTGATACAAATTTTTGGCCATACCGCCCAGCCCTACATTGGAGCCTGACTGACCTGGAATCAGCTGGAGAGAGAGTAAGCAAATGAGAGTCTGAAGAAGAGAAGTTGTGCAACAGCACAAGCATTCAAACAAATGCACACACTGGAGTCGGAGCCGGTTGCTGTGGCAACCTTTTCAGAGGGAGGTACCATGGAAATGAAGAGAGCCGGAGGAAGGAGGACGGGAGAGGGGTCAGATGCCGACGCTCATCGATGTAGCGCGCTCCGATTGGCCGCTCATGTAGGAAGTGGCTTCTCCTGAGCGCCACTGATGCAACCTTGACTACATCAGCTGCCGAGTGTGAAGCGTTCCTGCGCAACACTGCTGCTTCTCGTCCCCCCGCCGTATCTCACCCACCTTCCGTGGGCTGTCGCTCGGCTCAGAAGAGGCTCGCCGGCGGTGGAGAGGATGGGCCGCTGGGGGAGATGGTGCGCATTTGTGACCTCGGGGGCCGGCCAGCAGGAGATGAGAGTCACGGCTGAAGGAGACTGAGCATGCAGACGTTCGTGGAGGCTGACTACTATGAGCTGGACTGGTATTATGAAGAATGCGCTGACGGTAAGACCGAAAGTCTTTAGGGGCGTAGGTTCCTTTAGAAAAGGATTTGTAGGTGCAGCAGTGTGAGTGGGAGACGTGATGAAGTGACACACCGAAGGCTTGGCTAATTTAAAAGTCATTTGTGTAATATAGTAAGACGAATATGAGGAATGCGAGCGCGCCGAGTGGTCCTGATGCCGAGGATGCTGAGAGGCATCACTACAGCAGGTCGTAAACTTTCATCCCAGCCTCGTATTGCGTCAGATACAGCGCGGCCTGTTCGCGTCTTGTTTTCTGCAGTTGCCAACACACGGTTTTATTTTGACAGTCTGTGTTGGTGCTGTAACCAAATGAACTCGAGAGTCTGTTGACAGTAACCAAGGTGAACTATGGGCGAGTGGAGGTAAAATGCATGCCTTTACATGTAAATGAGAAGGTTCCACAGTGATCACGAGTATTGCAAGCTTGATTTTTGCATAATGAAGTGCACATAAATAGATGCTGTGTATACAGACAGAAAATGATTTTATGATTTTAAAGCTTTACTAGAGTTCAGAAAGGCTTGTGTGGCATGATGGAAAGAGCCACACTGTTTGTAACAGGAGTTCCTGAGTTCCAGGGTTTGAATCCAGGCCTGGACTCACAAATACATCACAGTTTGAGCAATTAAGGGTTAAAAGCCTTGCTGAGGGGTCCAACAGTGGCAACTTGGTGTTGGTGGGGCTTGACTTGGCAACCTTCTGCTTACTAATCCAGCTCCTTAACCTCTAAGCGACCACAGTCCTACAGAAGGCGAATGGTGTTATATGAACCTAGCTAATGGGGACATATCAGTAAACCCTTAGTACCGGTCCAGATCTGGGGTAAAAACTGTGTCAAATCAAATATGCAGATGAATGATTGGCTGCAACGATCCCAAACGGGAGCAGCCGAAAGGAATCAGGTCAGCCTTCTTCTGTAACACACTTTAAACATGTCTTTTAAGGCCAGTGAAGATACTCTTATTTAGTTGCTGATATATTGCTGATATATACACCGACCAGGCATAACATTCTGAGCACTGACAGGTGAAGTGAATAACACTGATTATCTCTTCATCACAGCACCTGTTAGTGGGGGGATATATTACGCAGCAAGTGACATTTTATCCTCAAAGTTGATGTTAGAAGCAGGAAAAATGGGCGAGCGTGAGGATCTGAATGAGTTTGATGAGGGCCAAAGTGTGATGGCTAGACGACCGGGTCAGAGCATCTCCAAAACTGCAGCTCTTGTGGGGTGTGTCCCGGTCTGCAGTGGTCAGTATCTATCAAAAGTGCTCCAAGGAAGGAACAGTGGTGACCGGCGACAGGGTCATGGGCGGCCAAGGCTCAGTGATGCACGTGTGGTCCGATGCAACAGACGAGCTCCTGTAGCTCAAACTGCTGAAGAAGTTCATGCTGGTTCTGATAGAAAGGTGTCAGAATACACAGAGCATCACAGTCTGTTGTGTATGGGGCAGCAAAAGGGGAACCGACACAATATTAGGAGGGTGGTCATAATGTTATGCCTGATTGATGTATATGATCAAGATTTTAACAAGTACATGTTATAAATATAGCCAATTATTTAATAAGGTGGCGGTAAACGGTACGTTATTTATCACTAGTCCAGTACCTTAAACACTAAGCTTTCACTGCCCTTCACTTTGAAATTAATGAGTGATTTCTTTTAGCTGCACAGAAAATCATTCATTTCCATGTTTGATTTGGCACAGTTTTTACGCCCTTCCTGAGTCCTGACACAACCCTCCTATTTATCCGGGCTTGGGACCTGCACTAATGGTGCAATTACATCTTTGGCATTAACAGAAGCTTTTATCCGAAGTGACTTACAGTACTGTGACAGTATATTGTCTAAGCCAGTGGTTCTCAAACTGTGGTACGCGTACCACTGGTGGTACGTGAAGCAGCATGAGGTGGTACGCCAGATAATCTCGGAAAAGTAATTACATGGACCGAAAAAATAAATCATTTAGTAATTATAAATAAAAAATAATATGAAACAAAATGTGTAAATTACTAATAAAATCTGTTTAAAAGTTCTTATAATTCTGTTTTAATAAAATCAGTTTAATTAAAACAAGTTGTATTTAAACTAATGTTTAAATATTTTAAAAATATTCGGGGCTACGCAGACACCGTACTTCATTAAGTCTATACGTCACGTTCGCAGTTTCCATCTCGAAATTTCCGAAACGTTATTAGTAAAGTTATCAGTAAAGTTATCAGTAAAGTTATCAGTAAAGTTATCAGTAAAGTTATCAGTAAAGTTATCAGTAAAGTTATCAGTAAAGTTATCAGTAAAGTTATCAGTAAAGTTATCAGTAGCTCTCTCGCTTTTGTCAGAGCAGATCTGTGTTTGAATCTCACTGATCTCGTTCCTGACATCACCAGGCTGCTCCGCTAAACAGGCGCACTCACTCAAATCCGAAAACACTTTCAGTATCGCGGAGAATGAGCGAGCGACACACACACACACATGCACGCACACACACACACACACACACACACACACACACAGAGAGAGAGAGAGAGAGAGAGAGAGAGCTAGTAGTATAATGACAAATAATTCAGAAATAAACTATAAACTTGTTTAATTAGGTTAAATCTGATTATTTTATTGTGCTTATGTTTTAAAGCAGAATCAAACTCAGTCACATCTTTGTACAAGAAAGGATTTTTCTAAAACTTAATGAAATGCAACCACAGTCTGTCTCTTCCCTGTAGTTTTTTGCCTTTTGAAATTAATCTTTCTTATTTAAGTGATGTTTGAATTAGGCCTACATTTAATGCAAATTTGATGTTAATATCGGGGATGTCTTATAGTTTACCTAGCAGCGCGAAGATTCACTTTTTGAACGGCTCTTTAAAAGGAACCAAGCCAAAATACCCGGCTCCTGTCAAGAAGCCATAATTCCCATCACTGCCTATATATATATATATATATACACAGTATATACACACACACACCTAATTAATGTGTGCTATATGTGGTTCTGTGATGAGAGACATAGGTGGTACTTGGAAGTTTTGGTTTGACAATGGGTGGTACTCGGTCTAAAAAGTTTGAGTACCACTGGTCTAAGCAATTGAGTGTAAAGGGCCTTGCTGAAGGGCAGTGGTGGGGCCTGAACTAGTGACCTTTCGATTACTAGTCCAGTACCTTAACCACTAGGCTACAGCTGCGTTGTTGCACTGATGTGGCTCTTAATGGCTATGTTCACGTCCCACCATGCACCTTCTGTATTCGTGAGCCAAGGGAACCCCAGAACTTGCGCGGAGTGTACCATTATGCCACACCAGTTCACCAGAAGTACTAAATAATAACTAGTTCTAACATTTACATTGTTCTAGCGGAAATTGTCTTGAGTAGTTGTTGGTGCACGTGAGAGTTTAGCGTGTGTATTGTAGTAAAGCGTGGGAGAGCCCTCTTCATTCATCTCTGTGATGCTAAATCGAGCTGCCTTTTTTACCCCTTGACGCTTCAGTACTTCTTTTTTAGGCGTAAAAAGGCGTGGAGAGGCGTACAGCAAAAGCTTAATTGTTGTTACGGCTACACAAAAGAATCCCATTCATCATCGTCCTGCCTTTCAGTTCGGCCATTGTCGGGCGAGTTTCCTAGCACAGGCAGCCAGTGAATGGTCACCACAACAGCTCGAACAATGCAAATAGTATTGTGAAGACAAAAATCATTGTGTGGTTAGGAACTACAAGAGGACTGAAAGCTACTGTGCAGTAAAATAAATAAAAAAATGGAAATAAAAAGAGGACAGTCAGTCAGCGATTTTCCAAACCCATGTTACGGTTGCTCACAGGCACAGTTTATTTATTCATTTATTTATTCATTAGGATTTTAACGTCATGTTTTACACTTTGGTTACATTCATGACAGGAACGGTAGCTACTCATTACACAAGATTCATCAGTTCAAGTTTAATATCAAACACAGTCATGGACAATTTTGTATCTACATTTCACCTCACTTACACACTTAGGGTCTGTTCAAAAACCTAGTGAGCTTCCTACTACCTACCTGATCAGCTGCCTCAGTAGAGAGGATTCTGATCAGACACTGAACTCATAAGGCAGATTATTTAGACGCTCTACTTATATAGAGATTATGGCGAGTACGTCATCGCAGTTTTAGCTTACTAAGCTAACACAGTTAGCCTCAGGACGTTCAACCCACTAGCACGCCAGCTAACGTCTCCCTCCGTGTACCGAAAGCGCTTAAAATGTCCCTGACGAGCCCGAATTTACAGATAAACGACACTTGTGCACCTTTATACACATTAAACATCAGTGAGAATTTATTTACATTTGAAAAGAACTCTGTTGGTTGCTCCGCATTATACTCGTCCACTATGTTTGTCATTTTTTGTGAGAAAAGTCATGCCGCACTGAATGCTGGGATTGCCTTCAGCGCTGAGGAGGCGTCGGACGCTCCCTCGTCATTCAGTCAGATCATCACTCAGAATTAAGGCGCCTCAGTAGGAGCGTTTTAGGGAATCTAAGTATTTAGGCATGCCCTCTTCTCGGGAGTGTAGGATGATGGGAAATATGTATGTAGGATGTAGAGAGAGAGATAGGTTGTTGAACAGACGTGTGAGAGGAAACCCAGATAGACACGGGGAGAACATGCAAACTCCACACAGAAAGGACCCGGACCGCTCTACCTGGGAATCGAACCCAGGACCTTCTTGCTGTGGTTTTTAACCATGTTTTAAGAAAACCATGAGCAGTAACTCTAAAAGTCTTTGTTGAATAACGTCTATCACTCCTTTTTTTGCTTAATGTAAAGCTTAAGGCCTCTTTTATATACAGTAATGAGCCAAAACATTAGGACCCCACAACACTGTCAGTCATGGATTCTCGCTTAGGTGAACTGAAGAAACAAAATTAAACTGATGAATAAAGGGTAACCAGTAACTACCTGTTGTGTCATGAATGGAACCAAAGTAGAAAATACCACCTTAAAATCCTAATAAATAAATAAATAACTTTATATTTGAAGTACTTAAGGTAGCTTTAAAGCTGGACACTTATTTACATTACATTTTATCCAAAGTGACTCACAGTAGTGACAGTGTACAGTCTAAGCAGTTGAGGGTTAAGGGCCTTGCTCAAGGGCCCAACAGTAGCAACCAGGCGATGGTGGGGCTTGTACCAACAACCTTCTTATTACTTAATCACTTGGCTAACAGTTTACATTTTATCCAAAGCGACTCACTGTCTAAGCAATTGAGGGTTGAGGGCCTTGCTCAAGGGCCCAACAGTAGCAGCCAGGCGATGGTGGGGCTTGAACCCACAACCTTCTGATTACTAGTCCAGTACCTTAACCACTACGCTACAGCTGCACTAACAGTTTACATTTACGGCATTTAGCAGATGCTTTTATCCAGCACTTATAGTCTAAGCAATTGAGGGTTAAGGGCCTTGCTTAAGGGCCCAACAGTAGCAGCCAGGCGATGGTGGGGCTTGAACCCACAACCTTCTTATTACTTAACCACTTGGCTAACAGTTTACATTTTATCCAAAGCGACTCACTGTCTAAGCAATTGAGGGTTGAGGGTCTGGCTCAAGGGCACAACAGTGGCAACCTGGCAGTGGTGGGGTTTGAACCAACAACCTTCTGATTACTAGTCCAGTATGGCGGCACGGTGGCTAAGTGGGTAGCACTGTCGCCTCACAGCAAGAAGGTCCTGGGTTCGATCCCCAGGTGGGGCGGTCCGGGTCCTTTCTGTGTAGAGTTTGCATGTTCTCCCCGTGTCCGCGTGGGTTTCCTCCGGGAGCTCCGGTTTCCTCCCACAGTCCAAAGACGTGCAAGTGAGGTGAATTAGAGATATTGAATTGTCCATGAGTGTGTTTGATATAAATTTGTGTAATGTGTAACTATCGTTCCTGTCATGAATGTAATGGAAGTGTAAAACATGACGTTAAAATCCTAATAAACAAACAAATAAAGCGACTTACAGTCTGAGCAATTGAGGGTTAAGGGCCTTGCTTAAGGGCCCAACAGTGGCAACCTGGCAGTGGTGGGGTTTGAACCTTCTGCTTACTAGGCCGGTACCTTAACCGCTAGGCTACAGCTGCCCTACTTTTGTTGTCCAAACTTTGCCCCAATTGTTTTCTGAAATATAACGAACAGTGCAACAAAATGTTATTTTTTACTATTTATTACTTTGCTTTAGAGGTCGTGTTTGCTTTTTCTGCTTTAATAATCAGCAAAAAACATAATTTGGCAATGTGTGCTTATACATTTTGCACAATGTTGTATGTGTGTACAAGGTTTATGTTATTCTTATCATATTTTCAGTGTGAGACAAAGATAATTGTCTGATTAGATGCAAAGCCAATTGTTTTTTTAAACCTAAACCGTGTTGTGTTTGCAGTTACAAAGACTAATTTGTATTTATTTAGTATATCTGGTATAAGTTGGTGCATTCAGGACTAACTGCAGCTCTGGGCGCTGGAGTAAACACTGTTTGCAGTGAACCTGCGGTGTTTGCATTTTGCATGGCTGCAAGGAAACAAGACTCACCTGGGGATATCAGGTGGCCACACCCACCCGACAGGTGTAGCCAACACAGCTAACAGGTTGCTATGGTGCGTCAGTGGAAGGAACCATCGTGCTGTGTAAAGACAGGGGTGTTTGCTTCATTCATAGAGGTCTGTAGTTTGAAAATGGGATTATAATTTGGTGGTGTTTGTGGAGAAACGTTGATTTGAAGAACTTTGAGCTGTACATTTATATTAAATCACTAAATTAAGGGTTTTATTATTGTTTAAATTTGATCAGGATGTCCTCCACCCCTGTTAGAACTTTGCTCAGGTAAATGGTAGGGCCATGGGTTTGAGTCATGACCCGTTGGCAGGTGTGGGCACTGGGCAGTGCTGGCTGTGTGTTGGCTTGTTAGTCTGACAAGCCTAGATGGACGAACATGACAGCTCTGGTGTTGGACTGCAGGCCAGGTCACCTGTCCGGGTATCACTAGGCTGTAAGGACCATGGAATTGAATTTCCCGAGCTTGACGGAGGAATGCTACGAGTACGACTCCTCTGAGGCACTGGACTGTTCGGCCGAGTCCAGCGCCGCCGGTTCGAACCATGGGCACGAAGACGCCGACGATGAGCGCGAAGACGCCGAGCCTTACACTCTGGAGGAAGGTACGGTTGGTTTGGGTTGCACTCGGTTCTTGCGTCCTGGTGTCGTTGCTTTCCAGTTCAGCTTGTATCCATGATGCTGTTTACATTTCTGCTAGCCAAACACTCGCTGTGGAACAGGTTAGTCCTAATATGATATGTAGGATAGACACAGAAGCACCCATGGGACAGGCTGGTCTCATTTTGCATTGGTTGGGTGTGTGAGATGTTCCGTCTGAGATTTGATTCTTATCAGCCAACGTCTTGTAATGACTAACAGGACTGGCCCAGGACTGGGTTTTATCTCTTTTACTGGGCTTAATGGTTGTGAGAATCCTACAGTTCCCAGGAATATTAGAAAAAGCCAAACTTCAACCTTTAATCTTAGAGTTTAACTTTATTAGATGTTATCACACGCTGTCAGTGGGCGTGTTGGTGAGATATGACCGTCTGTTTATTGTCTCTTCGGTATGTAAATAAAAATGCTTTACATTTACATCTGTGGTATTTAGCAGACGCTTTGATCCCAAGCGGTTTACAAGTACGACTGAGGGTCAAGGGCCTTGCTCCGGGGTCCAATAGTGGCATTTTGGATGTCTTGAGTTTAAAGCATGAACCAACAGCCTTAATAATAGGACTTAAACCGACACCCGGCAACCATATGTTTATTATTCGGGTACCTTAACCACTGGGCAACGACTGCCCTTATTGTGACCCCCATGTGACCTTTATGTAAAAGTGTTTGATATAAATGCACGACACACTCACAGAGACTTCACATTATCTAAAGAATATATCACATCATGCTTGTAGTGGACATTTTCATCCTGTGACTGATAAGTTTGACTGCATCTATTAAAAAAAGTACATGGAACAGTCGTCTCTAGCCAAGTTCTGAAAGAAACCCTTTTTTTTCTGGATGGCCAGAATGGTCACCAATGTGTAAACATGGCATTAAACAAGAAACAACAACAGCTAGATGGCCAGACACATGAAACAGTAAAAAAAAAAAAAATTTTTTAATAATACTAGACAAAATCCAGGAATTGCAGAATGAAATCAGACTACCGTAAATTAGAAAGAGCTGAAACATGGACGATGTTGTCCGCAGTCGAGCTAGCTTTGTGAATCCACACACCAAATGTAGTAAGAGAGTTTTGCAGCAGTAAAGGCAGAAATACAAATCAGATATTCGGATATGACTAGATTGGGAGTAAAAATGTGAAAAATACAAATTAGAAGATGTTTGACTCCCATTGTGGAGGGGGCGGCACGGTGACTCGGTGGGTAGCACTATCGCCTCACAGCAAGAAGGTCCTGGGTTCGATCGCCAGGTGGGGCGGTCCGGGTCCTTTCTGTGTGGAGTTTGCATGTTCTCCCCGTGTCTGTGTGGGTTTCCTCCGGGAGCTCCGGTTTCCTCCCACAGTCCAAAAACGTGCAAGTGAGGTGAATTGGAGATACTAAATTGTCCATGACTGTGTTTGATATTAAACTTGTGAACTGATGAATCTTGTGTGATGAGTAACTACCGTTCCTGTCATGAATGTAACCAAAGTGTAAAACATGACGTTAAAATCCTAATAAACAAACAAACAAACCCACTGTGGAAGCTTTTCTTTGACGTTTTACTTAAGGTTTGTCTTATAAAGTGGACAGTAAGTAAACCACCATGTATGTGCTGTATCGGCCAGTTTATATTTGCTCACTTGTGGTCCTGTTATAGATATTTCTACTGTTTTCATTAATGTATGGACTAGATTGGAGCCGAGTTGTGCCTGTTGGTAATTCTACACCTACGAACTGCACAAAAAAGTGACCTTTAATTGTACCTGCATCGTTTTAAAGAGGTTTTTAAGTAGAAACGGCTATTATGATTGTGAATAAATCCAGACTGATGGCATTATTATTATTATTGTGTGTGCAGTTCTGTGTGCTGAACGAGTGGGCCAGATGACTAAGACGTACAATGACATAGACGCCGTTACACGTTTGCTTGAGGAGGTAAGTGACTTGTAGCTTTGTTTAGGTGTGTGTGGGATGGGTGGAAAGGTTATTCAGGGCTGGGAAAAGCAGCGTGCCGCCGTAGGTCACTCGTACACCTTGTGCTAAAGCTCTTTTATTAAAGTTTTGCTGATAATGGAAAATACACAGACAGTTGTGGCTTATGTAAATACCTGGATCTCTTTTTCTAAAATAGAATAACAAACGTCCAACACTGAATGTTCTGCTTACACTGCAGTATCTCTACAAGGACGTCCTTTCATTTTCTAAAACAAACAGGAAATGTGCCTCTAATCTTAGTTACATAGTAAAATGAATCGTATCTTCTAACGTAAACACTGTCGGCTTGTTCATGCTGAACGTGTAGGTTAAATTTCTAAGATATAATTCTAAGATCTGTTTCTAGAGATTTCCAGGCTCAGTACGGCCGGCGTGTTTCTCTCCCTGCAGAAAGAACGGGACCTGGAGTTGGCGGCGCGTATAGGCCAGTCCCTGCTGAAGAAGAACAAGAGTCTAAGCGAGAGGAACAGTTTCCTGGAGGAGCAAGTGGAGCACATACGGGAGGAGGTAAGAGACGTGGGCATAATTAGGATTAATTGGGATTTTAACGTCATGTTTTACACTTTGGTTACATTCATGAGAGGAACGGTAGTTACTGCTTACACAAGAGTCATCAGTTCAAGTTTATTGTCAAACACAAATACTGTGGGAGGAAACCGTAGCACCCGGAGGAAACCCACACAGATACAGGGAGAACATGCAAACTCCACACAGAAAGGTCCCGGACCGCTCCACCTGGGAATCGAACCCAGGACCTTCTTGCTGTGAGGCAACCGTGCTACCCACCGAGTCGCCGTGCCGCCTGATTTTGGATAAATCACAAACAGTTTATTATCATGCATTTTTGCCAGATGCTCGTCAGTGTTCTTTTGTGAAGACGTAATATATATAAGACATAAATAATTGCATGCATGCCAGTACCTAGTTGGTACCAGCAGTGCATGACATTGTATATGCCAGGGATATATTAAATGTTGGGCCAAAGTGATGGCCAAACGACAGCAGTCGTGGTGTGTACACACTGACTGTTCTGATGAGCGACAAGCCGCCAACTCCATGTTGTTGGATAGCCAAGACTCATAATTCCAGAGGACGTGAAGTGGACATGGCGTCTGGGATGGACCAACAGAATGACTGCTAGGTTCTTAATTGTAGGTCAGTTTAACGCTAGAGATATGGAGGATGTCACACAACACCTAGTACAGTGTTACGCACCATATTAGACGAGTGGTTCTAATGTATTTGTATGTATAAACACATATTTTAAATAGACCTGATTGTCTATATATTCATTTATTCGCTGTCTTACCACCGATTTATCCTGGTCAGGGTCGTGTTGGGTCCGATTCACTGGGCAAAGATCAGGAAACACCCCAGACAAGTTGCCAGTCCATTACAAGACACACACACTTGCACTTACAGGGCAATTTCTAGCTCTAATAAACCTGACTGCATGTTTTTGGACTTGTGGGAGGAAACTGGAGTGCCTGGAGGAAACCCACACGGACACACGGAGAGCCAAGGCCCTGCTCGACTGTGGCATGTCCCATTGTTATGAAACAGGCATTCATTGCATGCACGTTTTGGTGGGTTGGTCCACAGACTTTTTGAACCAGAAGGGTTTAATCCATGGCACAAGCAGAGCCATGATAACCTGGGATGTTCTTAATTAGTTTGACTTACTGTTTCTCTCTCTTGGATGTACCGCTGTATGCTTTGCGTAGTGTTTTTTTTATGGGTCACAGAGAGCACGATGCTTATCTTCAATGCAAATTCTAGTGAACAGCAACATGGTTTTATTTTTACCACCCATACAAAGGGTTTTTATAATGCTCTAGTGTAGTTTACTCTATTGGACTCTTTCTGATTGGAGCAGAAGATAAGGTTTTATTTTTTACTGCGTAATATCATTATAATATAATTTTAATTATGTCAGTTTAACATCCATGGCAGCAGCATCATCGCCTGTGGGCATTTGGTTGCCGTTGTTTAACTGACACCAAGCAACAAAAAACAAATGCCATGGCAGTACAGTGTACTTTACTCATGCCAGTGTACTTTACTCTCTGATAACTGCAGAGTGTGTAGAAAAAAACACCCCACAAGAATCAAAATACAGAACACCATAAAAGTACTCATTTACAAAAGGTTTGATATTAGACTACACTGAATATTCTGAAGAATTATCTCTTCATCACGGCACCTGTTAGTGGGGGGGATATATTAGGCAGCAAGTGAACATTTTATCCTCAAAGTTGATGTTAGAAGCAGGAAAAATGGGCGAGCGTGAGGATCTGAGCGAGTTTGACGAGGGCCAGATTGTGATGGCTAGACGACTGGGTCAGAGCATCTCCAAAACTGCAGCTCTTGTGGGGCTTTCCCGGTCTGCAGTGGTCAGTATCTATCAAAAGTGGTCCAAGGAAGGAACAGTGGTAAACCGGCGACAGGGTCATGGGCGGCCAAGGCTCGTTGATGCACGTGTGGTCCGATCCAACAGACGAGCTACTGTTGCTCAAACTGCTGAAGGAGTTCATGCTGGTTCTGATAGAAAGGTGTCAGAATACACAGAGCAGCACAGTTTGTTGTGTATGGAGCTGCAAAAGGGGGACCAACACAATATTAGGAAGGTGGTCATAATGTTATGCCTGATCTGTGTACAGACCGAGTTATCTACACTAGATACTCTAGAATAGGCTGTTGCAGATTGACACAGGTGGACCAGGAGGGCGGTCCGGGTCCTGTCTGTGTGGAGTTTGCATGTTCTCCTCGTGTCTGTGTGGGTTTCCTCCGGGGACTCCGGTTTCCTCCCACAGTCCAAAGACGTGCAAGTGAGGTGAACTGGAGATACTAAATTGTCCATGACTGTGTTTGATATTAAAAACTTGTGAGTTAATGAATCTTGTGTGACGAGTAACTACCGTTCCTGTCATTAATGTAACCAAAGTGGAAAACATGACGTTAAAATCCTGATAAATAATACATAAATAATAATACCGTACTGGTTCCAGTCTCAGCCAAAGACAGGACAGTACTGGACTAGTGCTCAGTTTGCTTACAGAGAGCCCTTCAAATCAAATCTTCATCACACTGGTTTACGTGGTAACACTGTACAGTTTCACTGACGTGTGTGTTTGTGGTCTGTGTGCTCCGAAGGTTTCTCAGCTGCGTCATGATCTCTCTATGAAAGATGAGCTGCTCCAGTTTTACACCAGTGCGGCTGAGGAGAGCGAAGGAGATTCGGTCGCCACCACACCGTAAGTCCTCATCCATCCACTTCCCTTCTGTCTTCATTCATTCATTTACAGACACTCCTCATATACATTTACATTTTTAGCATTTAGTAGACGCCTTTATCCAAAGCGACTTACAGTACTGTGACAGTATATTGTCTAAGCAATTCAGAGCCCACTACTAACCACTAGGCTACAACTGCCCTAAAACTCCTCACCAAGGAGAGACAAGTCAACACAAGACCAGTTTTAACCCATTGTGCAGCCATAAAAATAAAACATATACATATAACATATAAAATGGCCCAAATTATAAAGACAAGAAGAAACAAGCAGACAGAAACATAATACTGTACCTATCTTGCCATAAAATGACACATACATGTGAAACATGGCTTTAAAATCCAAATAAATAAAAGACACATTGACCCCCAGACTAGTCAGTATTGTAGACTGTAAAGATAAATTTGGTCATGGAAATGACAGCGTGGCATCCCAGCGTCAAGAATCTCATCTTACAAGGCTCGCAAGTCATCTTACAAGACTCTCTAAGTCGACATATTTCCTTTATAAATTTGTAATTTATTGTGCAGTACTTTACAATCCTGACACTTTCACCTGAACGGATGAGCCAATCATTGTCTGCAGAGCTGAGATTTGACCTCACACGTTCCAGATCTGGTGTGCTAGCATGTTTTACCACTGTGCCACAAGTATTTATTTTTTACATTTTGCATGAACAGCTTGATCCAGGTCAGGGTAGCTGTAAATCTTAAATTTATTATTTTACAGACACTCCTCACTTAAAAGACACACTCTTTACTTTATTTTTATACAGTGCTTTTCAAGAACCCAAAGACGCTTACAATTTTCAGTGCACAAAGCATCACGGACAACACTCGTGGGTGCTCAGGTGGTGAAGCGGTAAAACAAGCTAGCACACCAGAGCTGACATCTCAAACTCGTCGGTTCGAATCTCAGCTCTGCGACCGGCAGGCTGGGCACCTACACGAACAGTGATTAACTTTTGTTAAAGGGCGATGCCAGAGGGGATTCCTCATAACTGATGCAAGTACGACCTCTGCACAAAGACGAGGGATAATGTGATCAGGGTGTGTCTCTTCGAACACAAAGCTGATCTGCATATGAACCCGCCTTGTGCAGGTGAAAAGATGCAGTCGGCTACTGCACACGTGTCGGGAAGGGGTGTGTGTCGGTCACGGCTCTCCTCAATCAGAGTGGAGGTCAACATCAGTAGAGAGGAAGCAAAATGAAATTCGGGTAATTGGATACAACTAGATTGGAAGGAAAAATAGATGCGCTCGTATGTTGTTAAATGACACGCAGGAAACATAAGGCTACAAGTTAATGTAATCGATGTATACCTAAGCTAGACCAGGGGTTTTCAACCTTTTTAGCCGTGTGCTGAGCACGACTTGCGCCCCCCCTCCCCTTGGTGGAACAGCGCTCGGTCGCATGTACCAAGCGCTGCTTCCGCCACGCCCCCCTCCCCTCGGGCAAGTACGCCCCACAGGTTGAAGACCCCTGAGCTAGACCACTGCTAAAATGTTTGGTTCTTATTGTTGTAGGAAAAGTTATATTGTACTGGTCTGATCCTGATCTGTCTAAGTGCTGAAGTTTGAGTGAGTTTGATTATTTAGGACACGTTATGCTGCTTCTGTTTGTCCAAAGTATGTCAGACATCCATCACCATAAAACACAGCCTGAATGAATGCCCCAAGTACCACTGTAGAAAAACAACGACTACATGCACCAAAAAAACATTAGAAGAAATCCTTACCCAAGATAATACAGAATTAATCCTAACATTCATTAATTATATAAGACTGTAAGCATAAATTTAACACGACCATTAAAAACGAGCACAAAACACCAAATCCTGTTGTGAATATTAATGTGACGACAAACGAAAGCTTCTGTTTGTTGGCATAAACAGACCCAGAACTACTTTTCTGCCTTGCATTATTAGTTGATGACATCTTAATTAAAAGCCTTTGTTTAATGTCCGTGTATTCGGTGCATCTACACACATTGATCTTTTCTACTGACTTTCTACACCTGAAATTACAACCGTGCATCACAGTCATGCAAATGCTGCCATATATTTAAGCAATAGAACACGAGAGGGAGTGTGTTATCGCGAATAACATCACGGCTGTGATTTGGTCGCAGGCACGAACCGAAGGTTCGAAGCTTTTATACAAGAGTTTTTACAAAATAAAGAAAGAAAATAAATCAAAGAAGCCCTGAATTTCATATTAAATATGCTTTAATATTGACAATACCTTCCACCAAAAAGTAGTTCCACAACCAATATAAAGTTTAACACTACAAAGCAGACATCCCAAGTTGCAAAAACTCATTTCAGGGAGGTAAGAACAACAACAAGAAGAAGTCAAGAACCTCCGAAGGGAAAAAAAGAAATAAAAAAACCTCTCGCACACACCAAAGGCTATGGATGAAAACAGAACTACTAGGGCTTAACTAACTGTTTGCGTTACAAACACATTAATGTTCCCTACATTGTGCACTATATTGTGTATCAGATCATGGATATATGTTCCCTACATAGTGCACTAGATAGTGAATTAGACAATTGGTTATGTTCCCTACACAGTGCGCTAGATTGTATATCAGATAACGGATTTAAAACGTGATCGGGAATAAAGTCTGTGTCGCCTGCGTGCGCGTTTATGTGCATGAAGCTTGTCGTTAATGGCAACGCGTCAGCGGAGTAATACAGTTGTGGTGTGAAAAGGCCGCGCTGTTACCACCAATATCAGCACGTTTAGAACGCTTCTCAACCAATCAGATTGTAAGGTCTGAACTACCTGTTGTATAAAAGCATTTTAATGTCACTGTGATGTTAGTTAAACACTGATTAACGATGGACTAGTCACTAGTGTTTCTGTATTGAATATATCTTGTTTCAGCTTTAGAGCTCTTTCATTTGTGAATCTGTCGTTAGGTGAATATCTAATTGGTGTCTAGACTAGGCTTTATTAGCTAGATTTACAAGAAACAATAATGAAACCTGTGAAGAGTGTTTATATTACGGGACTAATATACAGTAGAGTAGTTCCATTGTTAGTATTCCAGGAGAGTACTTGACCGTCTGCACTGGTGTTTATCGAACCACTCGTGTTATATTTGTGTGAGCATTATTATTGTACAATATGCAGGAAATCATTAGGATATGTCTACACTCACTGTTGATTTTTATCAGCTCCACTTACCATATAGAAGCACTTTGTAGTTCTACAATTACTAACTGTAGTCCATCTGTTTCTCTGCATGCTTTGTTAGCCCCCTTTCATGCAGTTCTTCAATGGTCAGGACCCCCACAGGACCACCACAGAGCAGGTATTATTCCATTCTCAGCACTGCAGTGACACTGACATGGTGCTGGTGTGTTAGTGTGTGTTGGTATGAGTGGATCAGACACAGCAGCGCTGCTGGAGTTTTTAAATAACGTGTCCACTCACTGTCCACTCTATTAGACACTCCTACCTAGTCGGTCCACCTTGTAGATGTAAAGTCAGAGACGATCGCTCATTTATTGCTGCTGTTTGAGTCGGTCATCTTCTAGACCATCATCAGTGGTCACAGGACGCTGTCCACGGGGCGCTGTCGGCTGGATTCTCAGTCCAGCAGTGACGGTGAGGTGTTTAAAAACTCCAGCAGCGCTGCTGTGTCTGATCCACTCATACCAGCACAACACACACTAACACACCACCACCATGTCAGTGTTACTGCAGTGCTGAGAATGAAATAATACCTGCTCTGTGGTGGTACTGTGGGGGTCCTGACCATTGAAGAACAGCATGAAAGGGCTAACAAAGCATGCAGAGAAACAGATGGACTACAGTCAGTAATTGTAGAACTACAAAGTGCTTCTATATGGTAAGTGGAGCTGATAAAATGGACAGTGAGTGTATAAACGAAGAGGTGGTTTTAATGTTATGGCTGATCGGTGTATATACGTATATGTTTACTATGGAAGCACTTCTGATAAGAGCGTCTGCCATATGCAAAAAATGTAAATGTATTGGTCAGACTGGTCAGACAGGCCATATTATATTTTCCATTGCTCAAGAGTCCAGATCTATTATCTGTTAAAAAATTATTTGAACCCTGATGAACCGTTTTTCTTGGACTGAAGGTTCTCGTTATCGTCCTGTTGATATTTTTGCTGATGTACTTTTGGGGCGTCTGTCTCTGATCCTGAGCTTCCACTGTTGTTTGCCGTCTATTTTAAACCGGGTCCTCTTGAAGCATTAACATTTGTTGTTGTAAGTGGTGCACCTGCATTTCCTGCACTTATTTGGAGCTCATTTGGCTTCTTTGCGGTCTGTCAAAGTGCTAATTCTCAAGGCTGTTAATTAAGTTTTTTGTACAGATATTTTCTCCAGCCCTGGATGCTAATGCATCTATAATACAACTTATTTGCATTATTTACATTTATATGTAAAGTAAATATAAGTATGCAAGGATAATTTGCATCTAAGAGCTTTACTTTGCCTTCAGGTGTGACTCTTCAGTTTTATTTCCTGTTATTTGCTCACTATTGTCTGCAAATTCATCAGAATAACCAGAGCTCATTTTTTCAATGTTTTTAGGATCCGGCGGAATGACTCCTTGCTGTCTGTGCCAAATTACTTTCCTCTGGACTCGCTGCAGAAGAAACTCAAAGATCTGGAGGAGGAGAACACTGTGCTGCGATCAGAGGTAAGAAGCCTATATAAACCTTCAGCAGCAAATTCTTTTACCAGTTCTACCAGTCCATCATCTCCACTGTTCCCTTCTATGCTGTGGCCAGTGGATGAGACAAGAACCTTTAAAAAAAGCTTCTATCCATTATGGATCACACACACCACCTTCTGAACAGCACAATCACTAAACAGAGGCGTGTGTTCAATCACTGACTGATGGTTCTGTCCTGCTCAACTGACGGGCGTTAAATCAGACTCTAATCTGATATGGTTTATACACCATTCACATTAACACAGATTCCTCCTGCTGTGAATATTATAAATATGACAAACCAAATATTTTTATATTTATACAAATAAGTATATATTGTTACGATTACTACTATTATATACGTTGATAGCCATAGATCGCACACAGTGGAACCTCGCACTGGTCCGTAGAATGCGATTGTCCGAAACAGTGACATTTTTTTTTCCAGGGGGTGCAACAATATATGAAAACACAGCACCAAGGTCCACAAAAGTCCTAAACATAAATAGATATGTAAATTGGTGTACTGTTCTAGTGGGGCGAAATTTTATTCACCTTGTGTGGTAGAGGAGGTTTTTTTTTTTTTGCTGTGATATATAGTATTATTGATCATATATCTATTATTAGAGTCTGAAGCTCTGCTGGTGGTTACTGGAGCAGCGCTGGTGCAGAATTAAGCACTAGAACTTGTAAAAATGAAGCATAAAACAGAAAAAAGACGAGAACAAAGCGAGCCTCCTGACAGAACAAAGCCTATCACTCATGTAAACAGAGAGACGTGCGCCGGCTAGTGGACAATTACTGAACTACTGTTCTCGGTACACTTCTCATAGGAGTTTTAAACAATCGGACCAGACATTTGGTTAAACAGATTTTGTCTGTTAAATCTGGAATCCGTTAAATCGAGGATCCACTGTATGTATGTATGTGTGTGTGTGCGCGTTATATTAATCTATACAACTGTTTATATACAGTACATACCTATATCTGATATTTTATATTTATACCCATACTTTGTATATCTGTTTAAAGAATCTATATTATTATTTCTGTTATTAATTTTAGCTTTAGTTTTAGTCCCTGCCACATTGCCAGAAGCACAATTTGCACATTCGACCATGTACATCTTATATTATTTATAAATCACTCACCCTGTTACTAATGCCAAGTTCACACTACACGACTTTCCAAGTGGTCAGGTCGCTGTACAGTTCACACTACACGACTGAATCTTTTGCACTCGGGAGTCTTTCAGTCAGTGTATATTTCACACTACACGACTGATCGGCGATAGGGGGTTTCACACTACACCATTTATCACCAACTGGAATCGCGGGTGAGCTTCTCTGGTCTCCCAAACTACGTTTAGTCACGAGAACAAACGCGAGAAGTGACGAGGGGTTTAATGACACCACGTCCAAAAATGCACGTCAACAAGTAGCGAGTGATCAAAGTTTGTGAGCTGATGTGCAGCGTAAAATCAAAGAGGAAAATAAATGAATCTGAGTGGATTTGGCAACACAAACAGTATAGATTCTTCTATAGTAAGTTGGAGGTTAATTAATAATTTTGTAATGCAGCGTGGGTGTTATGTTTTGTAGAGGATCAAATCAGAAATACTGTAAAACGTGTGTGTGCCGGTGTATCCTGATATAAACTATATCCTCTCCTGCATTTCCCCTCGCACTGTATCCTGCGTTCTCATTGGCTGTTCGACATGTCACTCATTTCCAGTCGTACATCTGAGATCAGATATCTGGCTTGCTAGAAAACTCGATCCGGTCGCCGAGCGGTCGGCGAGCCGGTCGGGTCGAGTTGTTGGGTAGTTCACACTTAGCGACTGAGAGCCGAGTTTTGATCGCCGAGCGAACGCTGAGTTGCTCCCGACCCGGAAAATCAAGCGCCGACCGGTCGCCGAGCGAAATCTGGCCAAAAATCGTGTAGTGTGAACTAGGCATTACACTACTTGCATTTGTATTCCTTTTCCTATCTGTGTCTGTCTGTCTGTATGTCTGTCTATCTATCTATCTCTCTAATTTTTACACACATTACGCACCAATTTATACCAATACACATTTATGCCAATATTACCTATATGTACTGTATATATCGACTATATTATTGCTTCTACAATTATTATTATTATTCTATGCTGCACTCTTCTGCCCTGTACATTTTATTCACTATAAGACAGACCCTAGTAAAATATCACCCACTCCGGTACTTAAACTATATGTATACTGTTCTATTTTGTAAACTGTATTTTGTATCTATGCATTTTGTATATTTGCTAAACCCTACTTGCATTATTTGTATTAGTCTATTAGTCTTCTTTTCCTTATTATGTTCAATCTGCTGGAGGCCAAAAATGTCCCTCGTGATGAATGAAATGTCCATCAATCTTAATCTGTGTGAGAGAACAAATATCAGTGCGTAGCTCATATTACAGGAAAAGTCGAATCCTCTGAAAGGCTGTACTGAAACGTGACTCCCTGGTCACATACTGCATGTTATCAAAGCACAAAATGTACTGTTTACTTCAAAACAAAGCAAGTGATCAGAATTCAGCTCACTAAGAGTCAGCGTTCAGTGTTTGGCTCTACTGGACATGAGATGACCAATCAAAGCTGGAAAGCCAATTTTCATAGAAAGAACATGACCCCATAAGGAGCAGTGGTACCCTAATGGTTAAGGTACCGGACTAGTAATCCGAGGGTTTCTGGTTCAAGCTCTGCCACTGTTGGGCTTTTAAACAAGGCTCCCTTAATCTAAAACTGCTTTAAATACCAAATAGTAATAAATAGGGTAATGCCTAAATATTCCAACATCCACACGTAATTGTGTTGCTTTAGGACGGCACAATGGCTCAGTGGGTAGCACTGTTGCCTCACAGCAAGAAGGTCCTGGGTTCAGTTCCCAGCTAAAGTGGTCCGGTCCTTTCTGTGTGGAGTTTGCATGTTCTCCCCATGTCCGCGTGGGTTTCCTCTGGGAGCTCCGGTTTCCTCCCACAGTACAAAGACGTGCAAGTGAGGTGAATTGAAGATACAAAATTGTCCATGACTGTGTTTGATTTTAAACTTGTACTAATGAATCTTGTGTAATGAATAACTACCGTTCCTGTAACCAAAGTGATGACCATGACGTTAAATCTAATAAATGAAATTAATTAAATATATTGCTTTGAAAATAACTGGCAGGTCTCAAAGGAAGTACAAGATTACCATTGTTCTATTGTGTGTGTGTGTGTGTGTGTGTGTGTGTGTGTGTGTGTGCGCGTGCAGGCATGTCACTTGGAAAAGGAGACCATCTCGTATGAGGAGAAGGAACAACAGTTGGTTAATGACTGTGTGAAGGAGCTCAGTAAGTACGCCTCCCTAGCGTATCCGCACTGTCGTTACTGTCTTGCTCTCTGTGTTTCCCTGTGGAACCGGACCCGCCTCGACCCTGACCATGATAAAGCAGTTTATGGAAATGAAATATATTGGAGAAAATATGGATATTTTAACATCAGAAGATTTTTGATAATGCTGTTACTGCTTCAAACCTAAAACTGGGCAGATGTAGCCTAGTCTAGGACTAGTAGTCAGAAGGTCGGTGGTTCAAACCCCACCACTGCCAGACTGTCACTGTTGGGCTTTTGAGCAAGGCCCTTAAATATCAACTGCTTAGACTGTACAATGGAAGTCGTTTTGGATAAAAGCATGTGCTAAATGCTGAAAATGTAAAACTTTAAGACCATGTTAAACTTTATTTCTCAGGTGCCGCACTACCTCTGAGATCTGAATTTCAGAGGTGGTATCAGCTGGTTTGGTGCCTACACAGACATGATTGGCTATGTCTGAGGGGGAAAGGCGGTACCCAAACAGCCTAGAGATTGGGAGGTGCACCTGTCGGTGTGCTCTCAGTGCCGGTCCCAAGCCCAGATAAAATAAAGAGGGTTCCATCAGAAAGGGGATCTGGCATAAAAATGGCAGTTGTAGCCTAGTGGTTAAGGTACTGGATAGTAATCAAAAGGTTGCTGGTTTAAACCCCACCACTGCCAGGTTGCTGCTGTTGGGCCCTTGAGCAAGGCCCTTAACCCTAAGTTGATCAGACTGGATATTGTCACACTACTGTAAGTCGCTTTGGATAAAAGCCATTGGAAGGTGCACTTGTCAGTGTGCTCTCAGTGCTGGTCCCAAGCCCGGATGAAGTAATGAAGGTTGTGAAAAGGGATCTGGCATTAAACCGTCCCAAATCAGGGATGTGGACCAGAACGATCCACTGTAGTGACCCCTAAATACAGGAGCAGCCTAAAGAAAACAGAATGAGTTTAGTGTACACTATGCACTATTTTATTTACAGTTACATTTTCGGCATTTAGCAGACACCTTTTATCCAAAGCGACTTACAGTACTGTGACGGTATACAGTCTGAGCAATTGAGGATTAGGGGCCTTGCTCAAGGGCCCAACAGCAGCAACCTGGCAGTGACCTTCTGATTGCTAGTCCAGTACCTTAACTGCTAGGCTACAACTGCCAACAACAACAACGATTTTATCATTTAGATATTGTCGTTGCTCTGGATTTTTAATATCGGAGAAATTTACAGAGAAATCTGATAGAAGTTTCAGTTTAACGCACTTATTGACCATTGTATGATGTGCACATTAAAAAATTTATTTAAATAAAAAATAGGTATTTTAGGGTGGCACACAAATAAGTTAAGGATATTTGAATGACAATAATGTTCAATCCAAATGCCCAGTCTTATTTCCTAGTGTCATTAGTCCTAGTTTAATCACAACCAAACAATCAGGTCAGACTAACATTCACATTTGTGGATCTATTTTCAATAACATACCAAAGCCAAGCCTATAATACGAGATGAGGAAGAATACACTATGCTGGAACTAGTGCTGCATTTGTTAAGGTCATTTTTGTAACTTCTAACAGACCTAAACAAGGAATGAGATGTACTGGCCTGCTTCTTTTGGCTGTACCAGTATTAAGCAACATTTTTAAGTACTCAGTTTAGACATAAAAGATCAAACAGCAGTGTGTTTACATTGGCAGAAAGGTCACGAGCGTCCTCTTTTTTCCCTCCTCGTAGGAGACGCTAACCTGCAGATGTCGTCTCTTGCCGAGGAGCTGGCGAAGAAAACGGAGGACGCCTCCAGGCAGCAGGAGGAGATAACACACCTGCTGTCTCAGATCGTAGACCTGCAGAAGAAAGTCAAATGCGTAAGCGTTTCCGCTTTTAGAAGCGTTAGAGGTGTTGGTCGGACGTCCCGCGGCGCTGTATGTGATGATGGTGTGTGTGTGTGTTTTGCAGTACGCGGTAGAAAATGAGGAGCTCACACAGCATCTGGGAGCTGCTAAGGACGCTCAGAGACAGCTCACCGCAGAGGTAAAAAAACCATCACTTGTGCTAAAAAAAAGCAAAATTTATTAACTTCATAGTTAGTTACCAAATTTCTTCCTCCCAATTGAGTCGTATCCAATTACCCAACTGTATTGTGCATCTTCTACTCATGCAATTGGGAGGAAAATTGGGGAAAAAATGCATGAATTAAGAATAATCCGCTAGCACACCAGCGTTGGGATTCTGAACTCTCAAATTCAAACCTCAGCTCTGCTACCAGTCGACTTGGTGTCCTCTAGTAGGAATAATTGGCAGTGCCTGCAGCAGACAAAAATTGGTCATTAATGTCTGCTGGGTGGGAAAAAGACTGGACTGAAAAAGTGGGTGGGTCTTCGATGCTGTGTAAGGACCCTAGTTAGTAGCCTGAGGCACCTGTACAGAAGTGGAGGAATGTGGGGGTTGGTGAGTGACTCCATGCATGAGACCGGCCAAATAATTGGTCAGTGGACCGCACGCGTGTCGGAGAGAGCGCGTGTCAGGCAAATATACCCTCCTCGAACATGATCGGGGTCTCCAACAGCGGAAGATGAATTGACTAGGCTAAATTGGGGGAAAATGAGAAAATGCGTAAACAAAATAGCCATAAAAATGTTCAGTAAGTCTGATATTGTGATGGCCTCAGACATAAAGGAATCTAGGTGTTTGTGTGTTTTTTGCTGCTTTGATTGTGACCTTACCTAGTTTCCCGTGTCCATGACTAACTGCTTGATTGAGTACATTTGGTTTAAGTAACATGGTGTGCATTTACATTTGGTAAACTGTGTTTAAGAAATTGACGGCGTCTGTTCGAAACTCAGCTCTGCCATCCGGCTGGGCTGGGTGCGGCGCTTATGTGAACAACGATTTCACTCTCTGCTGGCTGATTGATGGTGCCTGCACAGAGGTGAGGAATAATGCTGATCAGGGTGTGGCTCTCCGTACACAAAGCTGATCCGCATATGAACTCGCCTCGTGCAGGTGAAAAGATGCAGTCGGGTACTGCACACGTGTCGGAGGGGGCGTGTGACTCGCTCTCCTCAATCAGGGCGAGGATCGGCATTAATAGAGAGGAAGCGTAACGCAATTGGGTAATTGGATAGGCTAAAAAATATTCAAAAAGAAGAAGGAGACAGACCTGATTCTCATTCTGTATCTCTCTCTCTGTGTGTGTAGCTGAGGGAGTTGGAGGATAAGTACGCCGAGTGTATGGAGATGCTGCATGAAGCCCAGGAGGAGCTGAAGAACGTTAGAAACAAGACGCTGCCTCTGAGCACACCGCGCCGCTTCCACTCTCTCGGATTCATTCCCATGGTGAGAAAAAACGGGTTCAAAGCAGGGTGAAGCTAATGACAGAGTTAGAACACACTGAGCTTATCACCTCTGTTACTTATTACTAACACAGTGGAGTTTAATGGGTTACATCCACATGTGTGGTGCGTGTAGGTCATGATTCACCTGAGATTTCACTGATTTCTGCTTCTGTTCTTTTTCTGAGACTTAATTTAATGTTTTTTTGTTTTTCTTTTTTCAACTTTAGGGAGTTTATATGGACACCCTCCAAATTTCATACTAATGCAAGAGTTCATATATGTTGGGCTAGATGTACTTGGCATTATTTGCCTATTTTATGTGCAATTGGACCAGATTCTTATAATCATACTGTGCTCATACAGCCATCCTTAAAGATTCCATAAAGTAGCTGTTGTGGTTTTACTGTTATGTCCAACACCATAAATATGTGGGGTTAGATGTGCTAAGCATTTTTTGCCCATTTTTGCTGCAATTTGGTCAAATTCTGTGCAAACAAACTGGTGCACAAGCCTTAAGGCTCTATAAATATTGCAGTCTGTCCATCAAGCACCATGCTCATGGTCGGGTGTCCGCATACTTACGGCCATGTATTTTTCTTCTTTTGTGCATCAGTGCATTTCTTCTTTACTTGTACCTTCAGTTTAAGATGTAAGAGGGTGCTAGACAATGTAGAGCTTTGAATGTAAACATAAATAGACAGTACGAGGGATCTTCAGAAAGTTTCTGCACTTTTATATTTTGGTTTTAAGCGGTGAGGGTGAGAGGAGGAGTATTCAGTCGTGTCTGAGAGACTGAGAGACGCTTACAGTCCGGATTTAGCTCCATCTGATTTCCACTTTTTTGGACGCTCAAAGAAGCTTTAAGGGAAAGAAGATTTTCGTTTGATGATGATGTGAAAGTAGCACTGCATCAGTGGCTACGCGCTCAACCAAAAACATGTTTTGCTGATGGCATTAAAAAGTTGGTATGATGCTGGAAAATGCATCGGAAGATATCTGTGTAGAAAAATGATTTTTTAGAATTCTTAATAAATAGAGTTTAAAAAAGTGTGGAAACTTTTTGAAGAACCCTTTTATTTAAAAAAAAAAAAGGGTGCAATGGAGATAAAACGGTAAACTAATACAATGAGTTTTTGATCGTATCAAATTAACTCTGAAACGCCTAGTTAGCCTGAGAATGTAAACCTCTGTAACTCAAATACTGAAACATCACTGTGTGTGTGTGTGTGTGTGTGTGTGTGTGTGTGTGTGTGTGTGTAACAGGATTCCTTAGCTGCTGAAATTGAAGGCACCATGAGGAAAGAGATTCAGATGGCTGACCCAGATGTGGAAGAGCAGAGGTACCAGTTGCTTTGTGTATAAATGTAAAAAGGTAGCTTACCAGATCTGACACATGCGTGTGAGTTTGAATCTCAGCTTTGCCTATACGGACAATGATTGGCTTGTCTGTGGGTGGGAGTGCCGGAGGGGATTCCTAATAACTGCTGTAATTGACCTCTGCTCTGAGATTGGTGCGTGACTCTCTGTGCACGATACAGATCTCCATATGATCCCGCTACATGCATGTGGGGCAAGCTGTAGCCTAGTGGTTAAGGTACTGGACTAGTAATCAGAAGGATGCTGGTTCAAGCCCCACCACTGCTAGGTTGCTGCTGTTGGGCCCTTGAGCAAGGCCCTTAACCCTCAATTGCTCAGACTGTATACTGTAACAGTACTGTAAGTTGCTTTGAATAAAAAAAGCGTCTGCTAAATGCCGTGCACATGTGTCGGAGGGGGCGTGTTAGTCAGTCAGGAGCGGAGGTCTGCAGCAGTAGAGTAAGTGAAATGTAATCGGGTAATTGGATATGACTAAATTTGGAGGAAAAAAATAAGTTTAGATCAGGACTGTAAAAATTGAAGTGAGCACAATTGAAGTGTGTGTGTGTGTGTGTTCAGGTTACACCCGAAGCGTGTGTTCCAGACCGTGCGCAACATCAACCAGACTGTCCGTCAGCGCTCTCAGGGCCCCTCCCCCCTAAACATCCCAGGCTCCAATCAGACGTCAGGATTGAACTCCAGACGCTCCAGCTGTCTGAGCACCCCCAGATCCAGCGTTTATATGGGCGAGGGGGGCGTCCTGGACAACCGCACCAGCAGCATGATTCTGGAGAGCCAGTCTCCACAGGAGGGGTGAGTGTGACTGGCTGACGTTCAGACTCCACTGCTGATTCAGGAGTATTTTGGACTTGAGCTTATGAGACTCAAACTTTACCTTTAATTGAAACCTTTAATTGTGTTTTATTGTGTTGATGTGCCTGAAGGCCGGTTATAATCATACTGTGCTTGTACAGCCATCTACAAGTCTTTAAAGATTCCTTACAATAGCTGTTGAGGTTTTTAGTATTATGGACAATACCATAAATGTGTTAGGCTAGATGTACTGAGCATTTTTGGCCCATTTTAGGTGCAATTTGACCAGATTCTGTGCAAAAAAACGGGCGCACAAGCCTAAAAGCTCACAAATTGTATATATACTGTACATATTGTAAATACCTATGCAAATAAGGGAGGATCACACAATAAGTATGACACTGTAGGAGTAAAACATGCCAGCACACCAGAACTGGCATCTCAAACTCACAAGTTCAGATCTCAGCTTTGCTACTGGTAGGCCTGATGCCTGTGTGGACATCTTTTTTTAACTTTAGAGAGTTTATATGGACACCCTCCAAATTTCTTCTTAAAGCACCATAAATACAGTAGTGTTCAAAAAAATAGCAGTGATTTTAAAAAAGCGAATAAAGCACAAAATCATTATAATAACTTTTATTTCCATAAATGCAAATGCACTGAAAATACTACACTTTCAATTCTAAATCAAAACATTAACAACATTTAGTCAGTTTGTGTTCATCCTTTACAGAAAATTAAGAAAAATGAATATTAGGCTGTTCAAAATAATAGCAGTGCAGCATTTTTCTTTAAAAACTCAAAAAATGTATCTATAACATGAAAAAATGTTTGAGGTTTCACTTTACTTTAAATTACTGAACTAATATTCAGTGGCAGAACAATTGTTTCCGAGATCTGTGTTGCATGGAGTCGACCAACTTCTGGCACCTCTGAACAGGTATTCCAGTCCAGGATGATTAGACGACATTCCACAGTTCTTCTGCAATTTTGGGTTTTGCCTCAAAAGAACGCATTTCAGATATCAGAACACAAGTTCTCTCTGGGATTGAAGTCAGGGGATTGTGCTGGCCACTCTATTACCTCAGTCTTGTTTGTCTGTAACCAAGATGTTTTGGGTCACTGTCATGTTGAAACACCCATTTTAAGGACATTTCTTCTTCAGCATAGGGCAACATGATCTGCTCAAGTATTCTGATATATTTAAACTGATCCATGATCCCTCGTATGTGATAAATAGACGTAACACCATGGTATGAAAAACATCCCCATATCATCATTTTGTACCACCATGCTTTACTGTCTTCACAGTGAACTTTGGCTTGAATTCAGTGCTCGATGGTCGTCTGACATACTGTCTACGACCACTAGACCCAAAAAGAACAATTTTGCTTTCACCAGTCCACAAATGTTGAGCCATTTCTCTTTGGACCAGTCAATGTGTTCCTTGGCAAATGTTAACCCATTCAGGAAACGTCTTTTTCTTAACAACGGGACTTTGCAAGGAGTTCTTGCTGGTAAATTGGCTTCATTTAATTATCTTCTGTACTTACTGGTAACTTCAGATGTTCCTAATTCTTTCTGGAGGTGATCATTGACTGAGTATTTGCTATTTTGGCTATTCTTCGATCCAATTGAACAGTAGTTCCACGCTTCCTTCCGTATCTTTCAGGTTTTGGTTGTCACTTCAAGGCATTTGAGATCATTTTAGCTGAGCAGGCTATAATTTGCTGCACTTCTCTGTATGTTTTTTCTCTCTACAATCAACTTTTTAATCAAAGTACGCTGTTCATCAGAACAATGTCTGGAACAACCCATTTTACCCAGTATTTCAGAAGGAAATGTGCTATGACCAACCTGTGCAACATTTGCCCCCCTCCTACATTAAATAAGGGACAAAACTGACACCCGTTCTTCTGCAGAATGAATGACTTCACCAATTGAACTCCTCACTGCTATTATTTTGAACAAGCCCCTTTCAATCAATGCTTCGATTACTCAGAATTAGTGGGATGCATGTCCTAATTGTTGGGTTTGTTTTGTTTTCATTACTCTACTACACTTTCAAGTAAATTTTTTGCTATGTAGAAATATCACTTCTACTAAAAACAGTGATTTATCAGGTTAATGGTGTTGGACTGCTATTATTTTGAACACTACTGTACGTGGGGTTAGATGTGACCAGATTCTGTGCAAAAAAAACTGGTGCACAAGCCTAAAAGCTCTGTATACATATTGCAGCATGTCCAGCAAGCTCATGGTCGGGTGTCCACATACTCACGGCCATATATTTTTCTTCTTTTCTTCTTTTTTTTGTGCAACATTTATGGTTTTGTACAAATTAGGGAGGATCACACGATAAGTAAGACGCTGTAGCAGTAAAACACGGCAGCACACCAGAGCTGGCATCTCAAACTCACAAGTTCAGATCTCAGCTTTGCTACTGGTAGGCTGGGCGCCTACACGGAATATGATTGGCTTGTTTCTTCTAACTGCTGCAGTTGATCTCTGCTGGCTGATTGTGATGATGCTACACAGAAACAGAGTGTGACTCTCCATACGCGATACAGGTCTCTGAAATAACTCTCCTCATGCAGGTGAAAACAAGCGGTCAGCTACTGTACACGTGTCGGAGAGGCATGTGTTAGTCACGCCTCTCCTCGGTCAGGAATGTAGGTCAGTAGTAGTAGAGGAGGTGAAATGCACTTGGGTAATTGGATACGACTAAATTGGGAGGAAAACAAAAAAATGCATTAAAAAAATATGTATATATATATATATACGCTATATGGGCATAAGTATGTGGGCACCTCTTCTAATTGTTGCATACAAATAATTGCATTTTAGGCACATCCATGCCGTCAATCATATAAAATAGGGGTGCAAAAAGACATAATTTGATGAGTTTGATGTAAGAAAAACTCGAATGGCTCGTCCCCACTGAACGTCTGAGATTGAAAATTATTGCTTGACCTTACAAACACTACAAATTCCCACAGACACATTTAAAAATCTTAAGAAAAGCCAGAGAAGCGGGGTGAGAGCTGTTACATCTGCAAAAAAAGGGGTTTCATACTAATGTTTTGATTTAAAAATGGCCTGTTCAACAAGCACCAAGCTTCTTTCTTTCTTTTTTTAGTACAACAGTGTTTTGCTGTATTAGAATTTAATTTCTTCTTTACTCGTACTTTCAGCTCAGACGACTCGAACAAGAGGCCCGGTACTCCCGGTACACCCGGGTCACACGACCTGGAGGCGGCCCTACGTCGTCTCTCCCTCCGGCGGGACAACTACCTGTGCGAGCGGCGCTTCTTCGAGGACGAGCGCGAGCGGAAGCTTCTGGCGCTGGCCAAGGAGAAGAGCGACCCGGGCGGAGACAGCGACGAGGAGGGAGGAGGATCGGTCGCCTCCGCCGACAGCATCCTGTCTCTGGGGATGCTGCACTCGGTGTACTCGGTGTACGGCAGCCGCTCCTACCTGCCCGAGAAGCTGCAGATCGTCAAACCTCTGGAAGGTGACCAGATAAAAAAAGGCAGGCCGCTGGCCCTGCTCTTCTCTGATACACTGTGGGCTCTTATACACCAGAACGCAGACGAGGTGTCCACACGGCACTCGTTCTACTTCAGACACGCGCAGCCGCGCTGCTGGTTCGAAATTTAGGTTCCACACACTGTGTGTTTTTAGCTTTAGGTCTGACGGGCAGTTGCTAACTTTACTTTGCACTTTATAACTAATTATGTTTTTGTTACATATCTTCCCCAATTTTCCTCCAAATTTAGTCATATCCAATCACCCGATTACATTTCGCTTTATCTACTCCTGGCCGAGGAGAGCCGTGACTAACACATGCCCCCTCTGTGCAGTAGCCAGATCCGTATCGCGCACAGAGAGTCACTCACTTATCTCTATTATCCCCCAACCCTGTGCAGAGCCGATCATCATTCGTACAGCAGAGCTGAGCTTCAAACTAGCGAGTTTGAGATGTCTGCTCTGGTGTGCTAGCAAATTGTTATTTTTAGATTATTAGATAGCAAACGGGGCGGCACGGTAGCTCGGTGAATAGCACTGTCGCCTCACAGCAAGAAGGTCCTGGGTTCGATCCCCAGGCGGGGCGGTCCGGGTCCTTTCTGTGCAAAGTTTGCATGTTCTCCCCGTGTCTGCGTGGGTTTCCTCCCACAGTCCAAAAACATGCAGTCAGGTTAATTGGAGACACTGAATTGCCCTGTAGGTGTACGGGTGTGTGTGTGTGTGTGTCTGCCCTGCGATGGACTGGCGCCCCATCCAGGGTGGTACTGTGTGCCTTACGCCCACTGAAAAGCTGGAATAGGCTCCAGCACGCCCCCGCGACCCTAATTGGATAAGCGGTTAAGAAAGTGAGTGAGATAGCAAATGATTTAGCATGTTCACTTATTTACATTTCTGGTAGTCGACTGATTTATTTTAGTTAACAGGATGGTTTAGCAAAAAAAAAAAAAAATGTAGAAAATTGTCTACTTTCCAGGCTATATATCTATATTTTTAAACCACTTTTTTTCCTACAGTGTTTCATATCAGACTGCGAAATCCTAAATACTAATATCTAAATATACACCACCAACATTGACCCTCAGTATTTTGGTGTAACAGTAAAGAGTAAAAATATGTTAACCAGAAACCCAGAGCTGTTTAAAATAAGTGTCTGCAGCATAATCTTTGCAGCATCTGTCATAATTTATTTATTTATAACCCCCACCCCCCCATTTTACTGTTTTAGCTGATTTCTCCTGGTCTAATTCTGCTATTGCAGTTCTCGTGGCACTTGAGCTATCATGCGCACAGTCACCAACCCATCCTTACACCTACTGCGCACTCAGAACCACTATATGTTTTCTATGTGTACCCCTCACTAGTGTAGACAGTACAGCAGTGGTGAAGCCCAGTACAGCTTATTCGTGCCAGTTTGGACAACCAGCCAGGTCGATAGCACCACCTGGGATTCAAACTTGAGAGCTTGAGATCTTGGTGGTGGTGGCCATTGTCCATTATTACCTGGGATCCTCACATTTTTGGATATTGTACATGTTTGTCCTCTAAGACATTAATAACAGTACTGTGACAGTATATTGTCCAAGCAATTGAGGGTTAAGGGCCTTGCTCAAGGGCCCAAAAGTGGCAACCTGGCAGTGACCTTTCGGTTAGTAGTCCAGTACCTTAACAACCAGGCTACAACTGCCCATTGTTTTACATTTAATTTAAATGTTTTACATTAGTGCAATTAATAGTGTTCCAATATTGTGTCTCTCCACCTACCAAAAACATGCAGAGGGTGGCTACTCTGATCTAAATTACCCCGGATTGTGTGCTGCCCTAGGATGGATTGGCGCTGTACCAAGCCCAGTGTTGCTGTGTGGTTCTGGATCAGGATGAATCAATTAGTGAAAGTAAATGAATTAATGGAATTAAACCACATCTGCAATTCTGAGAGGTTCATAAAAAGTGAGATTGACTTCTATTGATTGCAGCCATAGAAAACCAACAAAGGGGGGTTTGGTCACTGAGCATTTTTGGGATATATTGGGGCTTAAATATTAAATAGTTTTATTTATATTATATATTTAACACGACCCACAGCAGTGCAATAATATCAATCGGACAACCGGAATGTAAACGTGAACGAATGTGTGGATCTGCTGCCACCTGCTGGTAGTTTATTATATCACCGCTCAAAATGATTTCGCTAGCTGTTTTTTTCTGGTTTAAAGTTAATTTATAATTGATGTGCAATAAATATTTCAGTATTAGTGTTTTTAACATGAATTTGCTCTTCTGGTTGGTTGGGTTCTTCATTTTTTCTTGTTTTTTTCCCCCCTCAGTTTCCATCCTTGTGTTTATGCTACATGACTTAGCTTTTTAGCCTTTGCAGTTATGTTCCCATTTACGTTTTCTTCTTTGTATTTCCATCTGTTCTGTCTTTCAAAGTCTCCAATAAATTCCACATGTATTTCTTACCTTCCTCTTTTCTCCACTTCTTTCTTGCATTTTTATTTTTGTTTACACAAAGCATGTACAATTCCTCCTTAATTAGCATCATGCTAGGCGCAGCCAAGGCTCTTAATACTGCTTACAATAAATAACATAATATAATAAAGTACTAAAGCAAAAATGATCAATCGTTCCATATTATAAAATATAAGTTACTATTTTTTTTTAAAGAATGGGGGTAGTTGCTTCTTTAACCACCCAATCATTATGCTGTATATTAATCATATTTAATCTCTTCATATATGTTTATTAGATGAACATCTGATCTACATTAATGAATGACTATCAAAATAAATGCCATTATTATTAGTAGTAACCTTATTAGTAATCTAAAACACCCAAGTGAATCAACAGCATACATTCTCCAGGTTTGATTGATTTATTTCAATCCAACCGAGCTATCCTAAGATTATCCTCACCTCTTATTACCTAGTCAACATGGTACGGTTGCATTTGCCTGCCAGAAGTCATCTAATCACGATTATATTATACAAACAAAGTCGTTTTATATCAGTGAACCTCAGTGAAAGGGCATTGTTAGTAAGTTATTGCTTTCACAACAAGAGCAGTGGTAGATCTGTACTGAAGTAAGGTAAAGAAAATAGGTTTACCATTTGATTCAATTCTCTTAAGGGTTTTAATGTACTGCTGTATGTTTTGGATACTTTCTGACAGCTAACAAAGTGTATTTTAAATTCTAGAGTTTGTATTTATTACCTGTTTTGTAAAGGACCATCTCTGCAATTAGGATGGATTAATTATTTCTTCCCAAGATATATTTGAATCAAAGTGCTTCCAGAAATGTCACTCATTGTCTTTCTTTAAGTTAAAGTTGTTTAATGTACATTGGTTTTAATTAAGACTGTTAACAACAACTGGCCTTTAAGATATACATATCATATATCAAACAGCTGAAATATTCTCTAGCCATTTCTCATTCCTGCTCTCTGAATGCTGTCTTGCTTTCAGGATCAGCCACCCTGCATGCATGGCAGCAGCTGGCCCAGCCCAACCTGGGTGGCATTCTGGACAGCCGTCCGGGAGTGGTGACCAAGGGCTTCCGTCATCTCCAGCTTGAACATGAAGAGATCTACCAGTTCACTGACCTGGAGGAGGACGAGTCGGACGAACAGCAGAACTCTCAACCTACTCACTCGACCTCAGGCCTGGGCTCACTGCCCTGTTCACCTGTGTCCAGCCTCTACCTGCAGAATGGAGAGCACAGAGAAGAGGCCGAAACACAGCTGCAGGAGGCAGAAGACGTGGCAGAGAAGGATGAGGTTACATCCGGTGAGGGAGTATCTTAATGCCAACTGCTTCCCACACAGCCGGTCCCTGTGGAATGCAGCATGCAGGGGACATTTGTCATGGTGTCATGTTTGTGATATTCCCCTACACAACCCTGTCACAGAGCACAGTGCACGGTGGCCTGGAACAGGCTGATACACACCCTCAGCACACCCACATCTACCTCATCCCAACCTGGCGTGCGCTGCCATTGTGGTTCTGAGTATAGTGATTTTTATTGTTGCTTTTATACTTTATATCTCCGATTGTGTACCTGTTCACTTCTCTGCTTATGGTGATTCTTTGTCTTGGGAAATGAGAATAGAGTCCTTGATAATCTTAAGCTTTTTTTGTTTTTTTACCTAACCTACATCCAAAACCCCTTATACAGTGATTTGAACACTGTACTGTACTGTACTGTACTGTAGAAAACACTAACACAAATTAATGTGCATTAAACTGGCCGGGCACCTGAACAGGCACAATTTTAATGTATCAGGATTTTTATGTATCAGGATGAGTCTTTAGCTACCTGGCTAAAGTGGATTGTATTTTCAATTAGAGCAAGCCCAGTTGTTTAGTCCAGGATTCAGTTTTAATCAATTTTTAATTCTCTTTGCGCTGTACCTGAGGTGAGTAAGGTCGCATGGGTTTCCATCGCCTCTGTACATTTGTAAATTGTACATCTGCTGTCAAGAGGCTTGCACTGGGGTGGGGTATTTGCAGCCATGGGATATTTGCAGAGTTCATAGTTTGGCTTCCTCCGGCGTCTAAAAAAGCCTCCAGCAACTGGACACTTATTGGTGAGGGTGCGTGATAGTCTCCGCTCTCTTTGGCCAGTGCAGGGCTGATACAAGAGGCAAGAGAATTGTAACAGTGACTTGGCATTGATTTGATTAGATATATTTTTAGTTTGGCCGCTGTTCTCATTTTCTGATTCATTTCTGATTCGTTTTCTGTTTCGATTTCTGATTCATTTCTGATTTAATTTGGTTGGTCACTTCAAAAAGCCAGATTTTAACCTCAGCAATCTCTACCTGCTTTACACTGTTTCTGCTTACATATGGCATAATCATCAATTGTTAATTTTGATATTTTAGTCTGATTAAAAAAAATAAATAAATAAATAAATAACCAAACCACAACCAAAACCTGTAAACGGTACGGCGGCGTATTGGAGCCACTGTAAATAAAAAATAGTTTCAATTTTAAGAAATACAATGTCTTTCACAAATACAAAATTAGGGACTCGTACGTGAAGCCAGACATTGTTGGGCTCGCATATGTATACCTTTCCTGCCTGTCACCTCACAGCAAGAAGGTCCTGGGTTTGATCCCCAGGTCGAGCAGCCTGGGTCCTTTCTGTGTGGAGTTTGCATGTTCTCCCCGTGTCTGTGTGGGTTTCCTCCGGGACTCCGGTTTCCTCCCACAGTTCAAAGACGTGCAAGTGAGGTGAACTGGAGATATAAAATTGTCCATGAGTGTGTTTGACATTAAACTTGTGAACTGATGAATCTTGTGTAATGATTAACTACCGTTTCTGTCATGAATGTAACCATAGTGTAAAACATAACGTTAAAGTCCTAATAAATGAATTATAAATTGCTCTTTAACAGAACTGAGGTTAAATGATAGAAATGAATCACACGGTGATAACAGAACCCATTGAGAGAGCTTATATAGGCTACTAGTGTGCCTAAAAATTATGATATGTATGTAATAGAATGCGATTACACACTTCGTGTAAAAGATAGCTCGAGCTCATGGCTAGCATCCTGCACACAATCTTGTACAATTGCTTGCTTAATCCTTAAATACTGCATGTTTACACACACACACTTTTCTTTTTAAAAGCTTTAATTGTTCTTGCATTTCACTGTTTAAAACTGCATCAGGAGATGTTGAACATCTAAATACGATCAAAAAGCATCTAAATAAAGAACAAAAAATGCATTTTAATGTATCAGAATGTGTTTTAGCTTCCTCAAAGTGGATTGTATTATTAATGGAAGCAAGCCTGGTCCAGGATGCAGTTTTAATCAGTTTTAATTCTCTCGTTTGTTTGGGGTTGGGAGTCGTGCGTGTGTATACATGTACTAACAGTTCTCTCTGTCCTCTTTTGCTGTTTTCAGTGCATTTCCCAGGCAAGTGTATGTCTCACACCAGCTCGACCTACACCTTCACTACCTGCCGGATCCTCCACCCGTCTGACGAGCTGACCAGAGTGACCTCCAGGTGAGTTACTACCTGCTCCCAGCGCTAGATGGCGATCAATGTACAAAGTTTAACAGTCTCGAGTCAGGACTATACTATACCTGGTCACTTTTCAAATCTTACAGCTTGGCATTATTTAGGTTTTCTGCATCACGTGGTGTTTAACTAGAGTACACTCGTTCACCCCTTTGATATTTAAGGCTCCAAGGATCTAATGAATAATAATGGCTTTGTTATTTCTGAAATGCATCATATGCAGTTTGTTTATGCACAATCCCTCGCAGTAAATACACACAATTCCAGGTGAGTCTACTTGGGATTTCCACTGATGATCACATACACTTATAAGGGATGTGTAATTTACATTTGAATTTATGGTGTTTAGCAGCCAATTTTATCCCAGGTACAGTTCAACTGAGTGGCGTTACATTTACATTTTCAGCATTTAGCAGACACCTTTATCCAAAGTGACTTACATTACAGTATACAGTCTACGCAATTGAGGGTTAAGGGCCTTGCTCAAGGGCCCAACAGTGGCAACCTGGCAGTGGGAGGGCTTGAAGCAGTGAGTACTAGTCCAGTACCTTAACCACTAGGCTACAGTATGTAACAGTGGCAACTTGTGGCTGTGGTGGTGGGGCTTATACCAGCAACCTTCTGATTATTAGCCTTAACCACTGTGCTGCCACTTTTGTAATGTCTTGACATTCAAGATGTTATTCATTTCTGCAGCTTCTTTTTTCTCTAACTGAGTAATTGAAACATCTTTTTTTATAATGATTAATAATTTAAGTTTTTTTTTTGTTCGTCAAAAATTTACATTGAACATTTTCAGCATTTAACAGACGCTTTTATTCAAAGTGACTTACAGTACTGTGACAGTATAGTGTCTAAGCACAACAGTGGCAACCTGGCTGTAGTAGGGCTTGAACCAGTAACCTTTCGATTACTAATCCAGTACCTTAACCACTAGGCTACAACTGCCATGCATTAAAATATGCCCATAATTATATACACATAGTATATACCCTTATTAAAATATAGCAGTATTAAAATATACCTCTATTAAAATATATCCATCATTATATACCCATCTTTATTTACCCATAACATATACCCTTATTAAAATATGCCCATTATATACCCATAACATACCCATATTAAAATATATCCATCATTATATACCCATCTTTATTTACCCATAACATATACCCTTATTAAAATATGCCCATTATATACCCATAACATACCCATATTAAAATATATCCATTATTATACACCCACAACATATATCCATATTAAAATATGCCCAATATTATATACCCATATTAAAATATATCCATCATTATGTACCCATAAAATATCCGTCATTATATACCTATCTTTATTTACCCATAACATATACCCTTATTAAAATACACTCATCATTATTTACCAATAACATATACCCTTATTAAAATATACCCATTATTATATACCTATAACATATACCCTTATTAAAATATGCCCATCATTATATACCCATAACATATACACTTATTAAAATATATCCTTCATTATATATCCATAACATATACCCATATTAAAATATATCCTTCATTATATACCCATAACATATATCCATATTAAAATATACTCATCATTATATACCCATAAAATATACCCATCATTGTATACCCATAACATATACCCATATTAAAATATAACCATATTAATAAATACCTATCATTAAAATATACATTTTAAAACATTAAATGTTATTGGATTGGCTAGAATGTTTGTAGTATGGCCTCTAGTGGTCAGTAAAATAAAAAACCTGGACAGAACTGGGATGAGATCCAGACTTAAGCCTAGAGGTCATGAAAGAAAGAAAGCCCCTTTTGTGTGTCAGCTTTAAAGCTTGCTTGACTGTGTGGGCAGCCACTATTCTACAGAATTCAGTTTCCAGTTGCTGCATGTACATTTCATTTGGTAATGTTTTCAGAAAGTCCACAATAATATTTTTTTGTTTCATTTATTCAGTCACAGAAAAAGAACATTAGAAAAAGAATCAGTAAAATCAGGAAACTGACCCCTATATGTATGGAAACATCTGACTTCCATGTGAAAGGAGCTCTGTTATTGGATTTCTATTTTTTTACATAATACATTAGTTTTTTTCTTAGTCAAAATGTAAAACAAAGCATTATTATTTTTTATTTTTCCCCTAAAGAAAGTGTCTGCGGTTCTGAGCACTTAGTATAATCACAGATTCATTTCCCAGGTATTTGACCTGATAGCTCCCTGGGTGTTTTGTGGCAGCCATATGAGAAATCTGATTGGCTTTCTATAGATCATGCGGTGATGAGAATGAGGAGGACGAGGATGATGAGGAAGCACTCTACCAGCTTGTTCTGAGGACAGGCTTAGATCAGGCCACGCCTACGTAGGGTGAGAAAGGGTCATTTGACCCAGCATGTTGAGGTGAACCCTGGCACTGTGGGCATGTCCCGGATTCTAACCAAGCTTTCAGCGCTCTAATTCTTTATCCTCTAGAGGAGGAGGAGGAGGAGGAATCTCGTCTCTAACACGAGAGGAACGTTCCCGTGTGAAGAACTCACTGTTAGCTCTTTTCTACTGGCATGATGTTGGTGCTGGTGCCAAAATCCTGAACGGTTCAGCGTTTTCTGGTGCCATTCTGGCTGCATAATGCTGTTTAATAATATTGTTGTTTACCCACCTGTCCACTATTTATGACTAAAAGCAAGAGAAGCAAAGCAAAAACACATGAATAAATATCACGAAAAGTACCACTGAGGTCACATGATCTGTTTACGATTGATGAAGTCGAATGTGGACAGTTAGATCTGTTGTTTATAGTGTCTTCTGACTTCTGTTCCTGGATGATGACACACCCACATCCACATATGTAATCGTTGGCCTCTCAAACCAGTAGAAACGCGGGTCCGATCTTTATACGTTAGCTAGTTTGCTGGATTTGGCACCAGTTCCAGCACTATATTGGTGTAAAAGAGACGTTTGCAGTCTGGTGTTGCTGTACAGTCATTTTTCTAATGCCGGGTGTGCTTGAGGTTACAATCACCGCCAGTGAGACCGCAAAGCAATAACGATTGGTGCATGTATGCTAATGAGCTCTTGTGTACAGCTCGTGGATGATGCATTCATTACTAAATGTGTGTCTGAATTGCTGTGGATATAACGGTTCCTAATATCATATTCATCTTTCATCTGGACTCAGACAGAAAGCTACAATGTGGAACGTTGTTCTAAATGTATTATAAAGTCATAAGGCTGCAAAATAAATTGTTATTATACATTATTGCGCTTTTTTGATGGTTTTTAGTACTCATATATTACAAGTCTGAGATATTTAAGTGAGTACTTTTACATCTGTTATGCTGTTAAGGTCAAAAGTTTAAAGTAAATAATGTGTGTATCACTACATGTATGATTGTAGTTGCTTTTCTTAAAGTAACAAATGTCCAAATCTAAAGGGTCAAACCACCTCCTTTCTACACTCACTGTCCATTTGATCAGCTCCACTTACCATATAGAAGCACTTTGTAGTTCTACAATTACTGACTGTAGTCCATCTGTTTCTCTGCATGCTTTGTGAGCCCCCTTTCATGCTGTTCTTCAATGGTCAGGACCACCACAGGACCACCACAGAGCAGGTATTATTTAGGTGGTGGATGATTCTCAGCACTGCAGTGACACTGACATGGTGGTGGTGTGTCAGTGTGTGTTGTGCTGGTATGAGTGGATCAGACAAAGCAGCGCTGCTGGAGTTTTTAAGTACCATGTCCACTCACTGTCCACTCTATTAGACACTCCTACCTACTCGGTCCACCTTGTAGATGTAAAGTCAGAGACGATCGCTCATCTATTGCTGCTGTTTGAGTCACTCATCTTCTAGACCTTCATCAGTGGTTACAGGACGCTGCCCACGGGGCGCTGTTATTATGGATATTTTGGTTGGTGGACTATTCTTAGTCCAGCAGGGACAATAAAGTGTTTAAAAACTTTAGCAGTGCTGCTGTGTCTGATCCACTCATACCAGCACAACACACACTAACACACCACCACCATGTCAGTGTTACTGCAGTGCTGAGAATGATCCACCACCTAAATAATACCTGCTCTGTGGTGGTCTTGTAGAGGTCCTGACCATTGAAGAACAGCTTGAAAGGAGGTAACAAAGCATGTAGAGAAACAGATGGACTACAGTCAGTAATTGTAGAACTACAAAGTGCTTCTATATGGTAAGTGGAGCTGATAAAATAGACAGTGAGTGTAGAAACAAGGAGGTGGTTTTAATGTTATGGCTGATCGGATTAACATTTGCATCAAAACCTAACCATTAATTTTGTTCACATTACTGCAGCTCAGTCTTTAATCTCTGTGGAACACAAACACACATTTTAAATCGATAACTTATGTGTACTTTATATTTTTAAGTATGTATCTGCTAAACTCTTATCTTTCATTTTCTCTTTTTACCAGTGTGATGTCAGCAGGTCCCTCGCTGGCCACCTGTGTGAAGACCCTTAATAGTGTGCACTCCACGCCGGTCTCCACCCCCTGCACGCCCCGCCGTCTGAGCCTGGCCGAGAGCTTCACCAACCTGCGGGAGCACACCAAGACCACCAGCACCTCCCTGGGCCTGGTGCACCTCCTACAGGAGAACGGTATTTCCGCTGCCGTCTACAACCCCCACAGCTGGGACCGGACACCTAAAAAATCCCCCTGTGCCCCGAGAACTGCTCCAGTCTCAGACACGGTGCCCTCGACGCCCCCGAACTCGCCCACCAAATCCAAAGTCGGCAGCCCTGTGCTGCCCGTAGACTTCAGCCCCTCCGACCCGCCCTACGAGAACTTCCTCGCCTCTCGGCCTGCCAGTACCATCCTGAAGGAGGTGAGGGGCGCAGACGCCAGGTGCTCAGATTCCCAGTGCCAGACTGACGTGAGCGTACACAACCTGCGCCTGCTGGACAAAGTCAAGCGCTTTAGCCTCGGCCCCAGAGCCACGACCCAAGGCGCTGGGCTCGGCTTAGGATCACCTCCCTTCGGTGCCCAACCTGGACTCCCCAGCCCCATAGCAGGACTGTCAGGGATCCGTAGAAACAGAAGTTACCCAGTTATGGTTGGGGCGAGTATGGCGATGAAGGGCCTTGGGCCACCCGTCGAGGTTGAAGAACTGCTCCTGCCCGCCAAGCCCAGACAGACTAGCCTCAGTGAGGAGTGAATTTCACTCCTCATCCCCCTGTTGTCTCCGTTGTTGCAATCTTTTTGTTTATCCACATTAAATGAGTGAATTCCTGGTGCGGCAGATTACCTGTGCCTATAAAAGAGGTTTGTATAGTTTATTTTGTATAGTAGCTGGGATTGTATTAATTTTTTAATATTGTTTATTTTCACATCGTCCAGAGAGACCAATGTTTCTCCCCTACTGTAAAAAATGTACATTAATTTGGTAAATATGTAGCATATGAAGAAAAATCACAACGCCCAGCATAAGCACTTTTTGTTTTAATTTGAGAACTACTGGGGTCGATTGCGCCAACAGGATCTGCAGCATAGGTCATTATTGAGTCGTGGTGTAGTGCAGGCTACATCATTGTGGTCTGAACGTCGTTGCACTTGGCATCGTATCAAGTCTCAGCTCTGCCTGCCGGCTGGGCTGAGCAGCCACATGAACAACGATTGGCCTGTTGTTCATATAGGGGTGGGATATTAAGCCGGAGGGGGTCTCTCTCCCATGACTGGTGCAATTACGACCTCTGCTGGCTGATTGATGCCGCCTGCACAGACGGGTAAAGAGTGCTGTCAGGGTGCGTCTCTCCGTACACAGTGCTGATCCACATTGCACTCGTCAAAGTGTAGGTGACGAGATGCATACGGCTGCTGCCCACGTTTTCGGAGGCGGTGTGGGTTAGCTTTGTTCTCCTCAGTCAGAGCAAGGATCGGCATTGGTGGAGAGGAAGCGTGACGCAATTGAGCAATTGGACGCGCTAAAAGGGAGAGGCCGGGTACGCTTAGGAATGCGGTTCGATGCCGCTGCAGGTAGCCTAAAATCAAAATGCGTCCATCTATGCGAGGTCCGTGTCTTGCATCACCGCATTTTAAAGCATATCAGGGCACGGTTCATAAGGCAGCGCTATCGATTTCGCTGAAATATCAAAGCCGCTGCTTAAGAAAGCGCTGGTTTCTTAAAGGGTTTGTTACTGGGTGCTTATTACAGTGTAATAAACACTTCTAATGCCCTTAATGAGGGCGTTTCGATGACGTCCACTAGCACAAAAGGTGGCGCACACTACTGTAATTCTGCTGTCTGTTCACGGCCGTAATGAATCAGAGTGAAACTGATGCAATGTTAGTTACAATAGTGTGACATGAACATGAACTGACTGAACATTAGAGCTTTCTTCTTCTTATTATTATTATATATTTTTTGACTGACCAATAATATGTACGAGTCCATATATGTGTGTGTAGAGTAAAAGCAGTTGAATAATCCCTAGGAATTGCATATTTAAGAGAATTCGGAGTGCTTAAAGCCTCTGGTCAGTATTACCACAATCTGAATGTGTTTTTGTCTTTGGGAAGACGAAGACTCTCCAAAGATGGAACCGTAAGCTTGAAGTGCATCGTGAAGTGCGGGTTGGTCACTTCCCGTAATGTCATAGTGCCTGAGCATTTATTTACGTTCACAGCGACTTACAATTCTGACTGAATACAGTTGAAGCATTGAGGGGCCCAACAGTGGCAACTTGGTGATGATGGGGCTTGAACCGGCAACCATTGATACTGTATAATCATTTATTATTGCGACTCAGTATGCACTGGTGTTAACACTCTAACTTCAGTGTTGGGCATCATTCACCCAGAAGCGTTTATTTTTATTCATGTTAGAGTTTTGATTGTAATGTTAGCAGGATGTTTAAAGGTAGAGACGATGCTGGGTTAAAGCACATCACAGCCATCCGTGAGGTTCGAACGATGCCGTATTCTGATCGTGTTCTTAGTTGCGTGAGTTGTTTGTTCGAATGTGTATGCACTTAACCATGACTTGAATGTATTGCAGAACCACAGAGGTGTCTGACGTGACTGTATGTTCAGTGCAGTTATGGGTTTTATTTCCAGAACACACAAAGGGAAGTTTTGCCACTTGTACACTGTAAAATGTAAAAAAAAAAAATGCAATATTGCTCATTTTTTATACAAATGTAATCAATGAATGAATGAATAAATAAAAGAATAAATAGAAAACAGTGGCGGTCGTGTGAAAGCAAAGTGAAGATTTAGAATCAGGAATTTGGCTGTAAAAGTCGTCAATAAATAAACTAAAACAAACATACGGCTTTTTCTAGTGATATTCAATGTTACAGAACTGATTTACTACTGTTTGTTCTTTTCTGGCCAAATGATTCAGTTTAACATGAACCCCAAAAGAAACAACACCTGAGAAATTCACTTATTTACCCTTTAGTTTTAACTAAAGTATCCAGACCTTCACAACAGTCCTCCACACAAATATCTTTGAATATTTTGAATAAAGGATATTAGTACAATTTTTAAGTCTAAGCAATGAGGGCTGTTTTTACAGCTCATTTTCCTTTTTATGGGTGCTAATATTTGTGGAGGTTGCAGAAAATTTACTGGCATCGTTTTTTAACTGCTTTATCTGGTTCCTCTCAAGGTTTCTTCCTGTAATTTTAATGGAGTTTTTCCTTTGCCAGGGTTTTTTGTTCTGTTGGTCCAGGAGTCTGTAAAGTTGCTTTGAGACAATGTCCATTGAAAAAAGCGCTATACAAATAAAGTTGACTTGACTTATAATTGACTTATCTTTTTTTAACGGCTTTATCCTGGCAAGGGTCGCACCGGGTCCGATTTCATTGCAAAACACTAGGCACAAGGCTGAAATGAAATGCAATCTAAAGAAAAAAATTATAGTCCAGTTATGTTAAATAAATTAAAATCACATATTTAAACAAAGAAGAGATTAACTAATTTATAAACTATACAGAATTTTTCTGTTGTATCTGTCACTCATCATATCACTTTGTGCTGTGAGATGGTCCATCTATAGATTTTCAGAGGGACGAACAATATGAATTCAATGAAAGAACAATTTCAAATGACAGTAAAATTGACCAATGATGTCTGCTGGAGTAAAAGTCAGATCGTTTGCATAAAATCTGTCTGCAGAGCCGCGTGGGCGTGAGGTTTTGAACTCAGGCCCATGATCTCCAGTTCTGGTTTAATTTGTAAGACTGAACTATTGTTTTAATTATTATTTCTATTAACTGCACACTTTTGTTTTGCAATGAAAACGAGGCATCAACAAAAGTTTTATGCTTATTTATTTACAGCAAAATGGCCAGTAGAAATGTGATTGTGATTTATTTGATATACAGTTGTCATATATTTGTCATTGCCAAATAAAATAAGTTAAAATAACTTTTATTTATATATTTTATATATAGTTTATACACTGCCTGGCCAAAAAAAAGGTCACCACCTGGATTTAACTTAAGCAAATAGGTAAGAGCTTTCCATTGGATAATAACTGCATGGATGATTATGTTTCAGCTGGCAACAAGTTATTTAACCCTAACTGATGCAGTGAGTAGCTTCTCATTTGTTAAACAACCATGTGGAAAGACACATCTTGTGGTCGTGGAAAAGATGTTCATCCGTTTCAGAAGGGTCAAATTATTGTTATGAATGAAGCAGAGAAAACATCTAAGGAGAAGCTGAAACGACTAAAATCGGGTTAAGAACTGTCCAGCATATTATTAAAAAGTGGAAGGACAGTGGGGGGGGGGCATCATCTTCGAGGAAGGAATGTGATTGGAAAAACATCTTGAATGATGGTGATCGGCGATCACTTAAAAGTTTGGTGAAATCAAATGGTAGAAAAACTCCAGTAGAACTCAGGGATGTTTAATAGTGGCAGTAAGAGCATTTCCACACGCACAATGTGAAGGGAACTCAAGGGATTGGGACTAAACAGCTGTGTAGCCTTAAGAAAACCACTCGTCAGTGAGGCTAACTGGCAAAAATGGCTTCAATTTGCTAGGGAGCATGAAGATTGGACTTTGGAGCAATGGAAGAAGGTCATGTGGTCTGATGAGTCCAGATTTACCCTGTTCCAGAGTGATGGGCGCATCAGGGTAAGAAGGGAGGCGGCTGTGCCTAGTGCTGATGCCTAGTGCCTACCGTCTTGGTTCAGCAACGTCATGTGCACAAAGAATGAGGTCAGCTGACTACCTGAATATACTGAACCACCAGGTTATTCCATCAATGGATTTTTTCTTCCCTGATGGCACGGGCATTTTCCAAGATGACAATGCCAGGATTCATCGGGCTCAGATTGTGAAAGAGCTTCAGGGAGCATGAGACATCATTTTCACACATGGATTGGCCACCACAGAGTCCAGACCTGAACCCCATTGAGAATCTTTGGGATGTGCTGGAGAAGACAGTGGTCCAAATCTCCCATCATCAATACAAGATCTTGTTGTTGTTTCAGGGGGCCCTCACTCTGACCTCCTGATCTGACAAAGGGCTATCATATCTTCTCAATGTCGGCAATCTGTGATTCTCAAAAGGTTTTGTCTTGTCATCTGGCCTATGGATGGGTGTGATTTAGGTAAAAAACATCATTTAGTATACCTAGCTAAATAATACGACTAAATATTTATTATTTGTCAGCGTAATGACACAAACACTCCCTCACTATAAAACGTAGAACAGGTTTTTGTTAAATACTGTAATTGTTAGCAAAGAGAATGCAAAATGATTCAGGATAAGCACTTCATGTTGCTTGGTGGAACTGTCCTGATCAGTACTGCTCTCTATTCGAGACAGAGACAAAGACAAATGACAAAGGAGCCAAAAAGGAAGATAGAGCTGATAGAAATAGCTTGCAGGTTCCATTTGCTAATGGATTCTCAGATCTGTTCTTTAAAATTCCCTTTCTGTCATCTCGTGAAAAACCAGGGGTGCTTAATACGTCAACGTGATTGACATGAAATGTGGCCACTCTTTCTTCAATTTGCCAGTTGTTACCATAGTTATACGCCTCAGCCCGCATAAAGCACCGCTAATCTATTTTAATGAAAGTTAAAGTGAAAACAAGTTTGTGTTTAGACCCAACATTAAGACCACCTTCCAAATGCTGCCAAAACAGCCCTGACCCATCCCAGATGACATAGAAGTGGAAGCATGGAAGTGTTTAGGGTAGACGGCAGTGAAGTTTTTAACTAGATTGTTCAAGAAAATCTTGGAATGTGAGAGTATGCCTGAGGAGTGGAAGCGTAATGGTACTAATTTCTAAGAATAAGGGTGATGTGATGTGGGTGATACACCGATCAGCCATAACATTAAAACCACCTTCTTGTTTCTACACTCACTGTCCATTTTATCAGCTCCACTTACCATATAGAAGCACTTTGTAGTTCTACTGTAGTCCATATGTTTCTCTGTGTGCTTTGTTACCCCCTTTCATGCTGTTCTTCAATGGTCAGGACCACCACAAAGCAGGTATTATTTAGGTGGTGGATCATTCTCAGCACTGCAGTGACACTGACATGGTGGTGGTGTGTTAGTGTGTGTTGTGCTGGTATGAGTGGATCAGACAGCAACGCTGCTGGAGTTTTTAAACACCTCACTGTCACTGCTGGACTGAGAATAGTCCACCAACCATTAATATCCAGCCAGCAACGCCCCGTGGGCAGCGTCCTCTGACCACTGATGAAGGTCTAGAAGATGACCGACTCAAACAGCAGCAATAGATGAGCGATCGTCTCTGACTTTACATCTACAAGGTGGACCGACTAGGTAAGAGAGTCTAATAGAGTGGACAGTGAGTGGACACGGTATTTAAAAACTCCAGCAGCGCTGCTGTGTCTGATCCACTCATACCAGCACAACACACACTAACACACCACCACCATGTCAGTGTCACTGCAGTGCTGAGAATGATCCACCACCTAAATAATACCTGCTCTGTGGTGGTCCTGTGGGGGTCCTGAACATTGAAGTACAGCATGAAAGGGGGTAGCAAAGCATGTAGAGAAACAGATGGACTACAGTCAGTAATTGTACAGTAGAACTACAAAGTGCTTCTATATGGTAAGTGGAGCTGATAAAATGGACAGTGAGTGTAGAAACAAGGAGGTGGTTTTAATGTTATGGCTGATCGGTGTATATGAGGCTTGGAAACATAAGAGAACACGGAACACCAACGAGGGAAAAGTGTGTTGACCCTAAGTCAGCATGTTTGTTATGTCTCCATGCACAGTGTGGAGAATGGAATGGGATGCAAAAAATCCCCAAGGATCACTGTTGGAGTGCATCACTGTTGAAGTGCATCTTGGGGTCACCAATACCAAGACTTTTCTGTCATCTAACCGCTAATGTAGACTTGTTAAACATTATCGGACTTTGACTGAAACCATGTTCAATGGTCAGAACATTGACTTTACTGAAAGAACCTGATGCTCACTGTTAACCATGGTGGAAGGTCTGTGAAGTCCTGGGGCTGTTTTGTCTCCAAACACCTTTGAACGTTGTTAGTTAAGGTACATGGCATCATGGATTTAATGAAAAATCATTGTTGAATCTTCCACAGAAATATAGTCCAGTCCACAAGAAAAAAGAAAAAAAAAACACTGTTAACTGTGTGGTGTTAAGAGCTTTAGCACTGATTCCTCTCCACAGCCCTCATAATTGGATTTGGATGTTTATGAGCTGATCACATGCAGTCATAAACACTTACTGCTTAACTGCTTAACACTTAATGCTTACAAGTAGCAGTAATTTACATTTATACAGTATAGTGTTAATGACTGTGTGTCCCGAGAGTAAACATGGATTGAACACTGTTGGTAAAGGTTTATATTTAATTATACAGATTAAGCTACAAAACAACCTCCCTGTCTGTGTTACTACCATTTTATTTAATACAGATCTAACTGTCTAACTGTCGCTTTTAATGCCAGTACCAAGGCATAAAAACAAGGATGACTACGCTGTAAAGAATCTGTTGTACTATTATTTTATTCTGGTCAGGGTCACGGTGTGTCTGATTCATTGGGTGAAAGGCAGGAAACACCCTGGACAGGTCGCGAGTCTGTCACCGGTCTGATTTTTTTGTTTATTACATTTGTTACATTTTGTCTCCTCCGACACTTACCACTTACCATATAGGAGCACTTTGTACTTCTACAATTACTGACTGTAGTCCATCTGTTTTTCTACATGCTTTTTTAGCCTGCTTTCACCCTGTTCTTCGATGGTCAGGACCCCCACAGGACCACCACAGAGCAGGTATTATTTAGGTGGTGGATCATTCTCAGCACTGCAGTGACACTGACATGGTGGTGGTGTGTTAGTGTGTGTTGTGCTGGTATGAGTGGATCAGACACAGCAGCGCTGCTGGAGTTTTTAAATACCGTGTCCACTCACTGTCCACTCTATTAGACACTCCTACCTAGTCGGTCCACCTTGTAGATGTAAAGTCAGAGACGATCGCTCATCTATTGCTGCTGTTTGAGTCGGTCATCTTCTAGACCTTCATCAGTGGTCACAGGACGCTGCCCACGGGGTGCTGTTGGCTGGATATTTTTGGTTGGTGGACTATTCTCAGTTCAGCAGTGACAGTGAGGTGTTTAAAAACTCCAGCAGCGCTGCTGGGTCTGATCCACTCATACCAGCACAACACACACTAACACACCACCACCAAGTCAGTGTCACTGCAGTGCTGAAGTCCTTGAAGAACGCACCCACATAGTCCAGTCATTCCGTCCCCTAGCAGACACATGGTGGCCAATTAGTGTCTGCTGCAGGCACTGCCAATTATGAAAAAATTGATGGTGCCCAGCCGACCGGTGGCAATGCTGAGTTTTGAACCGAGGAGTCCAGAATTTCGGCACACAGTAACACCCTGGACGGGGCGCCAGTCCATTGCAGGGCAGACACACGTACACACACACACACACACACACGCACACACACACACATTCACTTATAGGGCAATTCAGTGTCTCTAATTTACCTGACTGCATGTTTTTGGACTGTGGGAGGAAACCCACGCAGACACGGGGAGAACATGCTGTTAGGCGACAGTGCTACCCACCGAGCCAAAACCGTGCCGCCCCCTTAATAAACATTTTTGTCATTACATGATTTTGAATAACTAAAACTAAATTGGATAAATACTATTTTTCCTTCACTCTAACTTTTGTATGATCATATAAAAAAATTATAGGGTTTTAGGGCAACAGAGGAGTTATTGTCTTGATTCAATTTGTTCTGATGTCTTAATTAGATCTTGAAGGAATCAGATCCCAGCGATGTCTGTGATGACTTATTTTGCTTCATTTCACCGTCTCCGTGAATAAAAGTGTCCTCTGTCATGACGACTTGCCTGTGCTGTTTTGAGAGCACCATATACACCGATCAGCCATAACATTAAAACCACCTCCTTGTTTCTACACTCACTGTCCATTTTATCAGCTCCACTTACCATATAGAAGCACTTTGTAGTTCTACAATTACTGACTGTAGTCCATCTGTTTCTCTGCATGCTTTGTTAGCCCCCTTGCATGCTGTTCTTCAATGGTCAGGACCCCCACAGGACCACCACAGAGCAGGTATTATTTAGGTGGTGGATCATTATCAGCACTGCAGTGACTGACATGGTGGTGGTGTGTTAGTGTGTGTTGTGCTGGTATGAGTTTTTAAATACCGTGTCCACTCTGTCCATTTTATCAGACACTACTAGTAGTTGGTCCACCTTGAAGATGTAAAGTCAGTCATCTATTGCTGCTGTTTGAGCTGGTCACCTTCTAGACCTTTATCAGTTTTCACAGGACGCTGCCCACGGGGCGCTGTTGGCTGGATATATTTGGTTGGTGGACTATTCTCAGTCCAGCAGTGACAGTGAGGTGTTTAAAAACTCCAGCAGCGCTGCTGTGTCTGATCCACTCATACCAGCACAACACATACTAACACACCACCACCATGTCAGTGTCACTGCAGTGCTGAGAATGATCCACCACCTAAATAATACCTGCTCTGTGGTGGTCCTGTGGGGGGCTAACAAAGAAGAAGAAACAGATGGACTACAGTCAGTAATTGTAGAACTACAAAGTGCTTCTATCTGGTAAGTGAAGCTGATAAAATGGACAGTGAGTGTAGAAACAAGGAGGTGGTTTTAATGTTATGGCTGATCGGTGTATATTCAGACTGGTTTACTTTTTTTTTGCCAGGTACAACACTGAAGAGACTCAGTGTTTGGGGTCAGTCTAAGGCAGCGTTTTAATTGCTATGTATGCGTATGCGTGGTCCGGGAGCGGTCCTTTTCATGTCGGCTTTGATTGCATGTACATGCACGGTTCGATCTGAGTTTATTGGTACAAATTTATTGTCTGAGAGAACGAAACCTCCACTCATTGAGGCACACCTGTGGCATAATGGTGCCTTTTGTTCTCTATAAACCACCGCTGGCTCATTTGCCATCCCACAATTCATCCATTACGCGCTAACTCGAGTGCTTTACACAATAGCCAGCATGAGGTTGCGTCTCGGGCTCTTTCCGGCTGCGCTCTCGTACAGTGCGAGTAAAAGCCAGCCTTTTATTGCCTGCGCAGCGATCTGTCCCTAAGGCTGTTAGCAGACGAATAGGATCGGAGAACGCCACTTCAGCTGATCAATAAGTGAATGTGTTCGTAATAAAGGCCATTAACTGTCAGCTCTCTCCCCTAAGCGCTGAAGGAATGGCTGAGCTGGGCTCCGGTGCACTCAGCGCTGGCGTTTAAGGCCGCCGCAAATCCGCTCTGTCATTTCAATCCCGTGCCGGTCCGTGCTGGTTGGGTTAAGATCTCACTGTTTAAGTAGTCATCAAAAATTCAGAAGCGTCTCCGTACTGACAGCGGCGCTTCCTCACACCCGCCAGATGCTAAGCAATAAGAATGAGCTGTTAGTGCCCATGCTAACAGAGTCTAATCTAATCTGTGTTTCCATGGCATCCTATTTGCTTTTAAATAAATGTGCGATTTTGCGCCGTCCCTCCCCTTCTGGTTTGTCTAATTATTTAGCCCTGGGTTGTAAATGATTTTTACATGAGTGCGATGGCATCATACAACCAAGACTGGGTAATAACGTGCTACCATGGGGTACCAGGATAATTTAAGAAGTAATTCTATTCAGTCCAAAATACAGATTTCAAATGCAAAAACGCATTAAAAGCATTTAGAATGCTGATATGTTTTGTTATAAAGGAGAATACTTTTTTTAAATTAGCTAAAAAATCAAACAAATTGCCATTGTAATTTATTAATGCGGTTGCCACACTTCACACAGAGAGGCTCTTCACACGGGGTTGCCAAGTGCACACATTACATGTCATAAACACTAGTTGACTTTTACTACATTTACATTTACATTTACATTTTGGGCATTTAGCAGACGCTTTTTATCCAAAGCGACTTACAATTATGACATGAACATGATTTGAACCCTTTGATGCACAAGCTAAGCAAACCCCTTCTAATGCACAACATGGGTGGAAAATGACCCATATTCATCCATTCAAGAATATTTTCATATGCACATTTGTCAGTTATTCATGTATTTGCTTTCTTAGCTAATAAAAGCTATCTATACTAGAATATGTAAACAGCTACCAATCAAATAGTATTGGACATATTCAAGATTCAAGAGCCTAATCTTTGGTTGTCTTTCAAAAGATCAGTAAATATGTTTTTGACTACAAACACTTACAAATGTCAGTAGTTCCTGTCAAATTCCATAGTAAATACATAAGGGTCATTTTTGACCCATGTTGTGCATTAGAAGGGTAGTGATACAAAAATGATTTTTATTAAAAAAGCAAAAAATATAAAACTGAAATAAGGATTTGTGATGATCAAAAACAAGTTAATTGAAAAATTCATGGAAGCTTGAATGACGAAATTAATTTATTGGAAAGATATAGAAAATAAAAACTCAGTCGGGTCACTTTTGACCCAGGTTATGCATCAAAGGGTTAAGCAGTTGAGGGTTCAGGGTCTTGCTCAGGCGCCCAACAGTGGCAACTTAGCAGTGGTAGGGCTTGAACCGGCAACCTTCTGATTACTCTTCCAGTACCTTAACCACTGAGCTATCACTGCCCTAGCCCACTGTTTCCATTTAAGCATAAACTAACTCACTCACTCTCACTTACTTTCTTAACTGCTCATCCATTTAGTTCCGGGAAGGGGGGGGGGGGAACTAAATGGATGAGCAGTTAAGAAAGTAAGTGAGAGTGAGTGAGTTAGTTTACACACATACACACACCCATTCACCTATAGGGCAATTCAGTGTCACCGAGTATCCTGACTGCATGCTTTTGTTTTTGGACTGTGTAAGGAAACCGGAGCTCCCGGAGGAAACCCACACAGACATGGGGAGAACATGCAAACTCAGCACAGAAAAGACCTTGACCACCCCGCCTGGGGATCCAGCCCAGGACCTTCTTGCTGTGAGGCGACAGTGCTACCCACCGAGCCACCGTGCCGCCCATAAACTATATTTTTACTTATTTTGCTCTGATGCGGGTCACTCTGGGTCTGAACTCTCCCCAGAAACACAGAGCAAAGGCAGAAATGCACTCTAGATGTGGTGCCAGTCTATCTCAGGGCATCAAACACTCACTCATACATTTATTAATTTGTTCGCTCACTTACTCCCAGTGAAAACAGCCAGTCAACCTCTCGGCATGTTTGTGGGATTTAAAAAAGAAGCCTTGCAGACCTGGGGAGAACATGCCAGAAACCTCAAGCTTTGTAGCACACATTACCCACTGCACCATGATGCATAATTTTCATATCTGTTCTCATGTCTTTATTCATGTCATTTTTCTTTTCTTCTTTTGGCTTCTCACATTTTTAGGGGTGGGCACCTGATTTGACACCGTTTTTACACAGGATGCAACCCTTATTTTATCTCAAGAGCGCGCTGATAGGTGCACCTTACCCGACCGGCCGACAGCACCACTACGATTCGATCCTCTGATGTCAGGTGATTTTATTTATGACGATTTCTACAATACATCTAGAATTAATAATCGTTCAGTGACAGGTTTTATATGGCAATTAAGTAAGCTAGTTTTTCCCCCATCATAAGCACCTGCTCTGTGCACCACACCCAAACTGATTATAGCAACTGCACTATTCTGATCAGGGTCACTGTGGGCCAGTGTAGCCCGAAACACAGAGTCGCAAAGTATCAAACCTATTAACTCACAAATATGTAAAGTAGCCAATCCTCCTACTGACATGTTTTGGGAGGTGAGAGGAAACATGGAGGCCGAGAATTTGTGTCCTAGCTCCAGGACTCCTGTTTTTTCCTGTATTTGAACAGAATATGTTTCTGAACATATTTGGGACAGTGTATATTATATATTTCGTCGCCAGGAGTTGGAATCAATTTGTCTGTAATAATAATAATAATAATAATATTAATAATAATAATAATAATAATAATAATAATAATAATAATAATAATAATAATAATAATAATTTTATTAATAATAATAATAATTAATAATAATAATAATAACAATAACAATAACAATAACAATAATAATAATAATAATAATTAATTAATAATAATAATAATAATAATAATGATAATATTATTATTAATAATATTATTATTAATAATAATAATAACAATAATAATTTTATTAATAATAATAATAATGATAATATTATTATTAATAATGATAATATTAATAATAATAATAAATAAAAATAATCATAATAATAATGAAAATAATTATAATAATGATAATGATAATGAAAATGAAAATAAATAAAAACAATAACATTAATAATAATAATAATAATAATATTAATAATAATAATAATAATAATAATTATTATTATTATTATTATTATTATTATTATTATTAATAATAATAATAATATTATTAGTAATAATAATATTATTATTAATAATAATACTAACAATAATAATGTTATTAATAATAATAATAATTAATAATAATAATAATAATAATAATAATGATAATATTATTATTAATAATATTATTATTAATAATAATAATAACAATAATAATTTTATTAATAATAATAATAATAATGATAATATTAATAATAATAATAAATAAAAATAATCATAATAATAATGAAAATAATTATAATAATGATAATGATAATGAAAATGAAAATAAATAAAAACAATAACATTAATAATAATAATAATAATAATAATAATAATAATAATAATAATAATAATAATAAAACTACAGCTGTTTAGGTCACCTAATAAATGAAATAATACTGGTCAATAATTTAACATTATTATTTATAGTTTATTATATATTTTATTAAATGTATTATTATTATTACTACTTTATTATAACTGTATTAAACTATTATTATTATTATATATGCACTGATCAGCCATAACATTAAAACCACCTCCTTGTTTCTACACTCTGTCCTTTTTTTCAGCTCCACTTACCATATAGAAGCACTTTGTAGTTCTACAATTACTGACTGTAGTCCATCTGTTTCTATACATACTTTTTTAACCTGCTTTCATCCTGTTCTTCAATGGTCAGGACCCCCACAGGACCACCACAGAGCAGGTATTATTTAGGTGGTGGATCATTCTCAGCACTGCAGTGACACTGACATGGTGGTGGTGTGTTAGTGTGTGTTGTGCTGGTATGAGTGGATAAGCAAAGCCATGCTGATGGAGTTTTAAAATGCTGTTTCCACTCACTGTCCACTCTATTAGACACTCCTACCTAGTTGGTCCACCTTGCAGATGTAAAGTCAGAGACGATCATCTATTGCTGCTGTTTGAGTCGGTCATCTTCTAGACCTTCATCAGTGGTCACAGGACGCTGCCCACGGGGTGCTGTTGGCTGGATATTTTTGGTTGTTGGACTATTCTCAGTCCAGCAGTGACAGTGAGGTGTTTAAAAACTCCAGCAGCGCTGCTGTGTCTGATCCACTCATACCAGCACAACACACACTAACACACCACCACCATGTCAGTGTCACTGCAGTGCTGAGAATCATTCACCACCTAAATAATACCTGCTCTGTGGTGGTCCTGTGGGGGTCCTGACCATTGAAGAACAGCATGAAAGGGGGCTAACAAAGCATGCAGAGAAACAGATGGACTACAGTCAGTAATTGTAGAACTTCAAAGTGCTTCTATATGGTAAGTGGAGCTGATAAAATGAACAATGTGTAGAAACAAGGAGGTGGTTTTAATGTAATTTATATCATTAATTAAATATAATTATTCTAACAGTAATAATAATAATAATGTTTTTTATTATTAGTAGTAGTATTAATAATATACTGTATAAAGAGAAATAATTAACATACACATAAAGGAATAAGGATTTAAGGCAATGATTTATTCTTAAACATCCCAGATATTCACAAATAAAGTGAGTAAATAAATAACAGACACATTCTCAGTCATTTTCAGCAAAAAATCTGAGTGCATGTAACGATGCACGAGTTACATAATTATACTGTATATCTATATTGCATCGTCTTTATTATACAAATGAATGTACAGTGTAAATGAGATGGAGAAACGGCTCTCCAACAACAACGGAACTGGGAGGAATAATTAAGGTAGATCTCTCTGTACACAAGGCGGGCTGATTGGTTGGTTGTTGGTTAGTTGCAGATGGTCAGTAGATGAATGGATGATATTATGAGGAGTACTCGTACTCCTCAGCACTACGACGACCAAAGTCCATCCAGCCCAGGTAGTCTCGGTCCTTTATCCTGTGGTTAGACCTACTGTTCGTCGAAGGACTCCTGCGATATGAACCTGAAAGTACGTGAGAAACCTGATGTTACTCATTTCAGGATAAAATACTGACTCAATTACATTGTTCTGTCAGTAATTGTGTTGATCTTATGTACCGCACGTATGTGAAAACACATTAAAGTGCACTAAATCTAATGCACATCTTTTATTCAAGTCTATTTTTATTAAATAGTTCTGTTCTCAGTTGAGTTCAACCGACCTTTTCTGGACATGAGTCTGGCCAGCAGCTCATTCAGCCTGTGGACGGCGTCCTCCTCCACCATGTCCTCTTGCGTTTTGGACAGCAGGCTGAGCTGGCCGTTGGGAGACAGCGCTCGGGTGTGGCGTGTGAGTTCGTCTACTGTCCTGCCATCCAAACGTCCATCGTTCTGTAAGTGTGTCGGCAAAGAGAAGCACCCGCTGCTGGACAGAGCCACCAGCAACACACACACACTGATTCCAGCATTCATACCTACACACACACACACACACACACGTGTATACACAGATAACATGTCATTTGACTGTAGATCTTAGTACACATGCAGCACGCTGAGCATTATTAATGTTGTAATATAACAGTAAGTGCTTTATATGACACACAGTAAAAAATGAGCAACCTCCTCCCTGCAGTTGTAATAATTATATCCAGATCCAATACAGATCTAAGTGTTACACACATGCTTTTAAATGCCAATACCATGGCATGAAATATTAATTAAGTGTATTGATTGAACTGTGTTTTAATACCATGGCTGGTTATTTATTCAGGATCCCGAAACAAAACATTTATCATCATTATTATTGTTATTTTATTATTATTATATCATTATTTTCCTCTCTTTTCTCTTATTCCTATAATAATGATTATTATTATCATTATTATTAATTGTATTATTATAATCAATAATTGTATATTTTTAATAATATGTCATTATTATTTTTTATTATTATTAATATCATTATTTTTCCTCTCTTTTCTCTTCTTCCTTTTATTATTATTGTTATATTATTATCATTGATATTATTATTATTATCATCAATAATTATTATTGTAATTATGTAATATAATAATAATATATTTTTAGCAATAACTTTGTCATTATTATTATTATTATTAATATAATTTTTTTCTGTCTTTTCTCTTATTTCTATTCCTATTATTATTATTATAATTATTATTATAATTTTTTCCTCTCTTTTCTCTTATTCCTATTATTATTATTATTATTATTATTATTGTTAATAATATAATTTTATTTTCTGTCTTTTCTCTTATTTCTATTGTTATTATTGTTGTAATTAACAGTTTTATCCTGATCAGGTTTGTGACGGGTCTGGTTTAATCGGGAAACACTGGGCGCAAGACTGGAATACACAGGACAGGGCACTAATCCATCAAATGACTTTGCCCCCCTACCCCACCCTTTCATTTTGGTCATGTCTGTGTAAATGCCCAGTCAGCTGGTAGTGGGTCTGTGGCCACCTGAGTGCATTATTATTATTATTATTATTATTATTATTATTATTTTTATTATTATTATTATTATTATTATTATTATTATTATTATTATTATTATTATTATTATTTATTATTATTATTATTATTATTATTATTATTATTATTATTATTATTATTATTATTATTATTATTATTATTAATTATTATTATTATTATTATTATTTAATAATCTTTTGTAACAGCCCTCTGTGGAAGCCAACCTAAAAAGCACAAGCTGGAAACAAACGCTCACTAACTTCAAAGTAGCCAATTCAACTACTGGAATTATTTTAGGTGAATCTGAATACCCAGAGGATCCCTTCTTAGGTAAGCAGGGAACATATAAGCGACCACATAGCAGCATGGGTCCTGGGGACCTGGGTTCAATCCTCAGTTACTTTTTTGTAAGACATTTGTCATGTTCTCTCCAGGGTCCTCCAGGCACTTCAGTAACTCCAGGTTTCTTCATATTTCCCAAAATTATGCAGAAGATAGATTGGTATCCTAAAATTGCCCCTGATGGATTGGCGTCCTCTCCGGGGGAGTGTTACTGCACTGTGCCCAGTGATTCCAGGGACGTTGGACCAAAGTGAAATAATGATAATAAATAAACATAATAACAAATGAACAAATAAACATCCAATAAAAACATTTAATTAAATAAATAACTATGCAAATGAGTGAAATTATGTAAATAAGACATATAATTAATATAAAATTCCATAATCTCAGGAAATAATGAGAATAATGTCCATCAAATCATTATATATTTTATATCTAGTGTAAATACTCATAATGATCATTCTCCGGCTCTATCACCAGCATATTTTATTATTATATAAACTCCATCAAACTAAATTAACCAAGAAGTTAATTTAATAATTAAATGCATTTGTTGTTTTTACTGACCAAAACAGCATCACTTGAACAACCTAAATGTTTTTAATAATTCTACTTATACAAAAGACTCACAGGAGAAAAAGGAAAGAGACAATACCTTGATCTGAGAGAGATGCTGAGAGCCGAGTAGCAGAGGACGGGATTGAGGACGACTGAGGGATGAGACGGTGTGAGATGAGCTGAGCTGAAAAAGTGAGCAGAGAGAAGTTCAGCCCTCGACGGAAGAGCCGCCCTTAAATACCCATCAGCAGGGGGCTGGATCAGTGTGGCCCTCACCACCTCACCACCACTAACACTACTGGCATGGATCTGTGTGTGTGTGTGTGTGTGTGTGTGTGTGTACATGCATGTATTTGCGCAAGTCTGACGTAGAACAGGATGCTTTATTTGAACAGAATACACACCACAAGACTGTTACTTAATTAAAGAGGGACTTCACCCACCTCCAGGGATCCACGCCTTATTTTTGACGTTTACGAAAACCCCCACAGACCTTTTATACAACGTAGCGTGACGTACGTCCGGTCTCCAAACTTCATGTGTGTTTATTTCCAGCTGTGCAGCTGGACATCTGATCTTCTCACCCGTTTCAGTAGTTTATCATAATTTAGTGTTATTTCATTATATTTTATAGTGTTATTTATATTAAGTGTTATTTATATTTAGTGTTATTTATATTTAGTGTTTGTTTAAGTGTATTTTATGTTGTAATTTATATTTAGGGTAATTTCATTATGCTTTATACTGTTATTTATATTTAGTGTTATTTATATAGTGTTAATTATATTTAGTGTTATTTCATTATATTTCATAGCGTTATTTATATTTAGTGTTATTTATATATAGTGTTATTTATATTTAGTGTTTTTATAATTAGTGTTATTTCATTATATTTTAGTGGTATTATATTTAGTGTTATTTCAGTATTTTTATATTGTTATTTATATTTAGTGTTTTTTATATTTAGTGTTATTTCATTATATTTTAGTGGTATTTATATTTAGTGTTATTTCAGTATTTTTATATTGTTATTTATATTTAATGTTATTTATATTTAGTGTTATTTCAGTGTATTTTATTTTTCATAATACATTGAAATAACACTAAATATAAAAAAACACTAAATATAAACAACCCTATAAATACATACTGAAATAACACTAATTATTAATAACAATATATATATATATAAATAATATATATATATTAATATAAATAAAACTAAATATAAATAACACTAAATATAAATAACGCTATATATAAACACTACATAAACATTATAAATCACACTGTACAAAACTGATAAAAACTACTGAAACAGGTCAGCCACACTCAAGCCTCTCACTCACACTCATTTGCCTTTATAAAAGATAAAGTATGCTAGCCCACAACTGCTGGGATTTGGGATTTGAATCTTAATGGTGCTTTTAGGGCGTCTGCATGGACATGATTGGCTAGTGTCCAGGGGAGTCAGAAACAGCCGAGCCAATTAGAGATCTACTTGTCAGGATAGAAATAGAAACAGCACATTTAAACAGACGGAGTAATCCAGAATAAAGTGCTAACTGAAAACTTTCTGTCAGATAATCTGATATTTCTCATGTGGAGAAGTGCTCATGGTCCAGTTTCACAAACAATTCCCGCCCACAGAAATCCCAATAAACAACCCTAAGCCAGTTTATAAATAGCTACAGGGAGGGCTCAGTTCTGTAGACATCATTAGTGTCATTGATCAGTTTGGGCCAGCAGCAATGGTCTGTGGATCCCCTCCACGGGCCAGCTGCGCTGGCTAAAGATTGCAGTGTGTTTATTTCCAGTCATTAAAGCATATTTATTATATTATAAAATATATAAGGGGCAGTGGTCTTGTGGGTAGAGCTTTGGGCCTGAATCCGGGCTCCGCCATGCTGCCACTGTTGTGAATTATAGAATTAAAAAAAGTTTTATTTTACATGAATTTTTGAAACTTAAAAAGGTTTATAAGGTTTAATTAAATATTATTTGTTTAATAAAGTAATATTTAACATACATTTGTCAAATTTATAAGGTTTATAGAGTTTAATAAAGTATTATTCAACATACATTTGTAAAACATAAGTTTTAAATAAATATTATTCAACATAGATCTGTGGAACTTATAATTTTTAAAAGGTTTAATAAAGTATTATTTACCATATATTTGTGAAACTTATAAGGTTTATAAGGTTTAATAAAGTATTATTTAACATACATTTGTAAAATGTTTAAGGTTTATAAGGTTTAACATTTAATAAAGTATTATTTAACATAAATCTGTGAAGCTTATAAGGTTTATAAAGTTAAATGTTTAATAAAGTATTATTTAATGTACATTTGTGAAACTTATAAGGTTTATAAAGTTAAATGTTTAATAAAGTATTATTTAACGTACATTTGTGAAACTAATAAGGTTTATAGGGTTTAATTAAATATTATTTAACATAAATGTGTGAAACTAATAAGGTTTATAAGGTTTAATAAAGTATTATTTAACACACATTTGTAAAACGTATAAGGTTTATAAGGTTTAACATTTAATAAAGTATTATTTAACATAAATCTGTGAAGCTTGTAAGGTTTATTAGGTTTAATTAAATATTATTTAACATAAATGTGTGAAACTTATAAGGTTTATAAGGGTTAATAAAGTATTATTTAACACACATTTGTAAAACGTTTAAGGTTTATAAGGTTTAACATTTAATAAAGTATTATTTAACATAAATCTGTGAAGCTTGTAAGGTTTATTAGGTTTAATAAAGTATTATTAAACATACATTTGTGAA